>NC_081801.1:18937773-19537773 GCF_963082965.1 Carassius carassius | reverse complement strand
ACAATCTTGAGCATTGAAGACCTAACATAAGTTTTTGTGCATATAACTTCTACCACATTAAAAACTGTCTCACTGCATTGCAGAAATCATTTTATTTCATAAGACATAAGCATCTTTCAGTTTGGCAAGATTTGCACTGAATATTGAATGAAGCAGCTTTCTCTCATAGACAGACAAGCTTTTGAGCAGATTTGGGCTAGATTTCACTTCATTTGAACAGAAGCACTATTTCAACATTACTGGTCTCAGAAACCTGTAAAATGACAATCTTGAGCATTGAAGTCCTAACATAAGTTTTTGTGCATATAACTTCTAACACATTAAAAACTGTCTCACTGCATTGCAGAAATCATTTTATTTCATAAGACATAAGCATCTTTCAGTATGGCAAGATTTGCATTGAACATTGAATGAAGCAGCTCTATCTCACAGAGACAGAAGCTTTTGAGCAGATTTGGGCTAGATTTCACTTCATTTGAACAGAAGCACTATTTCAGCATTACTGGTCTCAGAAACCTGTAAACTGACAATCTTGAGCATTGAAGTCCTAACATAAGTTTTTGTGCATATAACTTCTAACACATTAAAAACTGTCTTACAGCATTGCAAAAACACAGACTGTTCTCATCCCAAGGCGTCATATACTGACCCTTTTGACATTTCGTCAACATCCTACGCACATGGAACCCTCTAGCATCAATATTAGACGCAGATAAATATGGGCCAGAAGGCGCCACCTAGCGGTCTAACCCTAACCCTAACCTTAACCCTAACCCATAATCTGTGTCTCATATTGACGCTGGAGGGTGCCATATGCGTAGGATGTTGACGAAATGTCACAAGGGTCAGTATATGACGCCTTGGGATGAGAATGCGTTAAAAAACATTGTATTTCATAAGGCATAAGCATCTTTCAGTTTGGCAAGATTTGCACTGAATATTGAATGAAGCAGCTTTCTCTCATAGAGAGACAAGCTTTTGAGCAGATTTGGGCTAGATTTCACTTTATTTGAACAGAAGCACTATTTCAACATTACTGGTCTCAGAAACCTGTAAAATGACAATCTTGAGCATTGAAGTCCTAACATACGTTTTTGTGCATATAACTTCTAACACATTAAAAACTGTCTCACTGCATTGCAAGAAATCATTGTATTTCAATAAGGCATAAGCAACTTTCAGTCTGGCAAGATTTGCACTGAATATTGAATGAAGCTGCTTTCTCTCATAGAGAGACAAGCTTTTGAGCAGATTTGGGCTAGATTTCACTTCATTTGAACAGAAGCACTATTTCAACATTACTGGTCTCAAAAACCTGTAAACTGACAATCTTGAGCACTGAGTTCCTAACATAAGTTTTTGTGCATATAACATCTAACACATTAAAAACTGTCTTACAGCATTGCAAAAACATTGTATTTCATAAGGCATAAGCATCTTTCAGTTTGGCAAGATTTGCACTGAATATTGAATGTAGCAGCATTCTCTCATAGAGAGACAAGCTTTTGAGCAGATTTAGGCTAGATTTCACTTTATTTGAACAGAAGCACTATTTCAACATTACTGGTCTCAGAAACCTGTAAACTGACACACTTGAGCATTGAAGCTCTAACATAAGTTTATGTGCATATTACTTCTAACACATTAAAAACTGTCTTACAGCATTGCAAAAACATTGTATTTCATAAGGCATAAGCATCTTTTAGTTTGGCAAGATTTGCACTGAATATTGAATGAAGCAGCTTTCTCTCATAGAGAGACAAGCTTTTGAGCAGATTTGGGCTAGATTTCACTTCATTTGAACAGAAGCACTATTTCAACATTACTGGTCTCAGAAACCTGTAAACTGACAATCTTGAGCATTGAAGTCCTAACATAAGTTTTTGTGCATATAACTTCTAACACATTAAAAACTGTCTTACAGCATTGCAAAAACATTGTATTTCTTAAGGCATAAGCATCTTTCAGTTTGGCAAAGATTTGCACTGAATATTGAATGAAGCAGCTTTCTCTCATAGAGAGACAAGCTTTTGAGCAGATTTGGGCTAGATTTCACTTCATTTGAACAGAAGCACTATTTCAACATTAAAGGTCTCAGAAACCTGTAAACTGACAATCTTGAGCATTGAAGACCTAACATAAGTTTTTGTGCATATAACTTCTACCACATTAAAAACTGTCTTACAGCATTGCAAAAACCTTGTATTTCATAAGGCATAAGCATCTTTCAGTTTGGCAAGATTTGCACTGAATATTGAATGAAGCAGCTTTCTCTCATAGAGAGACAAGCTTTTGAGCAGATTTGGGCTAGATTTCACTTCATTTGAGCAGAAGCACTATTTCAACATTACTGGTCTCAGAAACCTGTAAAATGACAATCTTGAGCATTGAAGTCCTAACATAATTTTTTTGCATATAACTTCTAACACATTAAAAACTGTCTCACTGCATTGCAGAAATCATTTTATTTCATAAGACATAAGCATCTTTCAGTATGGCAAGATTTGCATTGAACATTGAATGAAGCAGCTCTATCTCACAGAGACAGAAGCTTTTGAGCAGATTTGGGCTAGATTTCACTTCATTTGAACAGAAGCACTATTTCAGCATTACTGGTCTCAGAAACCTGTAAACTGACAATCTTGAGCATTGAAGTCCTAACATAAGTTTTTGTGCATATAACTTCTAACACATTAAAAATGTCTTACAGCATTGCAAAAACACAGACCGTTCTCATCCCAAGGCGTCATATACTGACCCTTTTGACATTTCGTCAACATCCTACGCACATGGAACCCTCTAGCATCAATATTAGACGCAGATAAATATAGGCCAGAAGTCGCCACCTAGCGGTCTAACCCTAACCCTAACCCTAACCCTAACCCTAACCCTAACCTTAACCCTAACCCATAATCTGTGTCTCATATTGACGCTGGAGGGTGCCATATGCGTAGGATGTTGACGAAATGTCACAAGGGTCAGTATATGACGCCTTGGGATGAGCATGCGTTAAAAAACATTGTATTTCATAAGGCATAAGCATCTTTCAGTTTGGCAAGATTTGCACTGAATATTGAATGAAGCAGCTTTCTCTCATAGAGAGACAAGCTTTTGAGCAGATTTGGGCTAGATTTCACTTTATTTGAACAGAAGCACTATTTCAACATTACTGGTCTCAGAAACCTGTAAAATGACAATCTTGAGCATTGAAGTCCTAACATACGTTTTTGTGCATATAACTTCTAACACATTAAAAACTGTCTCACTGCATTGCAAGAAATCATTGTATTTCAATAAGGCATAAGCATCTTTCAGTCTGGCAAGATTTGCACTGAATATTGAATGAAGCTGCTTTCTCTCATAGAGAGACAAGCTTTTGAGCAGATTTGGGCTAGATTTCACTTCATATGAACAGAAGCACTATTTCAACATTACTGGTCTCAAAAACCTGTAAACTGACAATCTTGAGCACTGAGTTCCTAACATAAGTTTTTGTGCATATAACTTCTATCACATTAAAAACTGTCTTACAGCATTGCAAAAACATTGTATTTCATAAGGCATAAGCATCTTTCAGTTTGGCAAGATTTGCACTGAATATTGAATGTAGCAGCATTCTCTCATAGAGAGACAAGCTTTTGAGCAGATTTGGGCTAGATTTCACTTCATTTGAACAGAAGCACTATTTCAACATTACTGGTCTCAGAAACCTGTAAACTGACAATCTTGAGCATTGAAGACCTAACATAAGTTTTTGTGCATATAACTTCTACCACATTAAAAACTGTCTTACAGCATTGCAAAAACCTTGTATTTCATAAGGCATAAGCATCTTTCAGTTTGGCAAGATTTGCACTGAATATTGAATGAAGCAGCTTTCTCTCATAGAGAGACAAGCTTTTGAGCAGATTTGGGCTAGATTTCACTTCATTTGAGCAGAAGCACTATTTCAACATTACTGGTCTCAGAAACCTGTAATATGACAATCTTGAGCATTGAAGTCCTAAGATAAGTTTTTGTGCATATAACTTCTAACACATTAAAAACTGTCTCACTGCATTGCAGAAATCATTTTATTTCATAAGACATTAGCATCTTTCAGTTTGGCAAGATTTACTGAATATTGAATGAAGCAGATTTGGGCTAGATTTCACTTCATTTGAACAGAAGCACTATTTCAACATTACTGGTCTCAGAAACCTGTAAACTGACAATCTTGAGCACTGAGTTCCTAACATAAGTTTTTGTGCATATAACTTCTAACACATTAAAAACTGTCTTACAGCATTGCAAAAACATTGTATTTCATAAGGCATAAGCATCTTTCAGTTTGGCAAGATTTGCACTGAATATTGAATGTAGCAGCATTCTCTCATAGAGAGACAAGCTTTTGAGCAGATTTAGGCTAGATTTCACTTTATTTGAACAGAAGCACTATTTCAACATTACTGGTCTCAGAAACCTGTAAACTGACACACTTGAGCATTGAAGCTCTAACATAAGTTTATGTGCATATTACTTCTAACACATTAAAAACTGTCTTACAGCATTGCAAAAACCTTGTATTTCATAAGGCATAAGCATCTTTCAGTTTGGCAAGATTTGCACTGAATATTGAATGAAGCAGCTTTCTCTCATAGAGAGACAAGCTTTTGAGCAGATTTGGGCTAGATTTCACATCATTTGAGCAGAAGCACTATTTCAACATTACTGGTCTCAGAAACCTGTAAAATGACAATCTTGAGCATTGAAGTCCTAACATAAGGTTTTTTGCATATAACTTCTAACACATTAAAAACTGTCTCACTGCATTGCAGAAATCATTTTATTTCATAAGACATTAGCATCTTTCAGTTTGGCAAGATTTACTGAATATTGAATGAAGCAGCTTTCTCTCATAGAGAGACAAGCTTTTGAGCAGATTTGGGCTAGATTTCACTTCATTTGAAAAGAAGCACTATTTCAACATTACTGGTCTCAGAAACCTGTAAACTGACAATCTTGAGCATTGAAGTCCTAACATAAGTTTTTGTGCATATAACTTCTAACACATTAAAAACTGTCTTACAGCATTGCAAATACCTTGTATTTCATAAGGCATAAGCATCTTTCAGTTTGGCAGGATTTGCACTAAATATTGAATGAAGCAGCTTTCTCTCATGGAGAAACAAGCTTTTGAGCAGATTTGGGCTAGATTTCACTTCATTTGAACGGAAGCACTATTTCAGCATTACTGGTCTCAGAAACCTGTAAACTGACAATCTTGAGCACTGAGGTCCTAACATAAGTTTTTGTGCATATAATTTCTAACACATTAAAAACTGTCTTACAGCATTGCAAAAACATTATATTCCAAAAGGCATAAGCATCTTTCAGTTTGGCAAGATTTGCACTGAATATTGAATGTAGCAGCTTTCTCTCATAGAGAGACAAGGTTTTGAGCAGATTTGGGCTAGATTTCACTTCATTTGAACAGAAGCACTATTTCAACATTACTGGTCTCAGAAACCTGTAAACTGACAATCTTGAGCACTGAGGTCCTAACATAAGTTTTTGTGCATACAACTTCTAACACATTAAAAACTGTCTTACAGCATTGCAAAAACATCGTATTTCAATAAGGCATAAGCATCTTTTAGTCTGGCAAGATTTGCACTGAATATTGAATGAAGCAGCTTTCTCTCATAGAGAGACAAGCTTTTGAGCAGATTTGGGCTAGATTTCACTTCATTTGAACAGAAGCACTATTTCAACATTACTGGTCTCAGAAACCTGTAAACTGACAATCTTGAGCACTGAGGTCCTAACATAAGTTTTTGTGCATACAACTTCTAACACATTAAAAACTGTCTTACAGCATTGCAAAAACATTGTATTTCATAAGGCATAAGCATCTTTCAGTTTGGCAAGATTTGCACTGAATATTGAATGAAGCAGCTTTCTCTCATAGAGAGACAAGCTTTTGAGCAGATTTGGGCTAGATTTCACTTCATTTGAACAGAAGCACTATTTCAGCATGACTGGTCTCAGAAACCTGTAAACTGACAATCTTGAGCATTGAAGTCCTAACACATGTTTTTGTGCATATAACTTCTAACACTTTAAAAACTGTCTTACAGCATTGCAAAAACATTGTATTCCAAAAGGCATAAGCATCTTTCAGTTTGGCAAGATTTGCACTGAATATTGAATGTAGCAGCTTTCTCTCATAGAGAGACAAGCTTTTGAGCAGATTTGGGCTAGATTTCACTTCATTTGAACAGAAGCACTATTTCAGCATTACTGGTCTCAGAAACCTGTAAACTGACAATCTTGAGCATTGAAGTCCTAACATAAGTTTTTGTGCATATAACTTCTAACACATTAAAAACTGTCTTACAGCATTGCAAAAACATTGTATTTCATAAGGCATAAGCATCTTTCAGTTTGGCAAGATTTGCACTGAATATTGAATGTTGCAGCATTCTCTCATAGAGAGACAAGCTTTTGAGCAGATTTGGGCTAGATTTCACTTCATTTGAACAGAAGCACTATTTCAACATTACTGGTCTCAGAAACCTGTAAACTGACAATCTTGAGCATTGAAGACCTAACATAAGTTTTTGTGCATATAACTTCTACCACATTAAAAACTGTCTTACAGCATTGCAAAAACCTTGTATTTCATAAGGCATAAGCATCTTTCAGTTTGGCAAGATTTGCACTGAATATTGAATGAAGCAGCTTTCTCTCATAGAGAGACAAGCTTTTGAGCAGATTTGGGCTAGATTTCACTTCATTTGAGCAGAAGCACTATTTCAACATTACTGGTCTCAGAAACCTGTAATATGACAATCTTGAGCATTGAAGTCCTAACATAAGTTTTTGTGCATATAACTTCTAACACATTAAAAACTGTCTCACTGCATTGCAGAAATCATTTTATTTCATAAGACATTAGCATCTTTCAGTTTGGCAAGATTTACTGAATATTGAATGAGGCAGATTTGGGCTAGATTTCACTTCATTTGAACAGAAGCACTATTTCAACATTACTGGTCTCAGAAACCTGTAAACTGACAATCTTGAGCACTGAGTTCCTAACATAAGTTTTTGTGCATATAACTTCTAACACATTAAAAACTGTCTTACAGCATTGCAAAAACATTGTATTTCATAAGGCATAAGCATCTTTCAGTTTGGCAAGATTTGCACTGAATATTGAATGTAGCAGCATTCTCTCATAGAGAGACAAGCTTTTGAGCAGATTTAGGCTAGATTTCACTTTATTTGAACAGAAGCACTATTTCAACATTACTGGTCTCAGAAACCTGTAAACTGACACACTTGAGCATTGAAGCTCTAACATAAGTTTATGTGCATATTACTTCTAACACATTAAAAACTGTCTTACAGCATTGCAAAAACCTTGTATTTCATAAGGCATAAGCATCTTTCAGTTTGGCAAGATTTGCACTGAATATTGAATGAAGCAGCTTTCTCTCATAGAGAGACAAGCTTTTGAGCAGATTTGGGCTAGATTTCACATCATTTGAGCAGAAGCACTATTTCAACATTACTGGTCTCAGAAACCTGTAAAATGACAATCTTGAGCATTGAAGTCCTAACATAAGGTTTTTTGCATATAACTTCTAACACATTAAAAACTGTCTCACTGCATTGCAGAAATCATTTTATTTCATAAGACATTAGCATCTTTCAGTTTGGCAAGATTTACTGAATATTGAATGAAGCAGCTTTCTCTCATAGAGAGACAAGCTTTTGAGCAGATTTGGGCTAGATTTCACTTCATTTGAAAAGAAGCACTATTTCAACATTACTGGTCTCAGAAACCTGTAAACTGACAATCTTGAGCATTGAAGTCCTAACATAAGTTTTTGTGCATATAACTTCTAACACATTAAAAACTGTCTTACAGCATTGCAAATACCTTGTATTTCATAAGGCATAAGCATCTTTCAGTTTGGCAAGATTTGCACTAAATATTGAATGAAGCAGCTTTCTCTCATGGAGAAACAAGCTTTTGAGCAGATTTGGGCTAGATTTCACTTCATTTGAACGGAAGCACTATTTCAGCATTACTGGTCTCAGAAACCTGTAAACTGACAATCTTGAGCACTGAGGTCCTAACATAAGTTTTTGTGCATATAATTTCTAACACATTAAAAACTGTCTTACAGCATTGCAAAAACATTATATTCCAAAAGGCATAAGCATCTTTCAGTTTGGCAAGATTTGCACTGAATATTGAATGTAGCAGCTTTCTCTCATAGAGAGACAAGGTTTTGAGCAGATTTGGGCTAGATTTCACTTCATTTGAAAAGAAGCACTATTTCAACATTACTGGTCTCAGAAACCTGTAAACTGACAATCTTGAGCATTGAAGTCCTAACATAAGTTTTTGTGCATATAACTTCTAACACATTAAAAACTGTCTTACAGCATTGCAAATACCTTGTATTTCATAAGGCATAAGCATCTTTCAGTTTGGCAAGATTTGCACTAAATATTGAATGAAGCAGCTTTCTCTCATGGAGAAACAAGCTTTTGAGCAGATTTGGGCTAGATTTCACTTCATTTGAACGGAAGCACTATTTCAGCATTACTGGTCTCAGAAACCTGTAAACTGACAATCTTGAGCACTGAGGTCCTAACATAAGTTTTTGTGCATATAATTTCTAACACATTAAAAACTGTCTTACAGCATTGCAAAAACATTATATTCCAAAAGGCATAAGCATCTTTCAGTTTGGCAAGATTTGCACTGAATATTGAATGTAGCAGCTTTCTCTCATAGAGAGACAAGGTTTTGAGCAGATTTGGGCTAGATTTCACTTCATTTGAACAGAAGCACTATTTCAACATTACTGGTCTCAGAAACCTGTAAACTGACAATCTTGAGCACTGAGGTCCTAACATAAGTTTTTGTGCATACAACTTCTAACACATTAAAAACTGTCTTACAGCATTGCAAAAACATTGTATTTCATAAGGCATAAGCATCTTTCAGTTTGGCAAGATTTGCACTGAATATTGAATGAAGCAGCTTTCTCTCATAGAGAGACAAGCTTTTGAGCAGATTTGGGCTAGATTTCACTTCATTTGAACAGAAGCACTATTTCAGCATGACTGGTCTCAGAAACCTGTAAACTGACAATCTTGAGCATTGAAGTCCTAACACATGTTTTTGTGCATATAACTTCTAACACTTTAAAAACTGTCTTACAGCATTGCAAAAACATTGTATTCCAAAAGGCATAAGCATCTTTCAGTTTGGCAAGATTTGCACTGAATATTGAATGTAGCAGCTTTCTCTCATAGAGAGACAAGCTTTTGAGCAGATTTGGGCTAGATTTCACTTCATTTGAACAGAAGCACTATTTCAACATTACTGGTCTCGGAAACCTGTAAACTGACAATCTTGAGCATTGAAGCTCTAACATAAGTTTATGTGGATATAACTTCTAACACATTAAAAACTGTCTTACAGCATTGCAAAAACATTGTATTTCAATAAGGCATAAGCATCTTTCAGTCTGGCAAGATTTGCACTGAATATTGAATGAAGCAGCTTTCTCTCATAGAGAGACAAGCTTTTGAGCAGATTTGGGCTAGATTTCACTTCATTTGAACAGAAGCACTATTTCAAAATTACTGGTCTCAGAAACCTGTAAACTGACAATCTTGAGCATTGAAGCTCTAACATAAGTTTATGTGCATATAACTTCTAACACATTAAAAACTGTCTTACAGCATTGCAAAAACATTGTATTTCAATAAGGCATAAGCATCTTTCAGTCTGGCAAGATTTGCAATGAATATTGAATTAAGCAGCTTTCTCTCATAGAGAGACAAGCTTTTGAGCAGATTTGGGCTAGATTTCACTTCATTTGAACAGAAGCACTATTTCAACATTACTGGTCTCAGAAACCTGTAAACTGACAATCTTGAGCACTGAGGTCCTAACATAAGTTTTTGTGCATACAACTTCGAACACATTAAAAACTGTCTTACAGCATTGCAAAAACATTGTATTTCATAAGGCATAAGCATCTTTCAGTTTGGCTAGATTTGCACTGAATATTGAATGAAGCAGCTTTCTCTCATAGAGAGACAAGCTTTTGAGCAGATTTGGGCTAGATTTCACTTTATTTGAACAGAAGCACTATTTCAGCATTACTGGTCTCAGAAACCTGTAAACTGACAATCTTGAGCATTGAAGTCCTAACACATGTTTTTGTGCATATAACTTCTAACAAATTAAAAACTGTCTTACAGCATTGCAAAAACATTGTTTCCCTTTCAAGGGAACTTCGAACTGCGTCCTCTGAGGGGACACTATGGGGAACACCTCGTCGTGACCCGTGTCTGAAGCATACTTTGAAAAACGCCAACGTGTTGGCCGGCGACAGCCTCTGACGTCACTACCAGCGCGACTATAAATACGCGCCCGTAGGACCCGTCACTATCTTCTTCGTCTTCAGTTGACTGTTTTGTTTGAAGCGTGCATCTGAGAAACGACCAAAACGGTAAGAGCGATCTATTACTGTTTTCATCATGGCTTCCACTAGCAAGGCGTTTAGACAGTGTGTGCATCCGTGTCAGCGTTATCTGACACCCGATGACACGCACACTCTTTGCGTCTCTTGTTTGGGCGAAGAGCACGCGCGCGATGTCCTTGAGGGGGCGGTCTGCGTGCACTGCGAGCGTTTCTCTCTGAGAAAGCTCCACTCTCGTTTGTCTCTCTTTTCGAGGAAAGAGGGACAGCCATCTGGATCCCGCGGCTCAGGTCCCGCCGTTGCCGAGGCACGGAGGAGAATGAGCTCGTGGGGATCACAAATGGATCTCGCTGAGGAGTGTAGAGAGGGACCTTCCTTTTCACACTCTTTGGCGGCGAACGAGAGCGAACTTCGGGAGGCAGATGTGGTATCATTAACCCATTCTGACACTGAAGTTAGTGCTCTGCTGGGTTCTACCCAGGAAGAGCAGGAGATGTCTGAGAGTGGTGAAGAAGCTGAGGCTGAGCCTTCTCAATCCTCCTGTCCCGCGTATGAGGAGCTGTTAGAGGTTATGGATCACGCCACGGCAAAATTAGATTTGCCATGGAAGCGTGCCAGCAAGGTGGCGCCACGAGGTCGCCTTGCTGAGCGGTACTTGTCTGACCATAGCCCTCCAGCCCAGGTGAGCCTTCCATTCTTGCCTGACTTGCATGCAGAAGTCGAAAAGGAATGGAAGAGGCCGTTTTCCTCTCGCATCCACCGGTTTCAGCATACGAGCTATGCTAATATCGAGGGCTTGCATGAGAACGGCTATGAGAGGATGCCCCCTGTAGAAGAGACGCTGGCTTGCTATCTCTCTGTGGGGCAAACATCCTCTCTTAAATCTCCCGCTTTGCCATCTAAGCCCCTCCAAGATACATCCCGCTTAAATGGCAGGTCATACGCGGCAGCCGGTCAGGCTGTGGCTTCACTGCACACGATGGCGGTGCTCCAGGCCTACCAGGCTGACCTGCTCAAGGACCTGGATACAGGTGAGGGCCTTTCACCTGACCAGGTAGCCGAGCTGCGCCGCACCACAGACCTCTCTCTCCGAGCTACCAAGCAGGCCGCCTCCGCCATGGGCAGGTCTATGGCGGCCATGGTGGTGACGGAGAGACATCTATGGGTGAACCTGGCTGACATCGGGAAGGAAGAAAGGGGGTTTCTTCTCGATGCTCCGGTCTCGCCTTCTGAGCTTTTTGGTACCTCCATCGAGATGGTGGTCGGGAAGTTCAGGGAGGCAAGGGCGCGCTCAGCGGCCTTTAAATCCTTCATTCCACGAAGGTCCAGGTCCGAGCCCGAGCAACTCAGGGGTCCTGGCTCATCTCGATCTGAGGGTCGTAGAGGGGCGCAGAAGGCTAGTGTTGCGGCTCGCGCTCCTCCCCCGCCTAAGGGCAGGGGCAAGAGGAACCGCGGGTCACGGAGCGGTAAGCAGGGTCTGAGGGACGTGATTCGGACGAGGCAGCGTCCTCGCCCGGGTCAGAGCGGTAGTATGACCTAGTAGCTCCGGATGTTTTTAACCTCTGTTTTTAACCTCTGTTTTTTGTCCTCCCCTGCCTAATTCCCCTGTAGCCACCAGCTTCCACCTGATCGAGGTTAGGTGGACGGTCTCTCACATAACAGTCTCCTTCTGGACCTATGATGTTTTGGTTGGTTCTATGTTCATAGCACCGCCTTACTGACGGTCTGGACCAGAAGGGGGCGCCCCGCAGCGGGACTCCAGTACAGGAGGGTGGGTGAGTAGGTAACCCTTGCTCTACCTGTTTATGGACGTTATGTTGCTGGTGGTTATATGTCTACTAACAATCTCTGTGAGTTTCCTTACAGTAGCTAGGTGGCCAAAGAATTGGCACAGCACTGCAGGGAATTCCATAGATGTCCGGCTAGAGGACGCAGTGTCTCGTTCCCTCTCAGGGAACCATGGTTACATTCGTAACCTGAGACGTTCCCTTTCAAGGGAACTTCGAACTGCGTCCTCTGAGGGGCCGCCTGGCGAGGTGATGCTCCCCTCGCCTAGAAAAGAGGGTTGGAGCTCACCGCTCCCGTGCGATCCAGCGCCTCTGCGATGCTTGGGAACCTCTCTGTACACACGCTTGCCTGTGTACTTTCTCAAAGCCACATAAGTGGTAAGTGTGCACGCAAGACTCTGCGCACTTTCTGAAATCCACATAAAGTGGTAAGTGTGCACGCAAGACTCTGCGCACTTTCTAAAATCCTGTATGGTAAGGGTTACGCGCTCCGCTTCGTTCCCTTTCTTGGGATGATTCGCCCCCGGTGTTCCTTGGGCTTCATCCAACCAGTGTGTATTTGTTATGCACCTCAAGCATCGCTTCCCTCAACATGAGGGGCTGGGTGGTCTCCCTGGAGATTTGGCTCCCACATACTGTGCGTCTCCACTAAATAGCATATTGTGGTTTTCAGATAGTAGGCTTCACCAGGTCTCTCTGAAGGTGAGCTCCCACGTTCGGTGGTCGCCAGGTAGTAGGCCTCACCAGGCCTCCCTGGAGATTTAGCTCCCACATACTATGCGTTTCCACGGAATAGCATGTTGTGGCTTTTTTCAGATAGTAGGCTTCACCAGGTCTCTCTGAAGACGAGCTCCCACATACTGTGGTTGCCAGGTAGTAGGCCTCACCAGGCCTCCCTGGAGATTTAGCTCCCACATATTGTGCGTTCCACTAAATAGCACATTGTGGTTTTCAGATAGTAGGCTTCATCAGGTCTCTCTGAAGACGAGCTCCCACATACTGTGGTTGCCAGGTGGTAGGCCTCACCAGGCCTCCCTGGAGATTTAGCTCCCACATATTGTGCGTTCCACTAAATAGCACATTGTGGTTTTCAGATAGTAGGCTTCATCAGGTCTCTCTGAAGACGAGCTCCCACATACTGTGGTTGCCAGGTGGTAGGCCTCACCAGGCCTCCCTGGAGATTTAGCTCCCACATACTGTGCGTTTCATAAAGAAAATACGAGCTCCCCCGATTTGTGGATGTCAGGTGGTAGGCCTCACCAAGCCTCCCTGGAGTTGAGTTCCATATTGCTTTCAGTTTCCACTGAGGTGGTTATCTGGTAACAGATAGTAAGCCTCTCTAGGCCTCTCTGTAGATGAACTCCCACATATTGTGGTTATCAGGTAGCAGGCTTCACAGGCCTCTCTGAATGTGAGCTCCCACATACTGTGGTTGTCAGGTAACCTTTCAGTACACACGCTTGCCTGTGTACTTTCTCAAATCCACGTAAAGTGGTAAGTGTGCACGCAAGACTCTGCGCACTTTCTGAAATCCACGTAAAGTGGTAAGTGTGCACGCAAGACTCTGCGCACTTTCTAAAATCCTGTATGGTAAGGGTTACGCGCTCCACTTCGTTCCCTTTCTCGGGATGATTCGCCCCGGTGTTCCTTGGGCTTCATCCAACCGGTGTGTACTTATTGTACACCCCAAGCCCCCTCAACTTGGGGGGGCTGTGTGGGCAATTCTCGGGTAGTTCAGCAGCACCCCCCTTTTCTGAAAGGGTCACCTATGAGCATGCTGCTCGGAGCTCGGAGTCTTCCTCTCTTGGGAGACTGATTCCCGGTTCTTCAGAGCGCTCCAGTACCACATACTGTTTGAGACGCTCTGTGAGAGCAGGCATCCTGCTGAGGCAGGGGCTGAGGCCTCCAATTGCTCTGCTCCCGGGCCATTCTTCTACGAGCTGCTCTGACAGAGTCCCACGAGAACCCCTCCTTAGAACAGTATTTTAAATCCATGTTATGGTAAGTGTGCACGGGAGTCTTTGCGCACTTTCTAAAATCCACATTGTGGTAAGTTCGCACGCTAGTCTCTGCGTTCTTTCTAAAATCCCTAGATGGTAAGGGCTTCGCGCTGCTGCTTCGTGCCCTTTTCTTGAGTTGGTTTAAGCCCCGTTCATCTTGGGCACCACTCCACCTAGGTATCCTCGGATACCTATCTAGAACAGGGCGCCGCTACTAGAGTGCTGTAGGGACAGCCCTTTCGGCAGGTTTTTGCGAAAGCTAGCAGTAGCCCCTGTGTGACAGGCAAAGACTTGGTAGAGGAAAGTGCCAGGCTCTTAGCCGTATCCCTTTAAAGGAATCTCCGTGATTCCAAGCCTTTAGCTCTACCCCGGGCCAAGGCCCTACAGGATAAGTTGGGTATGTAGCTTAGGCCTTTGGCCGTAAGGGATAATGTCATAAGGCAGCCGTCAGACCGTCCCAGGGGCGACTCCCGGTGAAGAGAAAAGCGGTAGAGTTGGTACTTAGTGTTTGCCATGATTCTGGTCTGCACTCCCCTCAGCATGGCGGCGTGGGTATACTGTTCCCCATAGTGTCCCCTCAGAGGACGCAGTTCGAAGTTCCCTTGAAAGGGAACGTCTCAGGTTACGAATGTAACCATGGTTCCCTGAGAGGGAACGAGACACTGCGTCCTCTAGCTCCCTGCCATGCTTCGGACGCAAGCTTCACGAAGAAGATAGTGACGGGTCCTACGGGCGCGTATTTATAGTCGCGCTGGTAGTGACGTCAGAGGCTGTCGCCGGCCAACACGTTGGCGTTTTTCAAAGTATGCTTCAGACACGGGTCACGACGAGGTGTTCCCCATAGTGTCCCCTCAGAGGACGCAGTGTCTCGTTCCCTCTCAGGGAACCATGGTTACATTCGTAACCTGAGACGATTTCAATAAGGCATAAGCATCTTTCAGTCTGGCAAGATTTGCACTGAATATTGAATGAAGCAGCTTTCTCTCATAGAGAGACAAGCTTTTGAGCAGATTTGGGCTAGATTTCACTTCATTTGAACAGAAGCACTATTTCAGCATTACAGGTCTCAGAAACCTGTAAACTGACAATCTTGAGCATTGAAGTCCTAACACATGTTTTTGTGCTTATAACTTCTAACACATTAAAAACTGTCTTACAGCATTGCAAAAACATTGTATTCCAAAAGGCATAAGCATCTTTCAGTTTGGCAAGATTTGCACTGAATATTGAATGTAGCAGCTTTCTCTCATAGAGAAACAAGCTTTTGAGCAGATTTGGGCTAGATTTCACTTCATTTGAACAGAAGCACTATTTCAACATTACTGGTCTCAGAAACCTGTAAACTGACAATCTTGAGCATTGAAGCTCTAACATACGTTTATGTGCCTATAACTTCTAACACATTAAAAACTGTCTTACAGCATTGCAAAAACATCGTATTTCAATAAGGCATAAGCATCTTTCAGTCTGGCAAGACTTGCACTGAATATTGAATGAAGCAGCTTTCTCTCATAGAGAGACAAGCTTTTGAGCAGATTTGGGCTAGATTTCACTTCATTTGAACAGAAGCACTATTTCAACATTACTGGTCTCAGAAACCTGTAAACTGACAATCTTGAGCACTGAGGTCCTAACATAAGTTTTTGTGCATACAACTTCTAACACATTAAAAACTGTCTTACAGCATTGCAAAAACATCGTATTTCATAAGGCATAAGCATCTTTCAGTTTGGCAATATTTGCACTGAATATTGAATGAAGCAGCTTTCTCTTATAGAGAGACAAGCTTTTGAGCAGATTTGGGCTAGATTTCACTTCATTTGAACAGAAGCACTATTTCAACATTACTGGTCTCAGAAACCAGTAAACTGACAATCTTGAGCACTGAGGTCCTAACATAAGTTTTTGTGCATACAACTTCTAACACATTAAAAACTGTCTTACAGCATTGCAAAAACATTGTATTTCATAAGGCATAAGCATCTTTCAGTTTGGCAAGATTTGCACTGAATATTGAATGAAGCAGCTTTCTCTCATAGAGAGACAAGCTTTTGAGCAGATTTGGGCTAGATTTCACTTCATTTGAACAGAAGCACTATTTCAGCATTACTGGTCTCAGAAACCTGTAAACTGACAATCTTGAGCATTGAAGTCCTAACACATGTTTTTGTGCATATAACTTCTAACAAATTAAAAACTGTCTTACAGCATTGCAAAAACATTGTATTTCAATAAGGCATAAGCATCTTTCAGTCTGGCAAGATTTGCACTGAATATTGAATGAAGCAGCTTTCTCTCATAGAGAGACAAGCTTTTGAGCAGATTTGGGCTAGATTTCACTTCATTTGAACAGAAGCACTATTTCAGCATTACTGGTCTCAGAAACCTGTAAACTGACAATCTTGAGCATTGAAGTCCTAACACATGTTTTTGTGCATATAACTTCTAACACATTAAAAACTGTCTTACAGCATTGCAAAAACATTGTATTCCAAAAGGCATAAGCATCTTTCAGTTTGGCAAGATTTGCACTGAATATTGAATGTAGCAGCTTTCTCTCATAGAGAGACAAGCTTTTGAGCAGATTTGGGCTAGATTTCACTTCATTTGAACAGAAGCATTATTTCAACATTACTGGTCTCGGAAACCTGTAAACTGACAATCTTGAGCACTGAGGTCCTAACATAAGTTTTTGTGCATACAACTTCTAACACATTAAAAACTGTCTTACAGCATTGCAAAAACATCGTATTTCATTAGGCATAAGCATCTTTCAGTTTGGCAATATTTGCACTGAATATTGAATGAAGCAGCTTTCTCTCATAGAGAGACAAGCTTTTGAGCAGATTTGGGCTAGATTTCACTTCATTTGAACAGAAGCACTATTTCAACATTACTGGTCTCAGAAACCAGTAAACTGACAATCTTGAGCACTGAGGTCCTAACATAAGTTTTTGTGCATACAACTTCTAACACATTAAAAACTGTCTTACAGCATTGCAAAAACATTGTATTTCATAAGGCATAAGCATCTTTCAGTCTGGCAAGATTTGCACTGAATATTGAATGAAGCAGCTTTCTCTCATAGAGAGACAAGCTTTTGAGCAGATTTGGGCTAGATTTCACTTCATTTGAACAGAAGCACTATTTCAACATTACTGGTCTCAGAAACCTGTAAACTGGCAATCTTGAGCATTGAAGTCCTAACATAAGTTTTTGTGCATATAATTTCTAACACATTAAAAACTGTCTTACAGCAGTGCAAAAACAATATATTCCAAAAGGCATAAGCATCTTTCAGTTTGGCAAGATTTGCACTGAATATTGAATGTAGCAGCTTTCTCTCATAGAGAGACAAGCTTTTGAGCAGATTTGGGCTAGATTTCACTTCATTTGAACAGAAGCACTATTTCAGCATTACTGGTCTCAGAAACCTGTAAACTGACAATCTTGAGCATTGAAGTCCTAACACATGTTTTTGTGCATATAACTTCTAACACATTAAAAACTGTCTTACAGCATTGCAAAAACATTGTATTCCAAAAGGCATAAGCATCTTTCAGTTTGGCAAGATTTGCACTGAATATTGAATGTAGCAGCTTTCTCTCATAGAGAGACAAGGTTTTGAGCAGATTTGGGCTAGATTTCACTTCATTTGAACAGAAGCACTATTTCAACATTACTGGTGTCAGAAACCTGTAAACTGACAATCTTGAGCATTGAAGCTCTAACATAAGTTTATGTGCATATAACTTCTAACACATTAAAACTGTCTTACAGCATTGCAAAAACATCGTATTTCAATAAGGCATAAGCATCTTTCAGTCTGGCAAGATTTGCACTGAATATTGAATGAAGCAGCTTTCTCTAATAGAGAGACAAGCTTTTGAGCAGATTTGGGCTAGATTTCACTTCATTTGAACAGAAGCACTATTTCAACATTACTGGTCTCAGAAACCTGTAAACTGACAATCTTGAGCACTGAGGTCCTAACATAAGTTTTTGTGCATACAACTTCTAACGCATTAAAAACTGTCTTACAGCATTGCAAAAACATCGTATTTCATAAGGCATAAGCATCTTTCAGTTTGGCAAGATTTGCACTGAAAATTGAATGAAGCAGCTTTCTCTCATAGAGAGACAAGCTTTTGAGCAAATTTGGGCTAGATTTCACTTCATTTGAACAGAAGCACTATTTCAACATTACTGGTCTCAGAAACCTGTAAACTGACAATCTTGAGCACTGAGGTCCTAACATAAGTTTTTGTGCATACAACTTCTAACACATTAAAAACTGTCTTACAGCATTGCAAAAACATTGTATTTCATAAGGCATAAGCATCTTTCAGTTTGGCAAGATTTGCACTGAATATTGAATGAAGCAGCTTTCTCTCATAGAGAGACAAGCTTTTGAGCAGATTTGGGCTAGATTTCACTTCATTTGAACAGAAGCACTATTTCAGCATGACTGGTCTCAGAAACCTGTAAACTGACAATCTTGAGCATTGAAGTCCTAACACATGTTTTTGTGCATATAACTTCTAACACATTAAAAACTGTCTTACAGCATTGCAAAAACATTGTATTCCAAAAGGCATAAGCATCTTTCAGTTTGGCAAGATTTGCACTGAATATTGAATGTAGCAGCTTTCTCTCATAGAGAGACAAGCTTTTGAGCAGATTTGGGCTAGATTACACTTCATTTGAACAGAAGCACTATTTCAACATTACTGGTCTCGGAAACCTGTAAACTGACAATCTTGAGCATTGAAGCTCTAACATAAGTTTATGTGCATATAACTTCTAACACATTAAAAACTGTCTTACAGCATTGCAAAAACATTGTATTTCAATAAGGCATAAGCATCTTTCAGTCTGGCAAGATTTGCACTGAATATTGAATGAAGCAGCTTTCTCTCATAGAGAGACAAGCTTTTGAGCAGATTTGGGCTAGATTTCACTTCATTTGAACAGAAGCACTATTTCAACATTACTGGTCTCAGAAACCTGTAAACTGACAATCTTGAGCATTGAAGCTCTAACATAAGTTTATGTGCATATAACTTCTAACACATTAAAAACTGTCTTACAGCATTGCAAAAACATTGTATTTCAATAAGGCATAAGCATCTTTCAGTCTGGCAAGATTTGCACTGAATATTGAATTAAGCAGCTTTCTCTCATAGAGAGACAAGCTTTTGAGCAGATTTGGGCTAGATTTCACTTCATTTGAACAGAAGCACTATTTCAACATTACTGGTCTCAGAAACCTGTAAACTGACAATCTTGAGCACTGAGGTCCTAACATAAGTTTTTGTGCATACAACTTCTAACACATTAAAAACTGTCTTACAGCATTGCAAAAACATTGTATTTCATAAGGCATAAGCATCTTTCAGTTTGGCTAGATTTGCACTGAATATTGAATGAAGCAGCTTTCTCTCATAGAGAGACAAGCTTTTGAGCAGATTTGGGCAAGATTTCACTTCATTTGAACAGAAGCACTATTTCAGCATTACTGGTCTCAGAAACCTGTAAACTGACAATCTTGAGCATTGAAGTCCTAACACATGTTTTTGTGCATATAACTTCTAACAAATTAAAAACTGTCTTACAGCATTGCAAAAACATTGTATTTCAATAAGGCATAAGCATCTTTCAGTCTGGCAAGATTTGCACTGAATATTGAATGAAGCAGCTTTCTCTCATAGAGAGACAAGCTTTTGAGCAGATTTGGGCTAGATTTCACTTCATTTGAACAGAAGCACTATTTCAACATTACTGGTCTCAGAAACCTGTAAACTGACAATCTTGAGCACTGAGGTCCTAACATAAGTTTTTGTGCATACAACTTCTAACACATTAAAAACTGTCTTACAGCATTGCAAAAACATTGTATTTCATAAGGCATAAGCATCTTTCAGTTTGGCAAGATTTGCACTGAATATTGAATGAAGCAGCTTTCTCTCATAGAGAGACAAGCTTTTGAGCAGATTTGGGCTAGATTTCACTTCATTTGAACAGAAGCACTATTTCAGCATGACTGGTCTCAGAAACCTGTAAACTGACAATCTTGAGCATTGAAGTCCTAACACATGTTTTTGTGCATATAACTTCTAACACTTTAAAAACTGTCTTACAGCATTGCAAAAACATTGTATTCCAAAAGGCATAAGCATCTTTCAGTTTGGCAAGATTTGCACTGAATATTGAATGTAGCAGCTTTCTCTCATAGAGAGACAAGCTTTTGAGCAGATTTGGGCTAGATTTCACTTCATTTGAACAGAAGCACTATTTCAACATTACTGGTCTCGGAAACCTGTAAACTGACAATCTTGAGCATTGAAGCTCTAACATAAGTTTATGTGGATATAACTTCTAACACATTAAAAACTGTCTTACAGCATTGCAAAAACATTGTATTTCAATAAGGCATAAGCATCTTTCAGTCTGGCAAGATTTGCACTGAATATTGAATGAAGCAGCTTTCTCTCATAGAGAGACAAGCTTTTGAGCAGATTTGGGCTAGATTTCACTTCATTTGAACAGAAGCACTATTTCAAAATTACTGGTCTCAGAAACCTGTAAACTGACAATCTTGAGCATTGAAGCTCTAACATAAGTTTATGTGCATATAACTTCTAACACATTAAAAACTGTCTTACAGCATTGCAAAAACATAGTATTTCAATAAGGCATAAGCATCTTTCAGTCTGGCAAGATTTGCAATGAATATTGAATGAAGCAGCTTTCTCTCATAGAGAGACAAGCTTTTGAGCAGATTTGGGCTAGATTTCACTTCATTTGAACAGAAGCACTATTTCAACATTACTGGTCTCAGAAACCTGTAAACTGACAATCTTGAGCACTGAGGTCCTAACATAAGTTTTTGTGCATACAACTTCTAACACATTAAAAACTGTCTTACAGCATTGCAAAAACATCGTATTTCATAAGGCATAAGCATCTTTCAGTTTGGCAATATTTGCACTGAATATTGAATGAAGCAGCTTTCTCTTATAGAGAGACAAGCTTTTGAGCAGATTTGGGCTAGATTTCACTTCATTTGAACAGAAGCACTATTTCAACATTACTGGTCTCAGAAACCAGTAAACTGACAATCTTGAGCACTGAGGTCCTAACATAAGTTTTTGTGCATACAACTTCTAACACATTAAAAACTGTCTTACAGCATTGCAAAAACATTGTATTTCATAAGGCATAAGCATCTTTCAGTTTGGCAAGATTTGCACTGAATATTGAATGAAGCAGCTTTCTCTCATAGAGAGACAAGCTTTTGAGCAGATTTGGGCTAGATTTCACTTCATTTGAACAGAAGCACTATTTCAGCATTACTGGTCTCAGAAACCTGTAAACTGACAATCTTGAGCATTGAAGTCCTAACACATGTTTTTGTGCATATAACTTCTAACAAATTAAAAACTGTCTTACAGCATTGCAAAAACATTGTATTTCAATAAGGCATAAGCATCTTTCAGTCTGGCAAGATTTGCACTGAATATTGAATGAAGCAGCTTTCTCTCATAGAGAGACAAGCTTTTGAGCAGATTTGGGCTAGATTTCACTTCATTTGAACAGAAGCACTATTTCAGCATTACTGGTCTCAGAAACCTGTAAACTGACAATCTTGAGCATTGAAGTCCTAACACATGTTTTTGTGCATATAACTTCTAACACATTAAAAACTGTCTTACAGCATTGCAAAAACATTGTATTCCAAAAGGCATAAGCATCTTTCAGTTTGGCAAGATTTGCACTGAATATTGAATGTAGCAGCTTTCTCTCATAGAGAGACAAGCTTTTGAGCAGATTTGGGCTAGATTTCACTTCATTTGATCAGAAGCATTATTTCAACATTACTGGTCTCGGAAACCTGTAAACTGACAATCTTGAGCACTGAGGTCCTAACATAAGTTTTTGTGCATACAACTTCTAACACATTAAAAACTGTCTTACAGCATTGCAAAAACATCGTATTTCATAAGGCATAAGCATCTTTCAGTTTGGCAATATTTGCACTGAATATTGAATGAAGCAGCTTTCTCTCATAGAGAGACAAGCTTTTGAGCAGATTTGGGCTAGATTTCACTTCATTTGAACAGAAGCACTATTTCAACATTACTGGTCTCAGAAACCAGTAAACTGACAATCTTGAGCACTGAGGTCCTAACATAAGTTTTTGTGCATACAACTTCTAACACATTAAAAACTGTCTTACAGCATTGCAAAAACATTGTATTTCATAAGGCATAAGCATCTTTCAGTCTGGCAAGATTTGCACTGAATATTGAATGAAGCAGCTTTCTCTCATAGAGAGACAAGCTTTTGAGCAGATTTGGGCTAGATTTCACTTCATTTGAACAGAAGCACTATTTCAACATTACTGGTCTCAGAAACCTGTAAACTGGCAATCTTGAGCATTGAAGTCCTAACATAAGTTTTTGTGCATATAATTTCTAACACATTAAAAACTGTCTTACAGCAGTGCAAAAACAATATATTCCAAAAGGCATAAGCATCTTTCAGTTTGGCAAGATTTGCACTGAATATTGAATGTAGCAGCTTTCTCTCATAGAGAGACAAGCTTTTGAGCAGATTTGGGCTAGATTTCACTTCATTTGAACAGAAGCACTATTTCAGCATTACTGGTCTCAGAAACCTGTAAACTGACAATCTTGAGCATTGAAGTCCTAACACATGTTTTTGTGCATATAACTTCTAACACATTAAAAACTGTCTTACAGCATTGCAAAAACATTGTATTCCAAAAGGCATAAGCATCTTTCAGTTTGGCAAGATTTGCACTGAATATTGAATGTAGCAGCTTTCTCTCATAGAGAGACAAGGTTTTGAGCAGATTTGGGCTAGATTTCACTTCATTTGAACAGAAGCACTATTTCAACATTACTGGTGTCAGAAACCTGTAAACTGACAATCTTGAGCATTGAAGCTCTAACATAAGTTTATGTGCATATAACTTCTAACACATTAAAACTGTCTTACAGCATTGCAAAAACATCGTATTTCAATAAGGCATAAGCATCTTTCAGTCTGGCAAGATTTGCACTGAATATTGAATGAAGCAGCTTTCTCTAATAGAGAAACAAGCTTTTGAGCAGATTTGGGCTAGATTTCACTTCATTTGAACAGAAGCACTATTTCAACATTACTGGTCTCAGAAACCTGTAAACTGACAATCTTGAGCACTGAGGTCCTAACATAAGTTTTTGTGCATACAACTTCTAACGCATTAAAAACTGTCTTACAGCATTGCAAAAACATCGTATTTCATAAGGCATAAGCATCTTTCAGTTTGGCAAGATTTGCACTGAAAATTGAATGAAGCAGCTTTCTCTCATAGAGAGACAAGCTTTTGAGCAAATTTGGGCTAGATTTCACTTCATTTGAACAGAAGCACTATTTCAACATTACTGGTCTCAGAAACCTGTAAACTGACAATCTTGAGCACTGAGGTCCTAACATAAGTTTTTGTGCATACAACTTCTAACACATTAAAAACTGTCTTACAGCATTGCAAAAACATTGTATTTCATAAGGCATAAGCATCTTTCAGTTTGGCAAGATTTGCACTGAATATTGAATGAAGCAGCTTTCTCTCATAGAGAGACAAGCTTTTGAGCAGATTTGGGCTAGATTTCACTTCATTTGAACAGAAGCACTATTTCAGCATGACTGGTCTCAGAAACCTGTAAACTGACAATCTTGAGCATTGAAGTCCTAACACATGTTTTTGTGCATATAACTTCTAACACATTAAAAACTGTCTTACAGCATTGCAAAAACATTGTATTCCAAAAGGCATAAGCATCTTTCAGTTTGGCAAGATTTGCACTGAATATTGAATGTAGCAGCTTTCTCTCATAGAGAGACAAGCTTTTGAGCAGATTTGGGCTAGATTTCACTTCATTTGAACAGAAGCACTATTTCAACATTACTGGTCTCGGAAACCTGTAAACTGACAATCTTGAGCATTGAAGCTCTAACATAAGTTTATGTGCATATAACTTCTAACACATTAAAAACTGTCTTACAGCATTGCAAAAACATTGTATTTCAATAAGGCATAAGCATCTTTCAGTCTGGCAAGATTTGCACTGAATATTGAATGAAGCAGCTTTCTCTCATAGAGAGACAAGCTTTTGAGCAGATTTGGGCTAGATTTCACTTCATTTGAACAGAAGCACTATTTCAACATTACTGGTCTCAGAAACCTGTAAACTGACAATCTTGAGCATTGAAGCTCTAACATAAGTTTATGTGCATATAACTTCTAACACATTAAAAACTGTCTTACAGCATTGCAAAAACATTGTATTTCAATAAGGCATAAGCATCTTTCAGTCTGGCAAGATTTGCACTGAATATTGAATTAAGCAGCTTTCTCTCATAGAGAGACAAGCTTTTGAGCAGATTTGGGCTAGATTTCACTTCATTTGAACAGAAGCACTATTTCAACATTACTGGTCTCAGAAACCTGTAAACTGACAATCTTGAGCACTGAGGTCCTAACATAAGTTTTTGTGCATACAACTTCTAACACATTAAAAACTGTCTTACAGCATTGCAAAAACATTGTATTTCATAAGGCATAAGCATCTTTCAGTTTGGCTAGATTTGCACTGAATATTGAATGAAGCAGCTTTCTCTCATAGAGAGACAAGCTTTTGAGCAGATTTGGGCAAGATTTCACTTCATTTGAACAGAAGCACTATTTCAGCATTACTGGTCTCAGAAACCTGTAAACTGACAATCTTGAGCATTGAAGTCCTAACACATGTTTTTGTGCATATAACTTCTAACAAATTAAAAACTGTCTTACAGCATTGCAAAAACATTGTATTTCAATAAGGCATAAGCATCTTTCAGTCTGGCAAGATTTGCACTGAATATTGAATGAAGCAGCTTTCTCTCATAGAGAGACAAGCTTTTGAGCAGATTTGGGCTAGATTTCACTTCATTTGAACAGAAGCACTATTTCAACATTACTGGTCTCAGAAAACAGTAAACTGACAATCTTGAGCACTGAGGTCCTAACATAAGTTTTTGTGCATACAACTTCTAACACATTAAAAACTGTCTTACAGCATTGCAAAAACATTGTATTTCATAAGGCATAAGCATCTTTCAGTTTGGCAAGATTTGCACTGAATATTGAATGAAGCAGCTTTCTCTCATAGAGAGACAAGCTTTTGAGCAGATTTGGGCTAGATTTCACTTCATTTGAACAGAAGCACTATTTCAACATTACTGGTCTCAGAAACCTGTAAACTGGCAATCTTGAGCATTGAAGTCCTAACATAAGTTTTTGTGCATATAATTTCTAACACATTAAAAACTGTCTTACAGCAGTGCAAAAACATTATATTCCAAAAGGCATAAGCATCTTTCAGTTTGGCAAGATTTGCACTGAATATTGAATGTAGCAGCTTTCTCTCATAGAGAGACAAGCTTTTGAGCAGATTTGGGCTAGATTTCACTTCATTTGAACAGAAGCACTATTTCAGCATTACTGGTCTCAGAAACCTGTAAACTGACAATCTTGAGCATTGAAGTCCTAACACATGTTTTTGTGCATATAACTTCTAACACATTAAAAACTGTCTTACAGCAGTGCAAAAACAATATATTCCAAAAGGCATAAGCATCTTTCAGTTTGGCAAGATTTGCACTGAATATTGAATGTAGCAGCTTTCTCTCATAGAGAGACAAGCTTTTGAGCAGATTTGGGCTAGATTTCACTTCATTTGAACAGAAGCACTATTTCAGCATTACTGGTCTCAGAAACCTGTAAACTGACAATCTTGAGCATTGAAGTCCTAACACATGTTTTTGTGCATATAACTTCTAACACATTAAAAACTGTCTTACAGCATTGCAAAAACATTGTATTCCAAAAGGCATAAGCATCTTTCAGTTTGGCAAGATTTGCACTGAATATTGAATGTAGCAGCTTTCTCTCATAGAGAGACAAGGTTTTGAGCAGATTTGGGCTAGATTTCACTTCATTTGAACAGAAGCACTATTTCAACATTACTGGTGTCAGAAACCTGTAAACTGACAATCTTGAGCATTGAAGCTCTAACATAAGTTTATGTGCATATAACTTCTAACACATTAAAACTGTCTTACAGCATTGCAAAAACATCGTATTTCAATAAGGCATAAGCATCTTTCAGTCTGGCAAGATTTGCACTGAATATTGAATGAAGCAGCTTTCTCTAATAGAGAGACAAGCTTTTGAGCAGATTTGGGCTAGATTTCACTTCATTTGAACAGAAGCACTATTTCAACATTACTGGTCTCAGAAACCTGTAAACTGACAATCTTGAGCACTGAGGTCCTAACATAAGTTTTTGTGCATACAACTTCTAACGCATTAAAAACTGTCTTACAGCATTGCAAAAACATCGTATTTCATAAGGCATAAGCATCTTTCAGTTTGGCAAGATTTGCACTGAAAATTGAATGAAGCAGCTTTCTCTCATAGAGAGACAAGCTTTTGAGCAAATTTGGGCTAGATTTCACTTCATTTGAACAGAAGCACTATTTCAACATTACTGGTCTCAGAAACCTGTAAACTGACAATCTTGAGCACTGAGGTCCTAACATAAGTTTTTGTGCATACAACTTCTAACACATTAAAAACTGTCTTACAGCATTGCAAAAACATTGTATTTCATAAGGCATAAGCATCTTTCAGTTTGGCAAGATTTGCACTGAATATTGAATGAAGCAGCTTTCTCTCATAGAGAGACAAGCTTTTGAGCAGATTTGGGCTAGATTTCACTTCATTTGAACAGAAGCACTATTTCAGCATGACTGGTCTCAGAAACCTGTAAACTGACAATCTTGAGCATTGAAGTCCTAACACATGTTTTTGTGCATATAACTTCTAACACATTAAAAACTGTCTTACAGCATTGCAAAAACATTGTATTCCAAAAGGCATAAGCATCTTTCAGTTTGGCAAGATTTGCACTGAATATTGAATGTAGCAGCTTTCTCTCATAGAGAGACAAGCTTTTGAGCAGATTTGGGCTAGATTACACTTCATTTGAACAGAAGCACTATTTCAACATTACTGGTCTCGGAAACCTGTAAACTGACAATCTTGAGCATTGAAGCTCTAACATAAGTTTATGTGCATATAACTTCTAACACATTAAAAACTGTCTTACAGCATTGCAAAAACATTGTATTTCAATAAGGCATAAGCATCTTTCAGTCTGGCAAGATTTGCACTGAATATTGAATGAAGCAGCTTTCTCTCATAGAGAGACAAGCTTTTGAGCAGATTTGGGCTAGATTTCACTTCATTTGAACAGAAGCACTATTTCAACATTACTGGTCTCAGAAACCTGTAAACTGACAATCTTGAGCATTGAAGCTCTAACATAAGTTTATGTGCATATAACTTCTAACACATTAAAAACTGTCTTACAGCATTGCAAAAACATTGTATTTCAATAAGGCATAAGCATCTTTCAGTCTGGCAAGATTTGCACTGAATATTGAATTAAGCAGCTTTCTCTCATAGAGAGACAAGCTTTTGAGCAGATTTGGGCTAGATTTCACTTCATTTGAACAGAAGCACTATTTCAACATTACTGGTCTCAGAAACCTGTAAACTGACAATCTTGAGCACTGAGGTCCTAACATAAGTTTTTGTGCATACAACTTCTAACACATTAAAAACTGTCTTACAGCATTGCAAAAACATTGTATTTCATAAGGCATAAGCATCTTTCAGTTTGGCTAGATTTGCACTGAATATTGAATGAAGCAGCTTTCTCTCATAGAGAGACAAGCTTTTGAGCAGATTTGGGCAAGATTTCACTTCATTTGAACAGAAGCACTATTTCAGCATTACTGGTCTCAGAAACCTGTAAACTGACAATCTTGAGCATTGAAGTCCTAACACATGTTTTTGTGCATATAACTTCTAACAAATTAAAAACTGTCTTACAGCATTGCAAAAACATTGTATTTCAATAAGGCATAAGCATCTTTCAGTCTGGCAAGATTTGCACTGAATATTGAATGAAGCAGCTTTCTCTCATAGAGAGACAAGCTTTTGAGCAGATTTGGGCTAGATTTCACTTCATTTGAACAGAAGCACTATTTCAACATTACTGGTCTCAGAAACCTGTAAACTGACAATCTTGAGCACTGAGGTCCTAACATAAGTTTTTGTGCATACAACTTCTAACACATTAAAAACTGTCTTACAGCATTGCAAAAACATTGTATTTCATAAGGCATAAGCATCTTTCAGTTTGGCAAGATTTGCACTGAATATTGAATGAAGCAGCTTTCTCTCATAGAGAGACAAGCTTTTGAGCAGATTTGGGCTAGATTTCACTTCATTTGAACAGAAGCACTATTTCAGCATGACTGGTCTCAGAAACCTGTAAACTGACAATCTTGAGCATTGAAGTCCTAACACATGTTTTTGTGCATATAACTTCTAACACTTTAAAAACTGTCTTACAGCATTGCAAAAACATTGTATTCCAAAAGGCATAAGCATCTTTCAGTTTGGCAAGATTTGCACTGAATATTGAATGTAGCAGCTTTCTCTCATAGAGAGACAAGCTTTTGAGCAGATTTGGGCTAGATTTCACTTCATTTGAACAGAAGCACTATTTCAACATTACTGGTCTCGGAAACCTGTAAACTGACAATCTTGAGCATTGAAGCTCTAACATAAGTTTATGTGGATATAACTTCTAACACATTAAAAACTGTCTTACAGCATTGCAAAAACATTGTATTTCAATAAGGCATAAGCATCTTTCAGTCTGGCAAGATTTGCACTGAATATTGAATGAAGCAGCTTTCTCTCATAGAGAGACAAGCTTTTGAGCAGATTTGGGCTAGATTTCACTTCATTTGAACAGAAGCACTATTTCAAAATTACTGGTCTCAGAAACCTGTAAACTGACAATCTTGAGCATTGAAGCTCTAACATAAGTTTATGTGCATATAACTTCTAACACATTAAAAACTGTCTTACAGCATTGCAAAAACATAGTATTTCAATAAGGCATAAGCATCTTTCAGTCTGGCAAGATTTGCAATGAATATTGAATGAAGCAGCTTTCTCTCATAGAGAGACAAGCTTTTGAGCAGATTTGGGCTAGATTTCACTTCATTTGAACAGAAGCACTATTTCAACATTACTGGTCTCAGAAACCTGTAAACTGACAATCTTGAGCACTGAGGTCCTAACATAAGTTTTTGTGCATACAACTTCTAACACATTAAAAACTGTCTTACAGCATTGCAAAAACATCGTATTTCATAAGGCATAAGCATCTTTCAGTTTGGCAATATTTGCACTGAATATTGAATGAAGCAGCTTTCTCTTATAGAGAGACAAGCTTTTGAGCAGATTTGGGCTAGATTTCACTTCATTTGAACAGAAGCACTATTTCAACATTACTGGTCTCAGAAACCAGTAAACTGACAATCTTGAGCACTGAGGTCCTAACATAAGTTTTTGTGCATACAACTTCTAACACATTAAAAACTGTCTTACAGCATTGCAAAAACATTGTATTTCATAAGGCATAAGCATCTTTCAGTTTGGCAAGATTTGCACTGAATATTGAATGAAGCAGCTTTCTCTCATAGAGAGACAAGCTTTTGAGCAGATTTGGGCTAGATTTCACTTCATTTGAACAGAAGCACTATTTCAGCATTACTGGTCTCAGAAACCTGTAAACTGACAATCTTGAGCATTGAAGTCCTAACACATGTTTTTGTGCATATAACTTCTAACAAATTAAAAACTGTCTTACAGCATTGCAAAAACATTGTATTTCAATAAGGCATAAGCATCTTTCAGTCTGGCAAGATTTGCACTGAATATTGAATGAAGCAGCTTTCTCTCATAGAGAGACAAGCTTTTGAGCAGATTTGGGCTAGATTTCACTTCATTTGAACAGAAGCACTATTTCAGCATTACTGGTCTCAGAAACCTGTAAACTGACAATCTTGAGCATTGAAGTCCTAACACATGTTTTTGTGCATATAACTTCTAACACATTAAAAACTGTCTTACAGCATTGCAAAAACATTGTATTCCAAAAGGCATAAGCATCTTTCAGTTTGGCAAGATTTGCACTGAATATTGAATGTAGCAGCTTTCTCTCATAGAGAGACAAGCTTTTGAGCAGATTTGGGCTAGATTTCACTTCATTTGATCAGAAGCATTATTTCAACATTACTGGTCTCGGAAACCTGTAAACTGACAATCTTGAGCACTGAGGTCCTAACATAAGTTTTTGTGCATACAACTTCTAACACATTAAAAACTGTCTTACAGCATTGCAAAAACATCGTATTTCATAAGGCATAAGCATCTTTCAGTTTGGCAATATTTGCACTGAATATTGAATGAAGCAGCTTTCTCTCATAGAGAGACAAGCTTTTGAGCAGATTTGGGCTAGATTTCACTTCATTTGAACAGAAGCACTATTTCAACATTACTGGTCTCAGAAACCAGTAAACTGACAATCTTGAGCACTGAGGTCCTAACATAAGTTTTTGTGCATACAACTTCTAACACATTAAAAACTGTCTTACAGCATTGCAAAAACATTGTATTTCATAAGGCATAAGCATCTTTCAGTCTGGCAAGATTTGCACTGAATATTGAATGAAGCAGCTTTCTCTCATAGAGAGACAAGCTTTTGAGCAGATTTGGGCTAGATTTCACTTCATTTGAACAGAAGCACTATTTCAACATTACTGGTCTCAGAAACCTGTAAACTGGCAATCTTGAGCATTGAAGTCCTAACATAAGTTTTTGTGCATATAATTTCTAACACATTAAAAACTGTCTTACAGCAGTGCAAAAACAATATATTCCAAAAGGCATAAGCATCTTTCAGTTTGGCAAGATTTGCACTGAATATTGAATGTAGCAGCTTTCTCTCATAGAGAGACAAGCTTTTGAGCAGATTTGGGCTAGATTTCACTTCATTTGAACAGAAGCACTATTTCAGCATTACTGGTCTCAGAAACCTGTAAACTGACAATCTTGAGCATTGAAGTCCTAACACATGTTTTTGTGCATATAACTTCTAACACATTAAAAACTGTCTTACAGCATTGCAAAAACATTGTATTCCAAAAGGCATAAGCATCTTTCAGTTTGGCAAGATTTGCACTGAATATTGAATGTAGCAGCTTTCTCTCATAGAGAGACAAGGTTTTGAGCAGATTTGGGCTAGATTTCACTTCATTTGAACAGAAGCACTATTTCAACATTACTGGTGTCAGAAACCTGTAAACTGACAATCTTGAGCATTGAAGCTCTAACATAAGTTTATGTGCATATAACTTCTAACACATTAAAACTGTCTTACAGCATTGCAAAAACATCGTATTTCAATAAGGCATAAGCATCTTTCAGTCTGGCAAGATTTGCACTGAATATTGAATGAAGCAGCTTTCTCTAATAGAGAAACAAGCTTTTGAGCAGATTTGGGCTAGATTTCACTTCATTTGAACAGAAGCACTATTTCAACATTACTGGTCTCAGAAACCTGTAAACTGACAATCTTGAGCACTGAGGTCCTAACATAAGTTTTTGTGCATACAACTTCTAACGCATTAAAAACTGTCTTACAGCATTGCAAAAACATCGTATTTCATAAGGCATAAGCATCTTTCAGTTTGGCAAGATTTGCACTGAAAATTGAATGAAGCAGCTTTCTCTCATAGAGAGACAAGCTTTTGAGCAAATTTGGGCTAGATTTCACTTCATTTGAACAGAAGCACTATTTCAACATTACTGGTCTCAGAAACCTGTAAACTGACAATCTTGAGCACTGAGGTCCTAACATAAGTTTTTGTGCATACAACTTCTAACACATTAAAAACTGTCTTACAGCATTGCAAAAACATTGTATTTCATAAGGCATAAGCATCTTTCAGTTTGGCAAGATTTGCACTGAATATTGAATGAAGCAGCTTTCTCTCATAGAGAGACAAGCTTTTGAGCAGATTTGGGCTAGATTTCACTTCATTTGAACAGAAGCACTATTTCAGCATGACTGGTCTCAGAAACCTGTAAACTGACAATCTTGAGCATTGAAGTCCTAACACATGTTTTTGTGCATATAACTTCTAACACATTAAAAACTGTCTTACAGCATTGCAAAAACATTGTATTCCAAAAGGCATAAGCATCTTTCAGTTTGGCAAGATTTGCACTGAATATTGAATGTAGCAGCTTTCTCTCATAGAGAGACAAGCTTTTGAGCAGATTTGGGCTAGATTTCACTTCATTTGAACAGAAGCACTATTTCAACATTACTGGTCTCGGAAACCTGTAAACTGACAATCTTGAGCATTGAAGCTCTAACATAAGTTTATGTGCATATAACTTCTAACACATTAAAAACTGTCTTACAGCATTGCAAAAACATTGTATTTCAATAAGGCATAAGCATCTTTCAGTCTGGCAAGATTTGCACTGAATATTGAATGAAGCAGCTTTCTCTCATAGAGAGACAAGCTTTTGAGCAGATTTGGGCTAGATTTCACTTCATTTGAACAGAAGCACTATTTCAACATTACTGGTCTCAGAAACCTGTAAACTGACAATCTTGAGCATTGAAGCTCTAACATAAGTTTATGTGCATATAACTTCTAACACATTAAAAACTGTCTTACAGCATTGCAAAAACATTGTATTTCAATAAGGCATAAGCATCTTTCAGTCTGGCAAGATTTGCACTGAATATTGAATTAAGCAGCTTTCTCTCATAGAGAGACAAGCTTTTGAGCAGATTTGGGCTAGATTTCACTTCATTTGAACAGAAGCACTATTTCAACATTACTGGTCTCAGAAACCTGTAAACTGACAATCTTGAGCACTGAGGTCCTAACATAAGTTTTTGTGCATACAACTTCTAACACATTAAAAACTGTCTTACAGCATTGCAAAAACATTGTATTTCATAAGGCATAAGCATCTTTCAGTTTGGCTAGATTTGCACTGAATATTGAATGAAGCAGCTTTCTCTCATAGAGAGACAAGCTTTTGAGCAGATTTGGGCAAGATTTCACTTCATTTGAACAGAAGCACTATTTCAGCATTACTGGTCTCAGAAACCTGTAAACTGACAATCTTGAGCATTGAAGTCCTAACACATGTTTTTGTGCATATAACTTCTAACAAATTAAAAACTGTCTTACAGCATTGCAAAAACATTGTATTTCAATAAGGCATAAGCATCTTTCAGTCTGGCAAGATTTGCACTGAATATTGAATGAAGCAGCTTTCTCTCATAGAGAGACAAGCTTTTGAGCAGATTTGGGCTAGATTTCACTTCATTTGAACAGAAGCACTATTTCAACATTACTGGTCTCAGAAAACAGTAAACTGACAATCTTGAGCACTGAGGTCCTAACATAAGTTTTTGTGCATACAACTTCTAACACATTAAAAACTGTCTTACAGCATTGCAAAAACATTGTATTTCATAAGGCATAAGCATCTTTCAGTTTGGCAAGATTTGCACTGAATATTGAATGAAGCAGCTTTCTCTCATAGAGAGACAAGCTTTTGAGCAGATTTGGGCTAGATTTCACTTCATTTGAACAGAAGCACTATTTCAACATTACTGGTCTCAGAAACCTGTAAACTGGCAATCTTGAGCATTGAAGTCCTAACATAAGTTTTTGTGCATATAATTTCTAACACATTAAAAACTGTCTTACAGCAGTGCAAAAACATTATATTCCAAAAGGCATAAGCATCTTTCAGTTTGGCAAGATTTGCACTGAATATTGAATGTAGCAGCTTTCTCTCATAGAGAGACAAGCTTTTGAGCAGATTTGGGCTAGATTTCACTTCATTTGAACAGAAGCACTATTTCAGCATTACTGGTCTCAGAAACCTGTAAACTGACAATCTTGAGCATTGAAGTCCTAACACATGTTTTTGTGCATATAACTTCTAACACATTAAAAACTGTCTTACAGCATTGCAAAAACATTGTATTCCAAAAGGCATAAGCATCTTTCAGTTTGGCAAGATTTGCTCTGAATATTGAATGTAGCAGCTTTCTCTCATAGAGAGACAAGGTTTTGAGCAGATTTGGGCTAGATTTCACTTCATTTGAACAGAAGCACTATTTCAACATTACTGGTCTCAGAAACCTGTAAACTGACAATCTTGAGCATTGAAGCTCTAACATAAGTTTATGTGCATATAACGTCTAACACATTAAAACTGTCTTACAGCATTGCAAAAACATAGTATTTCAATAAGGCATAAGCATCTTTCAGTCTGGCAAGATTTGCACTGAATATTGAATGAAGCAGCTTTCTCTAATAGAGAGACAAGCTTTTGAGCAGATTTGGGCTAGATTTCACTTCATTTGAACAGAAGCACTATTTCAACATTACTGGTCTCAGAAACCTGTAAACTGACAATCTTGAGCACTGAGGTCCTAACATAAGTTTTTGTGCATACAACTTCTAACGCATTAAAAACTGTCTTACAGCATTGCAAAAACATTGTATTTCATAAGGCATAAGCATCTTTCAGTTTGGCAAGATTTGCACTGAATATTGAATGAAGCAGCTTTCTCTCATAGAGAGACAAGCTTTTCAGCATTGCAAAAATATTGTATTTCAATAAGGCATAAGCATCTTTCAGTCTGGCAAGATTTGCACTGAATATTGAATGAAGCAGCTTTCTCTCATAGAGAGACAAGCTTTTGAGCAGATTTGGGCTAGATTTCACTTCATTTGAACAGAAGCACTATTTCAACATTACTGGTCTCAGAAACCTGTAAACTGACAATCTTGAGCATTGAAGCTCTAACATAAGTTTATGTGCATATAACTTCTAACACATTAAAAACTGTCTTACAGCATTGCAAAAACATTGTATTTCAATAAGGCATAAGCATCTTTCAGTCTGGCAAGATTTGCACTGAATATTGAATGAAGTAGCTTTCTCTCATAGAGAGACAAGCTTTTGAGCAGATTTGGGCTAGATTTCACTTCATTTGAACAGAAGCACTATTTCAACATTACTGGTCTCAGAAACCTGTAAACTGACAATCTTGAGCATTGAAGCTCTAACATAAGTTTATGTGCATATAACTTCTAACACATTAAAAACTGTCTTACAGCATTGCAAAAACATTGTATTTCAATAGGGCATAAGCATCTTTCAGTCTGGCAAGATTTGCACTGAAAATTGAATTAAGCAGCTTTCTCTCATAGAGAGACAAGCTTTTGAGCAGATTTGGGCTAGATTTCACTTCATTTGAACAGAAGCACTATTTCAACATTACTGGTCTCAGAAACCTGTAAACTGACAATCTTGAGCACTGAGGTCCTAACATAAGTTTTTGTGCATACAACTTCTAACACATTAAAAACTGTCTTACAGCATTGCAAAAACATTGTATTTCATAAGGCATAAGCATCTTTCAGTTTGGCTAGATTTGCACTGAATATTGAATGAAGCAGCTTTCTCTCATAGAGAGACAAGCTTTTGAGCAGATTTGGGCTAGATTTCACTTCATTTGAACAGAAGCACTATTTCAACATTACTGGTCTCAGAAACCTGTAAACTGACAATCTTGAGCACTGAGGTCCTAACATAAGTTTTTGTGCATACAACTTCTAACACATTAAAAACTGTCTTACAGCATTGCAAAAACATTGTATTCCAAAAGGCATAAGCATCTTTCAGTTTGGCAAGATTTGCACTGAATATTGAATGTAGCAGCTTTCTCTCATAGAGAGACAAGGTTTTGAGCAGATTTGGGCTAGATTTCACTTCATTTGAACAGAAGCACTATTTCAACATTACTGGTCTCAGAAACCTGTAAACTGACAATCTTGAGCATTGAAGCTCTAACATAAGTTTATGTGCATATAACTTCTAACACATTAAAACTGTCTTACAGCATTGCAAAAACATCGTATTTCAATAAGGCATAAGCATCTTTCAGTCTGGCAAGATTTGCACTGAATATTGAATGAAGCAGCTTTCTCTAATAGAGAGACAAGCTTTTGAGCAGATTTGGGCTATATTTCACTTCATTTGAACAGAAGCACTATTTCAACATTACTGGTCTCAGAAACCTGTAAACTGACAATCTTGAGCACTGAGGTCCTAACATAAGTTTTTGTGCATACAACTTCTAACGCATTAAAAACTGTCTTACAGCATTGCAAAAACATTGTATTTCATAAGGCATAAGCATCTTTCAGTTTGGCAAGATTTGCACTGAATATTGAATGAAGCAGCTTTCTCTCATAGAGAGACAAGCTTTTGAGCAAATTTGGGCTAGATTTCACTTCATTTGAACAGAAGCACTATTTCAGCATTACTGGTCTCAGAAACCTGTAAACTGACAATCTTGAGCATTGAAGTCCTAACACATGTTTTTGTGCTTATAACTTCTAACACATTAAAAACTGTCTTACAGCATTGCAAAAACATTGTATTCCAAAAGGCATAAGCATCTTTCAGTTTGGCAAGATTTGCACTGAATATTGAATGTAGCAGCTTTCTCTCATAGAGAGACAAGCTTTTGAGCAGATTTGGGCTAGATTTCACTTCATTTGAACAGAAGCACTATTTCAACATTACTGGTCTCAGAAACCTGTAAACTGACAATCTTGAGCATTGAAGCTCTAACATACGTTTATGTGCATATAACTTCTAACACATTAAAAACTGTCTTACAGCATTGCAAAAACATCGTATTTCAATAAGGCATAAGCATCTTTCAGTCTGGCAAGATTTGCACTGAATATTGAATGAAGCAGCTTTCTCTCATAGAGAGACAAGCTTTTGAGCAGATTTGGGCTAGATTTCACTTCATTTGAACAGAAGCACTATTTCAACATTACTGGTCTCAGAAACCTGTAAACTGACAATCTTGAGCACTGAGGTCCTAACATAAGTTTTTGTGCATACAACTTCTAACACATTAAAAACTGTCTTACAGCATTGCAAAAACATCGTATTTCATAAGGCATAAGCATCTTTCAGTCTGGCAAGATTTGCACTGAATATTGAATGAAGCAGCTTTCTCTCATAGAGAGACAAGCTTTTGAGCAGATTTGGGCTAGATTTCACTTCATTTGAACAGAAGCACTATTTCAACATTACTGGTCTCAGAAACCTGTAAACTGACAATCTTGAGCACTGAGGTCCTAACATAAGTTTTTGTGCATACAACTTCTAACACATTAAAAACTGTCTTACAGCATTGCAAAAACATCGTATTTCAATAAGGCATAAGCATCTTTTAGTCTGGCAAGATTTGCACTGAATATTGAATGAAGCAGCTTTCTCTCATAGAGAGACAAGCTTTTGAGCAGATTTGGGCTAGATTTCACTTCATTTGAACAGAAGCACTATTTCAACATTACTGGTCTCAGAAACCTGTAAACTGACAATCTTGAGCACTGAGGTCCTAACATAAGTTTTTGTGCATACAACTTCTAACACATTAAAAACTGTCTTACAGCATTGCAAAAACATTGTATTCCATAAGGCATAAGCATCTTTCAGTTTGGCAAGATTTGCACTGAATATTGAATGTAGCAGCTTTCTCTCATAGAGAGACAAGCTTTTGAGCAGATTTGGGCTAGATTTCACTTCATTTGAACAGAAGCACTATTTCAACATTACTGGTCTCGGAAACCTGTAAACTGACAATCTTGAGCATTGAAGCTCTAACATAAGTTTATGTGCATATAACTTCTAACACATTAAAAACTGTCTTACAGCATTGCAAAAACATTGTATTTCAATAAGGCATAAGCATCTTTCACTCTGGCAAGATTTGCACTGAATATTGAATGAAGCAGCTTTCTCTCATAGAGAGACAAGCTTTTGAGCAGATTTGGGCTAGATTTCACTTCATTTGAACAGAAGCACTATTTCAACATTACTGGTCTCAGAAACCTGTAAACTGACAATCTTGAGCATTGAAGCTCTAACATAAGTTTATGTGCATATAACTTCTAACACATTAAAAACTGTCTTACAGCATTGCAAAAACATTGTATTTCAATAAGGCATAAGCATCTTTCAGTCTGGCAAGATTTGCACTGAATATTGAATGAAGCAGCTTTCTCTCATAGAGAGACAAGCTTTTGAGCAGATTTGGGCTAGATTTCACTTCATTTGAACAGAAGCACTATTTCAACATTACTGGTCTCAGAAACCTGTAAACTGACAATCTTGAGCATTGAAGCTCTAACATAAGTTTATGTGCATATAACTTCTAACACATTAAAAACTGTCTTACAGCATTGCAAAAACATTGCATTTCAATAGGGCATAAGCATCTTTCAGTCTGGCAAGATTTGCACTGAATATTGAATTAAGCAGCTTTCTCTCATAGAGAGACAAGCTTTTGAGCAGATTTGGGCTAGATTTCACTTCATTTGAACAGAAGCACTATTTCAACATTACTGGTCTCAGAAACCTGTAAACTGACAATCTTGAGCACTGAGGTCCTAACATAAGTTTTTGTGCATACAACTTCTAACACATTAAAAACTGTCTTACAGCATTGCAAAAACGTCTCAAGGTTACGTATGTAACCCTAGTTCCTTGAAGGAACGAGACGCTGCGTCGAAACGCTTTTGGGGAACGTCCCTGACGAGACCGACTCTGAATATCGTGTGCAATCAGTCCATCGGAAAGGCGTGACGTCACGGGCGGGGTGACGTAGCGACCAGGAAGCTATAAAAGCACGTGCCGTGCAGCTGGCTTCAGCTTCGAGTAGGGAAGCAAGCGCCGGCAGGGGTGCCGGGAGTATGGCTCTGCGACGCAGCGTCTCGTTCCTTCAAGGAACTAGGGTTACATACGTAACCTTGAGACGTTCCTTTTCAGGAACTCGAGCTGCGTCGAAACGCTTTTGGGGAACGATGTGCCCACGCTGCCAGACTTCCAAATCCCTGCCTAGTGTGTAGTCAAAAGAGCACAGCTAAGACGAGAGAACAGAAGAGCCCGGCGTGGCTCGCATGTCAAGATCGTAAAATCGGACAAATGTGGAGGGCGTGGACCACCCCGCAGCGTTGCAGATGTCCAAGAGGGACACACCTGCTGAGAAGGCCTTGGAGGCCGCCATACTCCGAGTAGAGTGAGCCTTGGCCCCCAAAGGAGGGGGAAGACCAGAGGACTCATAGGAGACGTTGATAGCCTCGACTATCCAACGACTAAGGGTCTGCTTGGTGGCAGGAGAACCCTTGTTAGAAGGACCGTAGCAAACAAGCAATTGGTCTGATTTTCTCCACAGGGCAGCTCACATACACATACAGTTTAGCTTCTCTTGGTCTGGCTCCCGAAAGGGAGGAGGACAGAAGGCCTGCAGTACGACAGGTTGTGGTGTAACAGAGGGAACCTTCGGAACGTAACCCGCTCGAGGGTATAAGAATGCTTTGGCCATACCAGGGGCGAAGTCTAAGTAGGTAGGGGCCACCGAAAGGGCCTGAAGATCTCCAACTCTCTTTAGTGAGGTGATTGCCAGTAACAGGGCAGTTTTAAGTGTCAGATGTCTATCTGAGATATCTTGTATTGGCTCGAATGGAGCTTTACAAAGAGCCTCTAGAACCACAACCAAATCCCAGGGGGGAACACGGGATCGTACTGGAGGTCTCAGCCTCAGCGCACCGCGGAGGAAACGTGTAACTAGGGGGTGTCTACCCACTGACTGACCATTGAAAGGGACGTGGAAAGCAGCTATGGCCGCCACGTAAACCTTTAAGGTGGAGTGGGATAACCCCGCAGAGAGCCTGGCTTGTAAAAACTCCAGAACTGTACCAACTGGGCAGTCTGCTGGGTCAAGCTGGCGGTCTCTGCACCATGAAGTGAAGAGCTTCCACTTCAGGGCGTACAGTTTCCTCGTAGAGGGAGCTCTGGATTGGAGTAGGGTCTCAACAACCTCGGTTGAGCGACCAGCTGCTAACAGCTGTGCCCCCTCAGGGGCCACACCCACAGCTTCCACAACTCCGGGCGAGGGTGAATTATCGTGCCCTGCGCCTGTGAGAGTAGGTCTGTCCTGATCGGTATCTCCCACGGAGAGCCGTCGAGGAGCGAGACTAGATCTGAGAACCATACTCGGCCCGGCCAGAACGGGGCTACTAGTAATAGACGGGCCCCGTCCCGGCGTACTCTCGCCAGAACTCCCGGGAGCAGAGCGATAGGGGGAAAAGCGTACAGACGAAGCCTCGGCCAGGTCTGTACCATAGCGTCCAGCCCCAGAGGAGCTGGATGAACTAGAGAGAACCAGAGGGGACATTGCGATGTCTCCTGAGTCGCAAAGAGGTCCACCTGGGCTGTACCAAATACTCTCCATATGTGCTTCACCACCTCGGGGTGAAGCATCCATTCCCCGGGCCTCGGCCCCTGTCTCGACAGTATGTCTGCTCCCACATTCAATCTCCCAGGAATATACGCTGCTCTGATCGAGAGGAGCTTGCCCTGGGACCACAGAAGGATCTGGTGTGCCAGCTTGTACAAGGGGCGCGAACGCAGACCCCCGTGGTGATTGATATAAGAGACCACTGATGTGTTGTCGGTGCGCACCAACACATGGTGACCTCTCAGGTCTGGGAGGAAATATTTCAATGCTCGATAGACCGCTAGTATCTCTAGGCAATTGATGTGCCATGTTAGATGGCGACCACTCCACAGACCGCGGGCAGGGTGGCCGCTCATGACCGCACCCCAACCGGTGAGGGACGCATCTGTCGCTAGCGTTACACGGCGACAAGGAACTCCCAGCACCGGGCCCTGATTCAAGAACCAAGGTTCTCTCCACATGTCTAAGGCACGAAGGCACCGCCGCGTGACCTTGATAACTCGACGTGGATTTCCCCTCGGGGAAAGCCCTTGGACTTGAGCCACCACTGTAGGGGTCTCATGTACAGCAGGCCAAAAGGTATCACGTTGGACGCAGCTGCCATCAGCCCTAACAATCTCTGGAATTGTTTGACAGTGAGTGACTGGCCTTCTTTGACTCTCTCGACTGATGTGAGGATCGACTCGATCCGAGCAGGAGACAAGCGTGCCTGCATCGTGGTCGAATTCCACACTACGCCTAGATAGGTGGTTCTCTGAACTGGAGAAAGTACACTCTTCTTGGCGTTTAGTCTCAAACCCAGCTCCCCCATGTGTGCGAGAGCCGCATCCGCGCGGGCAGGGTGGCCACTCATGACCGCACCCCGACCGGTGAGGGACGCATCTGTCGCTAGCGTTACACGGCGACAAGGAACTCCCAGCACCGGGCCCTGATTCAAGAACCAAGGTTTCCTCCACATGTCTAAGGCACGAAGGCACCGCCGCGTGACCTTGATAACTCGAAGTGGATTTCCCCTCGGGGAAAAGCCCTTGGACTTGAGCCACCACTGTAGGGGTCTCATGTGCAGCAGGCCAAAAGGTATCACGTTGGACGCAGCTGCCATCAGCCCTAACAATCTCTGAAATTGTTTGACAGTGAGTGACTGGCCTTCTTTGACTCTCTCGACTGATGTGAGGATCGACTCGATCCGAGCAGGAGACAAGCGTGCCTGCATCGTGGTCGAATTCCACACTACGCCTAGATAGGTGGTTCTCTGAACTGGAGAAAGTACACTCTTCTTGGCGTTTAGTCTCAAACCCAGCTCCCCCAAGTGTGCGAGGACGACATCTCGATGTCGAACCGCCATCTGCTCTGATAGAGCTAGAATCAACCAATCGTCGATATAGTTCAGAATGCGGATGCCCTGCATACGGAGGGATACCAGAGCCGCATCTACACATTTCGTGAACGTGCGGGGTGAGAGTGCGAGGCCAAAGGGAAGTACTCAGTATTGGTAGGCTTTGCCCCCAAAAGCGAACCTCAGAAACTTCCTGTGTTGTGGAAGGATGGATATGGAAGTATGCGTCTTGAGATCTATTGTGACAAACCAGTCCTCGGATCTGATTTGAGCTACAATCTGTTTGACAGTGAGCATTTTGAACTTCAGTGACATTACTGAGAGGTTTAGATGACATAAGTCTAAGATCGAACGCAACTCCCCATCCTTCTTTGGAACTATGAAATACCGGCTATAAAACCCGGACTCCCTGACTAGAGGAGGGACCACCTCGATGGCCTCCTTCCTAAAAAGGGTATTCACTTTTTTGTTCCATAACCAGAGCCTGCAGGAGGCCGACTATTGTCTTTCCACTGTGCGCAGGACCCATTGAGATACATTGGCAGTAGTTTCCACGCTGCTAGCTAATGTACTAAGGGAATCAGTCTCTCGAGACTGATCTCTGGAGTAAGAGGCCCCCGAAGGGGAGGCGAGTATCCCAGCTCCGCTACGCTCACGGGCGGAAATAACTGAGTAGTGCTCGCTGGAGGCCGCTGCACCCTGAAACTCCGGCAGGGTTGGCAGACCCACCTCCCGAGGGCACTGAGGTGAGCCGGGCACCGTGTAATGAGGTGGACACCGCTCTACCCCAGTAGGGGCTGCCCTCTGTAGTCGTGACTGTTTGTACGCGGAGGGGGCTGCTCCCGCCCAGCAGTCCCTCCAGTACATCTAACTTCATGAGTCAAATAACTGTCATTATATTCCTCAGAATTTAATGAAATCAAGCAATCAGACAAGTAAATACGGTCTGGATTGTGATACAATACACATTGAAGTGATATATTGAACTTCTCGAAGTTAGATAACAGTCGTTAGATTCCTCAGAATCTAATGCAATCCAAATTCCTCAGAATTTAGTGAAATCAAACAATCAGACAAGTAAACACGGTCTAGATTGTGATAAGGTACACATATAGTGATATATTGACTTCTCAGAGTCATATTCCTCAGAATTTAAAAATAATTAAACAATCAGACAAGTAAACACGGTCTAGATTGTGATAAAGTACACATTGAAGTGCTAGAACCAACTCCTCGTTTTTAAATGGAGTTAAAATAACCAGACACGCGGTCGGGTATGGAAAAATTCACATCAAAACTGAAAATGATGTAATACACGCGTTGCCTCGACAGCGCGCGAATAGCTTAGTCACACAAACAATATTAATCCCCTCGGAGATTAAATAGCTGCTCACTAACGCTGCCCGTATAATGACACTGTTTGTTTTATACTGTGCTTAAGCAACTTTGTTTGTGCAACTACAAGCTCGCCGACGCTCTCCGTGTCAATCTCCCCGGAGAAAGAAAGGCGGAGCGTCAAGCCCGACGCTCGGGGGGAAGAGCCGAAGCTCGGGCTTCCAAACCCCGGAATCAGGCAGATCTGGTGGAAACGTAGGAGATAAGGACGTGCCCGTCTCCATACCTTCCAGCAGATCGATCTGCGAACCCAACGAATGCCGGTGCGGCTTCGCCTCGGCGAAAGCGGAACCGGCATCGCGAGGAACGCTTGCGAAGGCTCACTTCTCGAAGAGAGCCCTGCGGGATCGCCCTTCATATGTTAGGTCTTTTGCTTTTGTTTTGGCATATTAAGCTGTTTTAGCGATCTTTTAATGGCTAAGGGACAGACAACAATAAATAGGACCAACAGGACAGACTTTGACATGCACACACAGAGCGCTTGCTGACAGATTCGAAGCTGAAGCCAGCTGCACGGCACGTGCTTTTATAGCTTCCTGGTCGCTACGTCACCCCGCCCGTGACGTCACGCCTTTCCGATGGACTGATTGCACACGATATTCAGAGTCGGTCTCGTCAGGGACGTTCCCCAAAAGCGTTTCGACGCAGCTCGAGTTCCTGAAAAGGAACATTGTATTTCATAAGGCATAAGCATCTTTCAGTTTGGCTAGATTTGCACTGAATATTGAATGAAGCAGCTTTCTCTCATAGAGAGACAAGCTTTTGAGCAGATTTGGGCTAAATTTCACTTCATTTGAACAGAAGCACTATTTCAGCATTACTGGTCTCAGAAACCTGTAAACTGAAAATCTTGAGCATTGAAGTCCTAACACATGTTTTTGTGCATATAACTTCTAACAAATTAAAAACTGTCTTACAGCATTGCAAAAACATTGTATTTCAATAAGGCATAAGCATCTTTCAGTCTGGCAAGATTTGCACTGAATATTGAATGAAGCAGCTTTCTCTCATAGAGAGACAAGCTTTTGAGCAGATTTGGGCTAGATTTCACTTCATTTGAACAGAAGCACTATTTCAGCATTACTGGTCTCAGAAACCTGTAAACTGACAATCTTGAGCATTGAAGTCCTAACACATGTTTTTGTGTTTATAACTTCTAACACATTAAAAACTGTCTTACAGCATTGCAAAAACATTGTATTCCAAAAGGCATAAGCATCTTTCAGTTTGGCAAGATTTGCACTGAATATTGAATGTAGCAGCTTTCTCTCATAGATTGACAAGCTTTTGAGCAGATTTGGGCTAGATTTCACTTCATTTGAACAGAAGCACTATTTCAACATTACTGGTCTCAGAAACCTGTAAACTGACAATCTTGAGCATTGAAGCTTTAACATAAGTTTATGTGCATATAACTTCTAACACATTAAAAACTGTCTTACAGCATTGCAAAAACATTGTATTTCAATAAGGCATAAGCATCTTTCAGTCTGGCAAGATTTGCACTGAATATTGAATGAAGCAGCTTTCTCTCATAGAGAGACAAGCTTTTGAGCAGATTTGGGCTAGATTTCACTTCATTTGAACAGAAGCACTATTTCAACATTACTGGTCTCAGAAACCTGTAAACTGACAATCTTGAGCATTGAAGCTCTAACATAAGTTTATGTGCATATAACTTCTAACACATTAAAAACTGTCTTACAGCATTGCAAAAACATTGCATTTCAATAGGGCATAAGCATCTTTCAGTCTGGCAAGATTTGCACTGAATATTGAATTAAGCAGCTTTCTCTCATAGAGAGACAAGCTTTTGAGCAGATTTGGGCTAGATTTCACTTCATTTGAACAGAAGCACTATTTCAACATTACTGGTCTCAGAAACCTGTAAACTGACAATCTTGAGCACTGAGGTCCTAACATAAGTTTTTGTGCATACAACTTCTAACACATTAAAAACTGTCTTACAGCATTGCAAAAACATTGTATTTCATAAGGCATAAGCATCTTTCAGTTTGGCTAGATTTGCACTGAATATTGAATGAAGCAGCTTTCTCTCATAGAGAGACAAGCTTTTGAGCAGATTTGGGCTAGATTTCACTTCATTTGAACAGAAGCACTATTTCAGCATTACTGGTCTCAGAAACCTGTAAACTGACAATCTTGAGCATTGAAGTCCTAACACATGTTTTTGTGCATATAACTTCTAACAAATTAAAAACTGTCTTACAGCATTGCAAAAACATTGTATTTCAATAAGGCATAAGCATCTTTCAGTCTGGCAAGATTTGCACTGAATATTGAATGAAGCAGCTTTCTCTCATAGAGAGACAAGCTTTTGAGCAGATTTGGGCTAGATTTCACTTCATTTGAACAGAAGCACTATTTCAGCATTACTGGTCTCAGAAACCTGTAAACTGACAATCTTGAGCATTGAAGTCCTAACACATGTTTTTGTGCTTATAACTTCTAACACATTAAAAACTGTCTTACAGCATTGCAAAAACATTGTATTCCAAAAGGCATAAGCATCTTTCAGTTTGGCAAGATTTGCACTGAATATTGAATGTAGCAGCTTTCTCTCATAGAGAGACAAGCTTTTGAGCAGATTTGGGCTAGATTTCACTTCATTTGAACAAAAGCACTATTTCAACATTACTGGTCTCAGAAACCTGTAAACTGACAATCTTGAGCACTGAGGTCCTAACATAAGTTTTTGTGCATACAACTTCTAACACATTAAAAACTGTCTTACAGCATTGCAAAAACATTGTATTTCATAAGGCATAAGCATCTTTCAGTTTGGCAAGATTTGCACTGAATATTGAATGAAGCAGCTTTCTCTCATAGAGAGACAAGCTTTTGAGCAGATTTGGGCTAGATTTCACTTCATTTGAACAGAAGCACTATTTCAACATTACTGGTCTCAGAAACCTGTAAACTGACAATCTTGAGCATTGAAGCTCTAACATAAGTTTATGTGCATATAACTTCTAACACATTAAAAACTGTCTTACAGCATTGCAAAAACATTGTATTTCAATAAGGCATAAGCATCTTTCAGTCTGGTAAGATTTGCACTGAATATTGAATTAAGCAGCTTTCTCTCATAGAGAGACAAGCTTTTGAGCAGATTTGGGCTAGATTTCACTTCTTTTGAACAGAAGCACTATTTCAACATTACTGGTCTCAGAAACCTGTAAACTGACAATCTTGAGCACTGAGGTCCTAACATAAGTTTTTGTGCATACAACTTCTAACACATTAAAAACTGTCTTACAGCATTGCAAAAACATTGTATTTCATAAGGCATAAGCATCTTTCAGTTTGGCTAGATTTGCACTGAATATTGAATGAAGCAGCTTTCTCTCATAGAGAGACAAGCTTTTGAGCAGATTTGGGCTAGATTTCACTTCATTTGAACAGAAGCACTATTTCAGCATTACTGGTCTCAGAAACCTGTAAACTGACAATCTTGAGCATTGAAGTCCTAACACATGTTTTTGTGCATATAACTTCGAACACATTAAAAACTGTCTTACAGCATTGCAAAAACATCGTATTCCAAAAGGCATAAGCATCTTTCAGTTTGGCAAGATTTGCACTGAATATTGAATGTAGCAGCTTTCTCTCATAGAGAGACAAGCTTTTGAGCAGATTTGGGCAAGATTTCACTTCATTTGAACAGAAGCACTATTTCAGCATTACTGGTCTCAGAAACCTGTAAACTGACAATCTTGAGCATTGAAGTCCTAACACATGTTTTTGTGCATATAACTTCTTACAAATTAAAAACTGTCTTACAGCATTGCAAAAACATTGTATTTCAATAAGCCATAAGCATCTTTCAGTCTGGCAAGATTTGCACTGAATATTGAATGAAGCAACTTTCTCTCATAGAGAGACAAGCTTTTGAGCAGATTTGGGCTAGATTTCACTTCATTTGAACAGAAGCACTATTTCAACATTACTGGTCTCAGAAACCTGTAAACTGACAATCTTGAGCACTGAGGTCCTAAACATAAGTTTTTGTGCACACAACTTCTAACACATTAATAACTGTCTTACAGCATTGCAAAAACATTGTATTTCATAAGGCATAAGCATCTTTCAGTTTGTCAAGATTTGCACTGAATATTGAATGTAGCAGCTTTCTCTCATAGAGAGACAAGGTTTTGAGCAGATTTGGGCTAGATTTCACTTCATTTGAACAGAAGCACTATTTCAACATTACTGGTCTCAGAAACCTGTAAACTGACAATCTTGAGCATTGAAGCTCTAACATAAGTTTATGTGCATATAACTTCTAACACATTAAAACTGTCTTACAGCATTGCAAAAACATCGTATTTCAATAAGGCATAAGCATCTTTCAGTCTGGCAAGATTTGCACTGAATATTGAATGAAGCAGCTTTCTCTAATAGAGAGACAAGCTTTTGAGCAGATTTGGGCTATATTTCACTTCATTTGAACAGAAGCACTATTTCAACATTACTGGTCTCAGAAACCTGTAAACTGACAATCTTGAGCACTGAGGTCCTAACATAAGTTTTTGTGCATACAACTTCTAACGCATTAAAAACTGTCTTACAGCATTGCAAAAACATTGTATTTCATAAGGCATAAGCATCTTTCAGTTTGGCAAGATTTGCACTGAATATTGAATGAAGCAGCTTTCTCTCATAGAGAGACAAGCTTTTGAGCAGATTTGGGCTAGATTTCACTTCATTTGAACAGAAGCACTATTTCAACATTACTGGTCTCAGAAACCTGTAAACTGACAATCTTGAGCACTGAGGTCCTAACATAAGTTTTTGTGCATACAACTTCTAACACATTAAAAACTGTCTTACAGCATTGCAAAAACATTGTATTTCATAAGGCATAAGCATCTTTCAGTTTGGCTAGATTTGCACTGAATATTGAATGAAGCAGCTTTCTCTCATAGAGAGACAAGCTTTTGAGCAGATTTGGGCAAGATTTCACTTCATTTGAACAGAAGCACTATTTCAGCATTACTGGTCTCAGAAACCTGTAAACTGACAATCTTGAGCATTGAAGTCCTAACACATGTTTTTGTGCATATAACTTCTAACAAATTAAAAACTGTCTTACAGCATTGCAAAAACATTGTATTTCAATAAGGCATAAGCATCTTTCAGTCTGGCAAGATTTGCACTGAATATTGAATGAAGCAGCTTTCTCTCATAGAGAGACAAGCTTTTGAGCAGATTTGGGCTAGATTTCACTTCATTTGAAAAGAAGCACTATTTCAGCATTTCTGGTCTCAGAAACCTGTAAACTGACAATCTTGAGCATTGAAGTCCTAACACATGTTTTTGTGCTTTTAACTTCTAACACATTAAAAACTGTCTTACAGCATTGCAAAAACATTGTATTTCATAAGGCATAAGCATCTTTCAGTTTGGCAAGATTTGCACTGAATATTGAATGAAGCAGCTTTCTCTCATAGAGAGACAAGCTTTTGAGCAGATTTGGGCTAGATTTCACTTCATTTGAACAGAAGCACTATTTCAACATTACTGGTCTCAGAAACCTGTAAAATGACAATCTTGAGCATTGAAGTCCTAACATAATTTTTTGTGCATATAACTGCTAACACATTAAAAACTGTCTCACTGCATTGCAGAAATCATTTTATTTCATAAGACATAAGCATCTTTCAGTTTGGCAAGATTTGCACTGAATATTGAATGTAGCAGCTTTCTCTCATAGAGAGACAAGCTTTTGAGCAGATTTGGGCTAGATTTCACTTCATTTGAACAGAAGCACTATTTCAACATTACTGGTCTCAGAAACCTGTAAACTGACAATCTTGAGCATTGAAGCTCTAACATAAGTTTATGTGCATATAACTTTTAACACATTAAAAACTGTCTTACAGCATTGCAAAAACATCGTATTTCAATAAGGCATAAGCATCTTTCAGTCTGGCAAGATTTGCACTGAATATTGAATGAAGCAGCTTTCTCTCATAGAGAGACAAGCTTTTGAGCAGATTTGGGCTAGATTTCACTTCATTTGAAGAGAAGCACTATTTCAGCATTACTGGTCTCAGAAACCTGTAAACTGACAATCTTGAGCATTGAAGTCCTAACACATGTTTTTGTGCATATAACTTCTAACACATTAAAAACTGTCTCACTGCATTGCAGAAATCATTTTATTTCATAAGACATAAGCATCTTTCAGTTTGGCAAGATTTGCACTGAATATTGAATGTAGCAGCTTTCTCTCATAGAGAGACAAGCTTTTGAGCAGATTTGGGCTAGATTTCACTTCATTTGAACAGAAGCATTATTTCAACATTACTTGTCTCAGAAACCTGTAAACTGACAATCTTGAGCATTGAAGCTCTAACATAAGTTTATGTGCATATAACTTCTAACACATTAAAAACTGTCTTACAGCATTGCAAAAACATTGTATTTCAATAAGGCATAAGCATCTTTCAGTCTGGCAAGATTTGCACTGAATATTGAATGAAGCAACTTTCTCTCATAGAGAGACAAGCTTTTGAGCAGATTTGGGCTAGATTTCACTTCATTTGAACAGAAGCACTATTTCATGAAAACTGACAATCTTGAGCACTGAGGTCCTTACATAAGTTTTTGTGCATACAACTTCTAACGCATTAAAAACTGTCTTACAGCATTGCAAAAACATTGTATTTCATAAGACATAAGCATCTTTCAGCTTAGCAAGATTTGCACTGAATATTGAATGAAGCAGCTTTCTCTCATAGAGAGACAAGCTTTTGAGCAGATTTGGGCTAGATTTCACTTCATTTGAACAGAAGCACTATTTCAGCATTACTGGTCTCAGAAACCTGTAAACTGACAATCTTGAGCATTGAAGTCCTAACACATGTTTTTGTGCATATAACTTCTAACACATTAAAAACTGTCTTACAGCATTGCAAAAACATTGTATTCCAGAAGGCATAAGCATCTTTCAGTTTGGCAAGATTTGCACTGAATATTGAATGTAGCAGCTTTCTCTCATAGAGAGACAAGCTTTTGAGCAGATTTGGGCTAGATTTCACTTCATTTGAACAGAAGCACTATTTCAACTTTACTGGTCTCAGAAACCTGTAAACTGACAATCTTGAGCATTGAAGCTCTAACATAAGTTTATGTGCATATAACTTCTAACACATTAAAAACTGTCTCACAACATTGCAAAAACATTGTATTTCAATAAGGCATAAGCATCTTTCAGTCTGGCAAGATTTGCACTGAATATTGAATGAAGCAGCTTTCTCTCATAGAGAGACAAACTTTTGAGCAGATTTGGGCTAAATTTCACTTCATTTGAACAGAAGCACTATTTCAACATTACTGGTCTCAGAAACCTGTAAACTGACAATCTTGAGCACTGAGGTCCTAACATAAGTTTTGGTGCATACAACTTCTATCACATTAAAAACTGTCTTACAGCATTGCAAAAACATTGTATTTCATAAGGCATAGGCATCTTTCAGTTTGGCAAGATTTGCACTGAATATTGAATGAAGCAGCTTTCTCTCATAGAGAGACAAGCTTTTGAGCAGATTTGGGCTAGATTTCACTTCATTTGAACAGAAGCACTATTTCAGCATTACTGGTGTCAGAAACCTGTAAACTGACAATCTTGAGCATTGAAGTCCTAACACATGTTTTTGTGCATATAACTTCTAACACATTAAAAACTGTCTTACAGCATTGCAAAAACATTGTATTCCAAAAGGCATAAAGCATCTTTCAGTTTGACAAGATTTGCACTGAATATTGAATGTAGCAGCTTTCTCTCATAGAGAGACAAGCTTTTGAGCAGATTTGGGCTAGATTTCACTTCATTTGAACAGAAGCACTATTTCAACATTACTGGTCTCAGAAACCTGTAAACTGACAATCTTGAGCACTGAGGTCCTAACATAAGTTTTTGTGCATACAACTTCTAACGCATTAAAAACTGTCTTACAGCATTGCAAAAACATTGTATTTCATAAGGCATAAGCATCTTTCAGTTTGGCAAGATTTGCACTGAATATTGAATGAAGCAGCTTTCTCTCATAGAGAGACAAGCTTTTGAGCAGATTTGGGCTAGATTTTACTTCATTTGAACAGAAGCACTATTTCAACATTACTGGTCTCAGAAACCTGTAAACTGACAATCTTGAGCACTGAGGTCCTAACATAAGTTTTTGTGCATACAACTTCTAACACATTAAAAACTGTCTTACAGCATTGCAAAAACATTGTATTTCATAAGGCATAAGCATCTTTCAGTTTGGCAAGATTTGCACTGAATATTGAATGAAGCAGCTTTCTCTCATAGAGAGACAAGCTTTTGAGCAGATTTGGGCTAGATTTCACTTCAATTGAACAGAAGCACTATTTCAGCATTACTGGTGTCAGAAACCTGTAAACTGACAATCTTGAGCATTGAAGTCCTAACACATGTTTTTGTGCATATAACTTCTAACACATTAAAAACTGTCTTACAGCATTGCAAAAACATTGTATTCCAAAAGGCATAAAGCATCTTTCAGTTTGACAAGATTTGCACTGAATATTGAATGTAGCAGCTTTCTCTCATAGAGAGACAAGCTTTTGAGCAGATTTGGGCTAGATTTCACTTCATTTGAACAGAAGCACTATTTCAACATTACTGGTCTCAGAAACCTGTAAACTGACAATCTTGAGCACTGAGGTCCTAACATAAGTTTTTGTGCATACAACTTCTAACGCATTAAAAACTGTCTTACAGCATTGCAAAAACATTGTATTTCATGAGGCATAAGCATCTTTCAGTTTGGCAAGATTTGCACTGAATATTGAATGAAGCAGCTTTCTCTCATAGAGAGACAAGCTTTTGAGCAGATTTGGGCTAGATTTTACTTCATTTGAACAGAAGCACTATTTCAACATTACTGGTCTCAGAAACCTGTAAACTGACAATCTTGAGCACTGAGGTCCTAACATAAGTTTTTGTGCATACAACTTCTAACACATTAAAAACTGTCTTACAGCATTGCAAAAACATTGTATTTCATAAGGCATAAGCATCTTTCAGTTTGGCAAGATTTGCACTGAATATTGAATGAAGCAGCTTTCTCTCATAGAGAGACAAGCTTTTGAGCAGATTTGGGCTAGATTTCACTTTATTTGAACAGAAGCACTATTTCAACATTACTGGTCTCAGAAACCTGTAAATTGACAATCTTGAGCATTGAAGTCCTAACATAAGTTTTTGTGCATATAACTGCTAACACATTAAAAACTGTCTCACTGCATTGCAGAAATCATTTTATTTCATAAGACATAAGCATCTTTCAGTTTGGCAAGATTTGCACTGAATATTGAATGTAGCAGCTTTCTCTCATAGAGAGACAAGCTTTTGAGCAGATTTGGGTTAGATTTCACTTCATTTGAACAGAAGCACTATTTCAACATTACTTGTCTCAGAAACCTGTAAACTGACAATCTTGAGCATTGAAGTCCTAACACATGTTTTTGTGCATATAACTTCGAACACATTAAAAACTGTCTTACAGCATTGCAAAAACATCGTATTCCAAAAGGCATAAGCATCTTTCAGTTTGGCAAGATTTGCACTGAATATTGAATGTAGCAGCTTTCTCTCATAGAGAGACAAGCTTTTGAGCAGATTTGGGCAAGATTTCACTTCATTTGAACAGAAGCACTATTTCAGCATTACTGGTCTCAGAAACCTGTAAACTGACAATCTTGAGCATTGAAGTCCTAACACATGTTTTTGTGCATATAACTTCTTACAAATTAAAAACTGTCTTACAGCATTGCAAAAACATTGTATTTCAATAAGCCATAAGCATCTTTCAGTCTGGCAAGATTTGCACTGAATATTGAATGAAGCAACTTTCTCTCATAGAGAGACAAGCTTTTGAGCAGATTTGGGCTAGATTTCACTTCATTTGAACAGAAGCACTATTTCAACATTACTGGTCTCAGAAACCTGTAAACTGACAATCTTGAGCACTGAGGTCCTAACATAAGTTTTTGTGCATACAACTTCTAACACATTAATAGCTGTCTTACAGCATTGCAAAAACATTGTATTTCATAAGGCATAAGCATCTTTCAGTGTGGCAAGATTTGCACTGAATGTTGAATGAAGCAGCTTTCTCTCATAGAGAGACAAGCTTTTGAGCAGATTTGGGCTAGATTTCACTTCATTTGAACAGAAGCACTATTTCAGCATTACTGGTCTCAGAAACCTGTAAACTGACAATCTTGAGCATTGAAGTCCTAACACATGTTTTTGTGCATATAACTTCTAACACATTAAAAACTGTCTTACAGCATTGCAAAAACATTGTATTCCAGAAGGCATAAGCATCTTTCAGTTTGGCAAGATTTGCACTGAATATTGAATGTAGCAGCTTTCTCTCATAGAGAGACAAGCTTTTGAGCAGATTTGGGCTAGATTTCACTTCATTTGAACAGAAGCACTATTTCAACTTTACTGGTCTCAGAAACCTGTAAACTGACAATCTTGAGCATTGAAGCTCTAACATAAGTTTATGTGCATATAACTTCTAACACATTAAAAACTGTCTCACAACATTGCAAAAACATTGTATTTCAATAAGGCATAAGCATCTTTCAGTCTGGCAAGATTTGCACTGAATATTGAATGAAGCAGCTTTCTCTCATAGAGAGACAAACTTTTGAGCAGATTTGGGCTAAATTTCACTTCATTTGAACAGAAGCACTATTTCAACATTACTGGTCTCAGAAACCTGTAAACTGACAATCTTGAGCACTGAGGTCCTAACATAAGTTTTTGTGCATACAACTTCTATCACATTAAAAACTGTCTTACAGCATTGCAAAAACATTGTATTTCATAAGGCATAGGCATCTTTCAGTTTGGCAAGATTTGCACTGAATATTGAATGAAGCAGCTTTCTCTCATAGAGAGACAAGCTTTTGAGCAGATTTGGGCTAGATTTCACTTCATTTGAACAGAAGCACTATTTCAGCATTACTGGTGTCAGAAACCTGTAAACTGACAATCTTGAGCATTGAAGTCCTAACACATGTTTTTGTGCATATAACTTCTAACACATTAAAAACTGTCTTACAGCATTGCAAAAACATTGTATTCCAAAAGGCATAAAGCATCTTTCAGTTTGACAAGATTTGCACTGAATATTGAATGTAGCAGCTTTCTCTCATAGAGAGACAAGCTTTTGAGCAGATTTGGGCTAGATTTCACTTCATTTGAACAGAAGCACTATTTCAACATTACTGGTCTCAGAAACCTGTAAACTGACAATCTTGAGCACTGAGGTCCTAACATAAGTTTTTGTGCATACAACTTCTAACGCATTAAAAACTGTCTTACAGCATTGCAAAAACATTGTATTTCATAAGGCATAAGCATCTTTCAGTTTGGCAAGATTTGCACTGAATATTGAATGAAGCAGCTTTCTCTCATAGAGAGACAAGCTTTTGAGCAGATTTGGGCTAGATTTTACTTCATTTGAACAGAAGCACTATTTCAACATTACTGGTCTCAGAAACCTGTAAACTGACAATCTTGAGCACTGAGGTCCTAACATAAGTTTTTGTGCATACAACTTCTAACACATTAAAAACTGTCTTACAGCATTGCAAAAACATTGTATTTCATAAGGCATAAGCATCTTTCAGTTTGGCAAGATTTGCACTGAATATTGAATGAAGCAGCTTTCTCTCATAGAGAGACAAGCTTTTGAGCAGATTTGGGCTAGATTTCACTTCATTTGAACAGAAGCACTATTTCAACATTACTGGTCTCAGAAACCTGTAAATTGACAATCTTGAGCATTGAAGTCCTAACATAAGTTTTTGTGCATATAACTGCTAACACATTAAAAACTGTCTCACTGCATTGCAGAAATCATTTTATTTCATAAGACATAAGCATCTTTCAGTTTGGCAAGATTTGCACTGAATATTGAATGTAGCAGCTTTCTCTCATAGAGAGACAAGCTTTTGAGCAGATTTGGGTTAGATTTCACTTCATTTGAACAGAAGCACTATTTCCACATTACTTGTCTCAGAAACCTGTAAACTGACAATCTTGAGCATTGAAGCTCTAACATAAGTTTATGTGCATATAACTTCTAACACATTAAAAACTGTCTTACAACATTGCAAAAATATTGTATTTCAATAAGGCATAAGCATCTTTCAGTCTGGTAAGATTTGCACTGAATATTGAATTAAGCAGCTTTCTCTCATAGAGAGACAAGCTTTTGAGCAGATTTGGGCTAGATTTCACTTCTTTTGAACAGAAGCACTATTTCAACATTACTGGTCTCAGAAACCTGTAAACTGACAATCTTGAGCACTGAGGTCCTAACATAAGTTTTTGTGCATACAACTTCTAACACATTAAAAACTGTCTTACAGCATTGCAAAAACATTGTATTTCATAAGGCATAAGCATCTTTCAGTTTGGCTAGATTTGCACTGAATATTGAATGAAGCAGCTTTCTCTCATAGAGAGACAAGCTTTTGAGCAGATTTGGGCTAGATTTCACTTCATTTGAACAGAAGCACTATTTCAGCATTACTGGTCTCAGAAACCTGTAAACTGACAATCTTGAGCATTGAAGCTCTAACATAAGTTTATGTGCATATAACTTCTAACACATTAAAAACTGTCTTACAGCATTGCAAAAACATTGTATTCCAAAAGGCATAAGCATCTTTCAGTTTGGCAAGATTTGCACTGAATATTGAATGTAGCAGCTTTCTCTCATAGAGAGACAAGCTTTTGAGCAGATTTGGGCTAGATTTCACTTCATTTGAACAGAAGCACTATTTCAACATTACTGGTCTCAGAAACCTGTAAACTGACAATCTTGAGCATTGAAGCTCTAACATAAGTTTATGTGTATATAACTTCTAACACATTAAAAACTGTCTTACCGCATTGCAAAAATATCGTATTTCATAATGCATAAGCATCTTTCAGTCTGGCAAGATTTGCACTGAATATTGAATGAAGCAGCTTTCTCTCATAGAGACACAAGCTTTTGAGCAGATTTGGGCTAGATTTCACTTCATTTGAACAGAAGCACTATTTCAACATTACTGGTCTCAGAAACCTGTAAACTGACAATCTTGAGCACTGAGGTCCTAACATAAGTTTTTGTGCATACAACTTCTAACACATTAAAAACTGTCTTACAGCATTGAAAAACATCGTATTTCAATAAGGCATAGGCATCTTTTAGTCTGGCAAGATTTGCACTGAATATTGAATGAAGCAGCTTTCTCTCATAGAGAGACAAGCTTTTGAGCAGATTTGGGCTAGATTTCACTTCATTTGAACAGAAGCACTATTTCAACATTACTGGTCTCAGAAACCTGTAAACTGACAATCTTGAGCACTGAGGTCCTAACATAAGTTTTTGTGCATACAACTTCTAACACATTAAAAACTGTCTTACAGCATTGAAAAACATCGTATTTCAATAAGGCATAGGCATCTTTTAGTCTGGCAAGATTTGCACTGAATATTGAATGAAGCAGCTTTCTCTCATAGAGAGACAAGCTTTTGAGCAGATTTGGGCTAGATTTCACTTCATTTGAACAGAAGCACTATTTCAACATTACTGGTCTCAGAAACCTGTAAACTGACAATCTTGAGCACTGAGGTCCTAACATAAGTTTTTGTGCATACAACTTCTAACACATTAAAAACTGTCTTACAGCATTGCAAAAACATTGTATTTCATAAGGCATAAGCATCTTTCAGTTTGGCAAGATTTGCACTGAATATTGAATGAAGCCGCTTTCTCTCATAGAGAGACAAGCTTTTGAGCAGATTTGGGCTAGATTTCACTTCATTTGAACAGAAGCACTATTTCAACATTACTGGTCTCAGAAACCTGTAAAATGACAATCTTGAGCATTGAAGTCCTAACATAAGTTTTTGTGCATATAACTGCTAACACATTAAAAACTGTCTCACTGCATTGCAGAAATCATTTTATTTCATAAGACATAAGCATCTTTCAGTTTGGCAAGATTTGCACTGAATATTGAATGTAGCAGCTTTCTCTCATAGAGAGACAAGCTTTTGAGCAGATTTGGGCTAGATTTCACTTCATTTGAACAGAAGCACTATTTCATCATTAAAGTAAGTCTGGCTTTACAGAAACTCGCTGATCAGATCACAGACACAGAACAACAACACCCGGACTCTGTTTTAATCATTCTTGGGGACTTTAATAAAGCCAATCTCTCCCGTGAACTGCCAAAATACAGACAGCATGTTACCTGTCCCACCAGAGACAGTAATATACTGGATCACTGTTACACCACAATAAAGGATGCATATCACTCTGTTCCACGAGCAGCTTTGGGACGTTCTGATCACTGTCTGGTTCATCTTATACCGACCTACAAGCAGAAACTTAAATCTGCTAAACCTGTAGTAAAGACTGTGAAGAGATGGACCAGCGAAACAGAGCAGGATTTACAATCTTGTTTTTGACATCACAGACTGGAGCGTTTTTGAAGCTGCTACCACCGATCTGGACGAACTCACAGAGACCGTAACATCCTATATTAGTTTCTGTGAGGATATATGCATTCCTACCAGGACTTATTTAACATTCAACAATGATAAGCCATGGTTTACAGTAAAACTCAGACACCTTCGTCAGGCCAAAGAGGATGCCTACAGAAATGGGGACAGGGTCTTGTACAATCAGGCCAGGAACACACTGAACAAAGAGATTAGAGCGGCTAAAAAGACCTACGCTAAAAAGTTGGAAGACCAGTTTACTTCCAACGACTCTACTTCAGTTTGGAGAGGACTGAGAGCCATCACAAACTACAAGACACCATCCCCTTGCACTGAGGCTAATCAACGACTTGCTAACGACCTGAATGAGTTTTATAGTAGATTTGAAACCCCCAACACCCACTCTGACCATCTCCCTACAAAACCATTAACACCTCCTGCAATCCCCCTCTCCATACCTCCTGCTCTTCAAATCTGTGAAGATGATGTGCGCCAGGTCTTCAAGAAAAACAAAAGAAGAAAAGCACCAGGCCCAGATGGCGTTACACCAGCCTGTCTGAAAACCTGTGCTGACCAGCTGGCCCCCATCTTTTCACAGATCTTCAACAGATCTCTGGAGTTGTGTGAAGTGCCTTCCTGCTTCAAACGCTCAACCATAGTCCCCATTCCAAAGAAACCCAAGATAACAGGACTTAACGACTACAGACCTGTGGCTCTAACGTCTGTCGTCATGAAGTCGTTTGAAAAACTGGTTCTGGCTTATCTGAAGGACATCACTGGACCCTTACTAGACCCCCTGCAGTTTGCGTACCGAGCAAACAGGTCCGTGGATGATGCAATCAACATGGCATTGCACTTCATCCTGCAACATCTGGACAAAACAGGGACTTATGTGAGGATCCTGTTTGTGGACTTTAGTTCGGCTTTCAACACCATCATCCCAACAACCCTCCAGACCAAACTGACCCAGCTCTCTGTTCCTAGCTCTATCTGTCAGTGGATCACCAGCTTTCTGACAGATAGGCAACAGTTAGTGAGACTGGGGAAATTCATGTCAAACAGCTGCTCCACCAACAATGGTGCCCCTCAGGGATGTGTTCTCTCCCCTCTGCTCTTCTCCCTGTACACCAACGACTGCACCTCTAAAGACCCCTCTGTCAAGCTCCTGAAGTTTGCAGACGACACTACAGTCATCGGCCTCATCCAGGACGGTGACAGGCCTGCTTACAGACAGGAGGTTGAGCAGCTGGCTGTCTGGTGCAGTCTTAACAACCTGGAGCTGAACACGCTCAAAACAGTGGAGATGACTGTGGACTTTAGGAGAAACCCCCCTGCACTTTCCCCACTCACCATCATGAACAGCACTGTGACTGCAGTGGAGTCATTCAGATTCCTGGGAACCACCATCTCTCAGGACCTGAAGTGGGACAATCACATTGGCTCCATTGTGAAAAAAGCCCAACAAAGGTTGTACTTCCTTCGCCAGCTGAGGAAGTTTAACCTGCCACAGGAGCTGCTGAAACAGTTCTACTCAGCCGTCATTGAGTCAGTCCTGTGTACTTCAATTACTGTCTGGTTTGGTTCAGCTACAAAATCAGATATCAGAAGACTACAGAGAACTGTTCGGACTGCTGAAAGGATTATTGGTGCTCCCCTGCCCACCCTCCAAGAACTGTACACATCCAGAGTGAGGAAAAGGACTCAGAAAATCACTCTGGATCCCTCACATCCAAGTCACCCCATCTTTGAACTTTTGCCATCTGGCCGGCGCCTCAGAGCCGCAAATACAAGAACAGCAAGGCACAAGAATAGTTTCTTCCCCCAGGCAATCTACCTCATGAACAGTTAAATGTTTCCCACTTAAACTTATGCAAAAATGTGCAATTTCCTTATATTTATTTGTTACCCCTCCATCCTAGAACATTCCTGCATCTCACTCAATCCTATTCCATTATCATTTATAGCACAATTGTTTATACACTTATTTATTTGCCAATTTGTAAATCTCCTGTAAATTTTTTTTTTTTTTTTTTTTTTTTTGTCTGTGTGTTGTTGTCTCTGTTTACTGGAAGCTTATGTCACTAAAACAAATTCCTTGTATGCGCAAGCATACTTGGCAATAAAGCTCTTTCTGATTCTGATTCTGATTCTGATCATTACTGGTCTCAGAAACCTGTAAACTGACAATCTTGAGCATTGAAGCTCTAACATAAGTTTATGTGCATATAACTTTTAACACATTAAAAACTGTCTTACAGCATTGCAAAAACATCGTATTTCAATAAGGCATAAGCATCTTTCAGTCTGGCAAGATTTGCACTGAATATTGAATGAAGCAGCTTTCTCTCATAGAGAGACAAACTTTTGAGCAGATTTGGGCTAGATTTCACTTCATTTGAACAGAAGCACTATTTCAACATTACTGGTCTCAGAAACCTGTAAACTGACAATCTTGAGCACTGAGGTCCTAACATAAGTTTTTGTGCATACAACTTCTATCACATTAAAAACTGTCTTACAGCATTGCAAAAACATTGTATTTCATAAGGCATAGGCATCTTTCAGTTTGGCAAGATTTGCACTGAATATTGAATGAAGCAGCTTTCTCTCATAGAGAGACAAGCTTTTGAGCAGATTTGGGCTAGATTTCACTTCATTTGAACAGAAGCACTATTTCAGCATTACTGGTGTCAGAAACCTGTAAACTGACAATCTTGAGCATTGAAGTCCTAACACATGTTTTTGTGCATATAACTTCTAACACATTAAAAACTGTCTTACAGCATTGCAAAAACATTGTATTCCAAAAGGCATAAAGCATCTTTCAGTTTGACAAGATTTGCACTGAATATTGAATGTAGCAGCTTTCTCTCATAGAGAGACAAGCTTTTGAGCAGATTTGGGCTAGATTTCACTTCATTTGAACAGAAGCACTATTTCAACATTACTGGTCTCAGAAACCTGTAAACTGACAATCTTGAGCACTGAGGTCCTAACATAAGTTTTTGTGCATACAACTTCTAACGCATTAAAAACTGTCTTACAGCATTGCAAAAACATTGTATTTCATAAGGCATAAGCATCTTTCAGTTTGGTAAGATTTGCACTGAATATTGAATGAAGCAGCTTTCTCTCATAGAGAGACAAGCTTTTGAGCAGATTTGGGCTAGATTTCACTTCATTTGAACATAAGCACTATTTCAACATTACTGGTCTCAGAAACCTGTAAACTGACAATCTTGAGCACTGAGGTCCTAACATAAGTTTTTGTGCATACAACTTCTAACACATTAAAAACTGTCTTACAGCATTGCAAAAACATTGTATTTCATAAGGCATAAGCATCTTTCAGTTTGGCAAGATTTGCACTGAATATTGAATGAAGCAGCTTTCTCTCATAGAGAGACAAGCTTTTGAGCAGATTTGGGTTAGATTTCACTTCATTTGAACAGAAGCACTATTTCAACATTACTTGTCTCAGAAACCTGTAAACTGACAATCTTGAGCATTGAAGCTCTAACATAAGTTTATGTGCATATAACTTCTAACACATTAAAAACTGTCTTACAGCATTGCAAAAACATTGTATTTCAATAAGGCATAAGCATCTTTCAGTCTGGTAGGATTTGCACTGAATATTGAATTAAGCAGCTTTCTCTCATAGAAAGACAAGCTTTTGAGCAGATTTGGGCTAGATTTCACTTCTTTTGAACAGAAGCACTATTTCAACATTACTGGTCTCAGAAACCTGTAAACTGACAATCTTGAGCATTGAAGTCCTAACACATGTTTTTGTGCATATAACTTCGAACACATTAAAAACTGTCTTACAGCATTGCAAAAACATCGTATTCCAAAAGGCATAAGCATCTTTCAGTTTGGCAAGATTTGCACTGAATATTGAATGTAGCAGCTTTCTCTCATAGAGAGACAAGCTTTTGAGCAGATTTGGGCTAGATTTCACTTCATTTGAACAGAAGCACTATTTCAACATTACTGGTCTCAGAAACCTGTAAACTGTCAATCTTGAGCATTAAAGTCCTAACACATGTTTTTGTGCATATAACTTCTAACACATTAAAAACTGTCTTACAGCATTGCAAAAACATTGTATTTCAATGAGGCATAAGCATCATTCAGTCTGGCAAGATTTGCACTGAATATTGAATGAAGCAGCTTTCTCTCATAGAGAGACAAACTTTTGAGCAGATTTGGGCTAAATTTCACTTCATTTGAACAGAAGCACTATTTCAACATTACTGGTGTCAGAAACCTGTAAACTGACAATCTTGAGCATTGAAGTCCTAACACATGTTTTTGTGCATATAACTTCTAACACATTAAAAACTGTCTCACTGCATTGCAGAAATTATTTTATTTCATAAGACATAAGCATCTTTCAGTTTGGCAAGATTTGCACTGAATATTGAATGAAGCAGCTTTCTCTCATAGAGAGACAAGCTTTTGAGCAGATTTGGGCTAGATTTCACTTCATTTGAACAGAAGCACTATTTCAACGTTACTGGTCTCAGAAACCTGTAAACTGACAATCTTGAGCATTGAAGCTCTAACATAAGTTTTTGTGCATACAACTTCTAACACATTAAAAACTGTCTTACAGCATTGCAAAAACATCGTATTCCAAAAGGCATGAGCATCTTTCAGTTTGGCAAGATTTGCACTGAATATTGAATGTAGCAGCTTTCTCTCATAGAGAGACAAGCTTTTGAGCAGATTTGGGCTAGATTTCACTTCATTTGAACAGAAGCACTATTTCAACATTACTGGTCTCAGAAACCTGTAAACTGACAATCTTGAGCATTGAAGTCCTAACACATGTTTTTGTGCTTATAACTTCTAACACATTAAAAACTGTCTTACAGCATTGCAAAATTATTGTATTCCAAAAGGCATAAGCATCTTTCAGTTTGGCAAGATTTGCACTGAATATTGAATGTAGCAGCTTTCTCTCATAGAGATACAAGCTTTTGAGCAGATTTGGGCTAGATTTCACTTCATTTGAACAGAAGCACTATTTCAACATTACTGGTCTCAGAAACCTGTAAACTGACAATCTTGAGCACTGAGGTTCTAACATAAGTTTTCGTGCATACAACTTCTAACGCATTAAAAACTGTCTTACAGCATTGCAAAAACATTGTATTTCATAAGGCATAAGCATCTTTCAGTTTGGCAAGATTTGCACTGAATATTGAATGTAGCAGCTTTCTCTCATAGAGAGACAAGCTTTTGAGCAGATTTGGGCTAGATTTCACTTCATTTGAACAGAAGCACTATTTCAACTTTACTGGTCTCAGAAACCTGTAAACTGACAATCTTGAGCATTGAAGCTCTAACATAAGTTTATGTGCATATAACTTCTAACACATTAAAAACTGTCTTACAGCATTGCAAAAACATTGTATTTCAATAAGGCATAAGCATCTTTCAGTCTGGCAAGATTTGCACTGAATATTGAATGAAGCAGCTTTCTCTCATAGAGAGACAAGCTTTTGAGCAGATTTGGGCTAGATTTCACTTCATTTGAACAGAAGCACTATTTCAACATTACTGGTCTCAGAAACCTGTAAAATGACAATCTTGAGCATTGAAGTCCTAACATAAGTTTTTGTGCATATAACTGCTAACACATTAAAAACTGTCTCACTGCATTGCAGAAATCATTTTATTTCATAAGACATAAGCATCTTTCAGTTTGGCAAGATTTGCACTGAATATTGAATGTAGCAGCTTTCTCTCATAGAGAGACAAGCTTTTGAGCAGATTTGGGCTAGATTTCACTTCATTTGAACAGAAGCACTATTTCAACATTACTGGTCTCAGAAACCTGTAAACTGACAATCTTGAGCATTGAAGCTCTAACATAAGTTTATGTGCATATAACTTTTAACATATTAAAAACTGTCTTACAGCATTGCAAAAACATCGTATTTCAATAAGGCATAAGCATCTTTCAGTCTGGCAAGATTTGCACTGAATATTGAATGAAGCAGCTTTCTCTCATAGAGAGACAAGCTTTTGAGCAGATTTGGGCTAGATTTCACTTCATTTGAACAGAAGCAATATTTCAGCATTACTGGTCTCAGAAACCTGTAAACTGACAATCTTGAGCATTAAAGTCCTAACACATGTTTTTGTGCATATAACTTCTAACACATTAAAAACTGTCTTACAGCATTGCAAAAACATTGTATTTCATAAGGCATAAGCATCATTCAGTCTGGCAAGATTTGCACTGAATATTGAATGAAGCAGCTTTCTCTCATAGAGAGACAAACTTTTGAGCAGATTTGGGCTAAATTTCACTTCATTTGAACAGAAGCACTATTTCAGCATTACTGGTCTCAGAAACCTGTAAACTGACAATCTTGAGCATTGAAGTCCTAACACATGTTTTTGTGCATATAACTTCTAACACATTAAAAACTGTCTTACAGCATTGCAAAAACATTGTATTCCAGAAGGCATAAGCATCTTTCAGTTTGGCAAGATTTGCACTGAATATTGAATGTAGCAGCTTTCTCTCATAGAGAGACAAGCTTTTGAGCAGATTTGGGCTAGATTTCACTTCATTTGAACAGAAGCACTATTTCAACTTTACTGGTCTCAGAAACCTGTAAACTGACAATCTTGAGCATTGAAGCTCTAACATAAGTTTATGTGCATATAACTTCTAACACATTAAAAACGGTCTTACAGCATTGCAAAAACATTGTATTTCAATAAGGCATAAGCATCTTTCAGTCTGGCAAGATTTGCACTGAATATTGAATGAAGCAGCTTTCTCTCATAAAGAGACAAACTTTTGAGCAGATTTGGGCTAAATTTCACTTCATTTGAACAGAAGCACTATTTCAACATTACTGGTCTCAGAAACCTGTAAACTGACAATCTTGAGCACTGAGGTCCTAACATAAGTTTTTGTGCATATAACTTCTAACACATTAAAAACTGTCTTACAGCATTGCAAAAACATTGTATTCCAAAAGGCATAAGCATCTTTCAGTTTGGCAAGATTTGCACTGAATATTGAATGTAGCAGCTTTCTCTCATAGAGAGACAAGCTTTTGAGCAGATTTGGGCTAGATTTCACTTCATTTGAACAGAAGCACTATTTCAACATTACTGGTCTCAGAAACCTGTAAACTGACAATCTTGAGCACTGAGGTCCTAACATAAGTTTTTGTGCATACAACTTCTAACGCATTAAAAACTGTCTTACAGCATTGCAAAAACATTGTATTTCATAAGGCATAAGCATCTTTCAGTTTGGCAAGATTTGCACTGAATATTGAATGAAGCAGCTTTCTCTCATAGAGAGACAAGCTTTTGAGCAGATTTGGGCTAGATTTCACTTCATTTGAACAGAAGCACTATTTCAACATTACTGGTCTCAGAAACCTGTAAACTGACAATCTTTAGCACTGAGGTCCTAACATAAATTTTTGTGCATACAACTTCTAACACATTAAAAACTGTCTTACAGCATTGCAAAAACATTGTATTTCATAAGGCATAAGCATCTTTCAGTTTGGCAAGATTTGCACTGAATATTGAATGAAGCAGCTTTCTCTCATAGAGAGACAAGCTTTTGAGCAGATTTGGGCTAGATTTCACTTCATTTGAACAGAAGCACTATTTCAACATTACTGGTCTCAGAAAACCTGTAAACTGACAATCTTGAGCATTGAAGCTCTAACATAAGTTTTTGTGCATACAACTTCTAACACATTAAAAACTGTCTTACAGCATTGCAAAAACATCGTATTCCAAAAGGCATAAGCATCTTTCAGTTTGGCAAGATTTGCACTGAATATTGAATGTAGCAGCTTTCTCTCATAGAGAGACAAGCTCTTGAGCAGATTTGGGCTAGATTTCACTTCATTTGAACAGAAGCACTATTTCAACATTACTGGTCTCAGAAACCTGTAAACTGACAATCTTGAGCATTGAAGTCCTAACACATGTTTTTGTGCTTATAACTTCTAACACATTAAAAACTGTCTTACAGCATTGCAAAATTATTGTATTCCAAAAGGCATAAGCATCTTTCAGTTTGGCAAGATTTGCACTGAATATTGAATGTAGCAGCTTTCTCTCATAGAGATACAAGCTTTTGAGCAGATTTGGGCTAGATTTCACTTCATTTGAACATAAGCACTATTTCAACATTACTGGTCTCAGAAACCTGTAAACTGACAATCTTGAGCACTGAGGTCCTAACATAAGTTTTTGTGCATACAACTTCTAACGCATTAAAAACTGTCTTACAGCATTGCAAAAACATTGTATTTCATAAGGCATAAGCATCTTTCAGTTTGGCAAGATTTGCACTAAATATTGAATGTAGCAGCCTTCTCTCATAGAGAGACAAGCTTTTGAGCAGATTTGGGCTAGATTTCACTTCATTTGAACAGAAGCACTCTTTCAACTTTACTGGTCTCAGAAACCTGTAAACTGACAATCTTGAGCATTGAAGCTCTAACATAAGTTTATGTGCATATAACTTCTAACACATTAAAAACTGTCTTACAGCATTGCAAAAACATTGTATTTCAATAAGGCATAAGCATCTTTCAGTCTGGCAAGATTTGCACTGAATATTGAATGAAGCAGCTTTCTCTCATAGAGAGACAAGCTTTTGAGCAGATTTGGGCTAGATTTCACTTCATTTGAACAGAAGCACTATTTCAACATTACTGGTCTCAGAAACCTGTAAAAAGACAATCTTGAGCATTGAAGTCCTAACATAAGTTTTTGTGCATATAACTGCTAACACATTAAAAACTGTCTCACTGCATTGCAGAAATCATTTTATTTCATAAGACATAAGCATCTTTCAGTTTGGCAAGATTTGCACTGAATATTGAATGTAGCAGCTTTCTCTCATAGAGAGACAAGCTTTTGAGCAGATTTGGGCTAGATTTCACTTCATTTGAACAGAAGCACTATTTCAACATTACTGGTCTCAGAAACCTGTAAACTGACAATCTTGAGCATTGAAGCTCTAACATAAGTTTATGTGCATATAACTTTTAACACATTAAAAACTGTCTTACAGCATTGCAAAAACATCGTATTTCAATAAGGCATAAGCATCTTTCAGTCTGGCAAGATTTGCACTGAATATTGAATGAAGCAGCTTTCGCTCATAGAGAGACAAGCTTTTGAGCAGATTTGGGCTAGATTTCACTTCATTTGAACAGAAGCACTATTTCAGCATTACTGGTCTCAGAAACCTGTAAACTGACAATCTTGAGCATTAAAGTCCTAACACATGTTTTTGTGCATATAACTTCTAACACATTAAAAATTGTCTTACAGCATTGCAAAAACATTGTATTTCAATGAGGCATAAGCATCATTTAGTCTGGCAAGATTTGCACTGAATATTGAATGAAGCAGCTTTCTCTCATAGAGAGACAAACTTTTGAGCAGATTTGGGCTAAATTTCACTTCATTTGAACAGAAGCACTATTTCAACATTACTGGTGTCAGAAACCTGTAAACTGACAATCTTGAGCATTGAAGTCCTAACACATGTTTTTGTGCATATAACTTCTAACACATTAAAAACTGTCTCACTGCATTGCAGAAATTATTTTATTTCATAAGACATAAGCATCTTTCAGTTTGGCAAGATTTGCACTGAATATTGAATGAAGCAGCTTTCTCTCATAGAGATACAAGCTTTTGAGCAGATTTGGGCTAGATTTCACTTCATTTGAACATAAGCACTATTTCAACATTACTGGTCTCAGAAAACCTGTAAACTGACAATCTTGAGCATTGAAGCTCTAACATAAGTTTTTGTGCATACAACTTCTAACACATTAAAAACTGTCTTACAGCATTGCAAAAACATCGTATTCCAAAAGGCATAAGCATCTTTCAGTTTGGCAAGATTTGCACTGAATATTGAATGTAGCAGCTTTCTCTCATAGAGAGACAAGCTCTTGAGCAGATTTGGGCTAGATTTCACTTCATTTGAACAGAAGCACTATTTCAACATTACTGGTCTCAGAAACCTGTAAACTGACAATCTTGAGCATTGAAGTCCTAACACATGTTTTTGTGCTTATAACTTCTAACACATTAAAAACTGTCTTACAGCATTGCAAAATTATTGTATTCCAAAAGGCATAAGCATCTTTCAGTTTGGCAAGATTTGCACTGAATATTGAATGTAGCAGCTTTCTCTCATAGAGATACAAGCTTTTGAGCAGATTTGGGCTAGATTTCACTTCATTTGAACATAAGCACTATTTCAACATTACTGGTCTCAGAAACCTGTAAACTGACAATCTTGAGCACTGAGGTCCTAACATAAGTTTTTGTGCATACAACTTCTAACGCATTAAAAACTGTCTTACAGCATTGCAAAAACATTGTATTTCATAAGGCATAAGCATCTTTCAGTTTGGCAAGATTTGCACTAAATATTGAATGTAGCAGCCTTCTCTCATAGAGAGACAAGCTTTTGAGCAGATTTGGGCTAGATTTCACTTCATTTGAACAGAAGCACTCTTTCAACTTTACTGGTCTCAGAAACCTGTAAACTGACAATCTTGAGCATTGAAGCTCTAACATAAGTTTATGTGCATATAACTTCTAACACATTAAAAACTGTCTTACAGCATTGCAAAAACATTGTATTTCAATAAGGCATAAGCATCTTTCAGTCTGGCAAGATTTGCACTGAATATTGAATGAAGCAGCTTTCTCTCATAGAGAGACAAGCTTTTGAGCAGATTTGGGCTAGATTTCACTTCATTTGAACAGAAGCACTATTTCAACATTACTGGTCTCAGAAACCTGTAAAAAGACAATCTTGAGCATTGAAGTCCTAACATAAGTTTTTGTGCATATAACTGCTAACACATTAAAAACTGTCTCACTGCATTGCAGAAATCATTTTATTTCATAAGACATAAGCATCTTTCAGTTTGGCAAGATTTGCACTGAATATTGAATGTAGCAGCTTTCTCTCATAGAGAGACAAGCTTTTGAGCAGATTTGGGCTAGATTTCACTTCATTTGAACAGAAGCACTATTTCAACATTACTGGTCTCAGAAACCTGTAAACTGACAATCTTGAGCATTGAAGCTCTAACATAAGTTTATGTGCATATAACTTTTAACACATTAAAAACTGTCTTACAGCATTGCAAAAACATCGTATTTCAATAAGGCATAAGCATCTTTCAGTCTGGCAAGATTTGCACTGAATATTGAATGAAGCAGCTTTCTCTCATAGAGAGACAAACTTTTGAGCAGATTTGGGCTAAATTTCACTTCATTTGAACAGAAGCACTATTTCAACATTACTGGTGTCAGAAACCTGTAAACTGACAATCTTGAGCATTGAAGTCCTAACACATGTTTTTGTGCATATAACTTCTAACACATTAAAAACTGTCTCACTGCATTGCAGAAATTATTTTATTTCATAAGACATAAGCATCTTTCAGTTTGGCAAGATTTGCACTGAATATTGAATGAAGCAGCTTTCTCTCATAGAGATACAAGCTTTTGAGCAGATTTGGGCTAGATTTCACTTCATTTGAACATAAGCACTATTTCAACATTACTGGTCTCAGAAAACCTGTAAACTGACAATCTTGAGCATTGAAGCTCTAACATAAGTTTTTGTGCATACAACTTCTAACACATTAAAAACTGTCTTACAGCATTGCAAAAACATCGTATTCCAAAAGGCATAAGCATCTTTCAGTTTGGCAAGATTTGCACTGAATATTGAATGTAGCAGCTTTCTCTCATAGAGAGACAAGCTCTTGAGCAGATTTGGGCTAGATTTCACTTCATTTGAACAGAAGCACTATTTCAACATTACTGGTCTCAGAAACCTGTAAACTGACAATCTTGAGCATTGAAGTCCTAACATAAGTTTTTGTGCATACAACTTCTAACGCATTAAAAACTGTCTTACAGCATTGCAAAAACATTGTATTTCATAAGGCATAAGCATCTTTCAGTTTGGCAAGATTTGCACTAAATATTGAATGTAGCAGCCTTCTCTCATAGAGAGACAAGCTTTTGAGCAGATTTGGGCTAGATTTCACTTCATTTGAACAGAAGCACTCTTTCAACTTTACTGGTCTCAGAAACCTGTAAACTGACAATCTTGAGCATTGAAGCTCTAACATAAGTTTATGTGCATATAACTTCTAACACATTAAAAACTGTCTTACAGCATTGCAAAAACATTGTATTTCAATAAGGCATAAGCATCTTTCAGTCTGGCAAGATTTGCACTGAATATTGAATGAAGCAGCTTTCTCTCATAGAGAGACAAGCTTTTGAGCAGATTTGGGCTAGATTTCACTTCATTTGAACAGAAGCACTATTTCAACATTACTGGTCTCAGAAACCTGTAAAAAGACAATCTTGAGCATTGAAGTCCTAACATAAGTTTTTGTGCATATAACTGCTAACACATTAAAAACTGTCTCACTGCATTGCAGAAATCATTTTATTTCATAAGACATAAGCATCTTTCAGTTTGGCAAGATTTGCACTGAATATTGAATGTAGCAGCTTTCTCTCATAGAGAGACAAGCTTTTGAGCAGATTTGGGCTAGATTTCACTTCATTTGAACAGAAGCACTATTTCAACATTACTGGTCTCAGAAACCTGTAAACTGACAATCTTGAGCATTGAAGCTCTAACATAAGTTTATGTGCATATAACTTTTAACACATTAAAAACTGTCTTACAGCATTGCAAAAACATCGTATTTCAATAAGGCATAAGCATCTTTCAGTCTGGCAAGATTTGCACTGAATATTGAATGAAGCAGCTTTCTCTCATAGAGAGACAAACTTTTGAGCAGATTTGGGCTAAATTTCACTTCATTTGAACAGAAGCACTATTTCAACATTACTGGTGTCAGAAACCTGTAAACTGACAATCTTGAGCATTGAAGTCCTAACACATGTTTTTGTGCATATAACTTCTAACACATTAAAAACTGTCTCACTGCATTGCAGAAATCATTTTATTTCATAAGACATAAGCATCTTTCAGTTTGGCAAGATTTGCACTGAATATTGAATGTAGCAGCTTTCTCTCATAGAGAGACAAGCTTTTGAGCAGATTTGGGCTAGATTTCACTTCATTTGAACAGAAGCACTATTTCAACATTACTGGTCTCAGAAACCTGTAAACTGACAATCTTGAGCATTGAAGCTCTAACATAAGTGTATGTGCATATAACTTCTAACACATTAAAAACTGTCTTACAGCATTGCAAAAACATTGTATTTCAATAAGGCATAAGCATCTTTCAGTCTGGCAAGATTTGCACTGAATATTGAATGAAGCAACTTTCTCTCATAGAGAGACAAGCTTTTAAACAGATTTGGGCTAGATTTCACTTCATTTGAACAGAAGCACTATTTCAACATTACTGGTCTCAGAAACCTGTAAACTGACAATCTTGAGCACTGAGGTCCTAACATAAGTTTTTGTGCATACAACTTCTATCACATTAAAAACTGTCTTACAGCATTGCAAATACATTGTATTTTATAAGGCATAGGCATCTTTCAGTTTGGCAAGATTTGCACTGAATATTGAATGAAGCAGCTTTCTCTCATAGAGAGACAAGCTTTTGATCAGATTTGGGCTAGATTTCACTTCATTTGAACAGAAGCACTATTTCAGCATTACTGGTGTCAGAAACCTGTAAACTGACAATCTTGAGCATTGAAGTCCTAACACATGTTTTTGTGCATATAACTTCTAACACATTAAAAACTGTCTTACAGCATTGCAAAAACATTGTATTCCAAAAGGCATAAGCATCTTTCAGTTTGGCAAGATTTGCACTGAATATTGAATGTAGCAGCTTTCTCTCATAGAGAGACAAGCTTTTGAGCAGATTAGGGCTAGATTTCACTTCATTTGAACAGAAGCACTATTTCAACATTACTGGTCTCAGAAACCTGTAAACTGACAATCTTGAGCACTGAGGTCCTAACATAAGTTTTTGTGCATACAACTTCTAACGCATTAAAAACTGTCTTACAGCATTGCAAAAACATTGTATTTCATAAGGCATAAGCATCTTTCAGTTTGGCAAGATTTGCACTGAATATTGAATGTAGCAGCTTTCTCTCATAGAGAGACAAGCTTTTGAGCAGATTTGGGCTAGATTTCACTTCATTTGAACAGAAGCACTATTTCAACATTACTGGTCTCAGAAACCTGTAAACTGACAATCTTGAGCACTGAGGTCCTAACATAAGTTTTTGTGCATACAACTTCTAACGCATTAAAAACTGTCTTACAGCATTGCAAAAACATTGTATTTCATAAGGCATAAGCATCTTTCAGTTTGGCAAGATTTGCACTGAATATTGAATGAAGCAGCTTTCTCTCATAGAGAGACAAGCTTTTGAGCAGATTTGGGCTAGAGTTCACTTCATTTGAACAGAAGCACTATTTCAACATTACTGGTCTCAGAAACCTGTAAACTGACAATCTTGAGCACTGAGGTCCTAACATAAATTTTTGTGCATACAACTTCTAACACATTAAAAACTGTCTTACAGCATTGCAAAAACATTGTATTTCATAAGGCATAAGCATCTTTCAGTTTGGCAAGATTTGCACTGAATATTGAATGAAGCAGCTTTCTCTCATAGAGAGACAAGCTTTTGAGCAGATTTGGGCTAGATTTCACTTCATTTGAACAGAAGCACTATTTCAACATTACTGGTCTCAGAAACCTGTAAAATGACAATCTTGAGCATTGAAGTCCTAACATAAGTTTTTGTGCATATAACTGCTAACACATTAAAAACTGTCTCACTGCATTGCAGAAATCATTTTATTTCATAAGACATAAGCATCTTTCAGTTTGGCAAGATTTGCACTGAATATTGAATGTAGCAGCTTTCTCTCATAGAGAGACAAGCTTTTGAGCAGATTTGGGCTAGATTTCACTTCATTTGAACAGAAGCACTATTTCAACATTACTTGTCTCAGAAACCTGTAAACTGACAATCTTGAGCATTGAAGCTCTAACATAATTTTATGTGCATATAACTTCTAACACATTAAAAACTGTCTTACAGCATTGCAAAAACATTGTATTTCAATAAGGCATAAGCATCTTTCAGTCTGGCAAGATTTGCACTGAATATTGAATTAAGCAGCTTTCTCTCATAGAGAGACAAGCTTTTGAGCAGATTTGGGCTAGATTTCACTTCATTTGAACAGAAGCACTATTTCAACATTACTGGTCTCAGAAACCTGTAAACTGACAATCTTGAGCACTGAGGTCCTAACATAAGTTTTTGTGCATACAACTTCTAACACATTAAAAACTGTCTTACAGCATTGCAAAAACATCGTATTTCATAAGGCATAAGCATCTTTCAGTTTGGCAAGATTTGCACTGAATGTTGAATGAAGCAGCTTTCTCTCATAGAGAGACAAGCTTTTGAGCAGATTTGGGCTAGATTTCACTTCATTTGAACAGAAGCACTATTTCAGCATTACTGGTCACAGAAACCTGTAAACTGACAATCTTGAGCATTGAAGTCCTAACACATGTTTTTGTGCATATAACTTCTAACACATTAAAAACTGTCTTACAGCATTGCAAAAACATTGTATTCCAGAAGGCATAAGCATCTTTCAGTTTGGCAAGATTTGCACTGAATATTGAATGTAGCAGCTTTCTCTCATAGAGAGACAAGCTTTTGAGCAGATTTGGGCTAGATTTCACTTCATTTGAACAGAAGCCCTATTTCAACATTACTGGTCTCAGAAACCTGTAAACTGACAATCTTGAGCATTGAAGCTCTAACATAAGTTTATGTGCATATAACTTCTAACACATTAAAAACTGTCTTACAGCATTGCAAAAACATTGTATTTCAATAAGGCATAAGCATCTTTCAGTCTGGCAAGATTTGCACTGAATATTGAATGAAGCAGCTTTCTCTCATAGAGAGACAAACTTTTGAGCAGATTTGGGCTAAATTTCACTTCATTTGAACAGAAGCACTATTTCAACATTACTGGTCTCAGAAACCTGTAAACTGACAATCTTGAGCACTGAGGTCCTAACATAAGTTTTTGTGCATACAACTTCTATCACATTAAAAACTGTCTTACAGCATTGCAAAAACATTGTATTTCATAAGGCATAGGCATCTTTCAGTTTGGCAAGATTTGCACTGAATATTGAATGAAGCAGCTTTCTCTCATAGAGAGACAAGCTTTTGAGCATATTTGGGCTAGATTTCACTTCATTTGAAAAGAAGCACTATTTCAGCATTACTGGTGTCAGAAACCTGTAAACTGACAATCTTGAGCATTGAAGTCCTAACACATGTTTTTGTGCATATAACTTCTAACACATTAAAAACTGTCTTACAGCATTGCAAAAACATTGTATTCCAAAAGGCATAAGCATCTTTCAGTTTGGCAAGATTTGCACTGAATATTGAATGTAGCAGCTTTCTCTCATAGAGAGACAAGCTTTTGAGCAGATTTGGGCTAGATTTCACTTCATTTGAACAGAAGCACTATTTCAACATTACTGGTCTCAGAAACCTGTAAACTGACAATCTTGAGCACTGAGGTCCTAACATAAGTTTTTGTGCATACAACTTCTAACGCATTAAAAACTGTCTTACAGCATTGCAAAAACATTGTATTTCATAAGGCATAAGCATCTTTCAGTTTGGCAAGATTTGCACTGAATATTGAATGAAGCAGCTTTCTCTCATAGAGAGACAAGCTTTTGAGCAGATTTGGGCTAGATTTCACTTCATTTGAACAGAAGCACTATTTCAACATTACTGGTCTCAGAAACCTGTAAACTGACAATCTTGAGCACTGAGGTCCTAACATAAATTTTTGTGCATACAACGTCTAACACATTAAAAACTGTCTTACAGCATTGCAAGAACATTGTATTTCATAAGGCATAAGCATCTTTCAGTTTGGCTAGATTTGCACTGAATATTGAATGAAGAAGCTTTCTCTCATAGAGAGACAAGCTTTTGAGCAGATTTGGGCTATATTTCACTTCATTTGAACAGAAGCACTATTTCAGCATTACTGGTCTCAGAAACCTGTAAACTGACAATCTTGAGCATTGAAGTCCTAACACATGTTTTTGTGCATATAACTTCTAACACATTAAAAACTGTCTTACAGCATTGCAAAAACATCGTATTCCAAAAGGCATTAGCATCTTTCAGTTTGGCAAGATTTGCACTGAATATTGAATGTAGCAGCTTTCTCTTATAGAGAGACAAGCTTTTGAGCAGATTTGGGCTAGATTTCACTTCATTTGAACAGAAGCACTATTTCAACATTACTGGTCTTAGAAACCTGTAAACTGACAATCTTGAGCACTGAGGTCCTAACATAAGTTTTTGTGCATACAACTTCTAACGCATAAAAAACTGTCTTACAGCATTGCAAAAACATTGTATTTCATAAGGCATAAGCATCTTTCAGTTTGGCAAGATTTGCACTGAATATTGAATGAAGCAGCTTTCTCTCATAGAGAGACAAGCTTTTGAGCAGATTTGGGCTAGATTTCACTTCATTTGAACAGAAGCACTATTTCAACATTACTGGTCTCAGAAACCTGTAAACTGACAATCTTGAGCACTAAGGTCCTAACATATGTTTTTGTGCATACAACTTCTAACACATTAATAACTGTCTTACAGCATTGCAAAAACATTGTATTTCATAAGGCATAAGCATCTTTCAGTTTGGCAAGATTTGCACTGAATGTTGAATGAAGCAGCTTTCTCTCATAGAGAGACAAGCTTTTGAGCAGATTTGGGATAGATTTCACTTCATTTGAACAGAAGCACTATTTCAGCATTACTGGTCTCAGAAACCTGTAAACTGACAATCTTGAGCATTGAAGTCCTAACACATGTTTTTGTGCATATAACTTCTAACACATTAAAAACTGTCTTACAGCATTGCAAAAACATTGTATTTCAATAAGGCATAAGCATCTTTCAGTCTGGCAAGATTTGCACTGAATATTGAATTAAGCAGCTTTCTCTCATAGAGAGACAAGCTTTTGAGCAGATTTGGGCTAGATTTTACTTCATTTGAACAGAAGCACTATTTCAGCATTACTGGTCTCAGAAACCTGTAAACTGACAATCTTGAGCATTGAAGTCCTAACACATGTTTTTGTGCATATAACTTCTAACACATTAAAAACTGTCTTACAGCATTGCAAAAACATTGTATTTCATAAGGCATAAGCATCTTTCAGTTTGGCAAGATTTGCACTGAATATTGAATGTAGCAGCTTTCTCTCATAGAGAGACAAGCTTTTGAGCAGATTTGGGCTAGATTTCACTTCATTTGAACAGAAGCACTATTTCAACATTACTGGTCTCAGAAACCTGTAAACTGACAATCTTGAGCATTGAAGCTCTAACATAAGTTTTTGTGCATACAACTTCTAACACATTAAAAACTGTCTTACAGCATTGCAAAAACATCGTATTCCAAAAGGCATAAGCATCTTTCAGTTTGGCAAGATTTGCACTGAATATTGAATGTAGCAGCTTTCTCTCATAGAGAGACAAGCTTTTGAGCAGATTTGGGCTAGATTTCACTTCATTTGAACAGAAGCACTATTTCAACATTACTGGTCTCAGAAACCTGTAAACTGACAATCTTGAGCATTGAAGTCCTAACACATGTTTTTGTGCTTATAACTTCTAACACATTAAAAACTGTCTTACAGCATTGCAAAATTATTGTATTCCAAAAGGCATAAGCATCTCTCAGTTTGGCAAGATTTGCACTGAATATTGAATGTAGCAGCTTTCTCTCATAGAGAGACAAGCTTTTGAGCAGATTTGGGCTAGATTTCACTTCATTTGAACAGAAGCACTATTTCAACATTACTGGTCTCAGAAACTTGTAAAATTACAATCTTGAGCATTGAAGTCCTAACATAAGTTTTTGTGCATATAACTGCTAACACATTAAAAACTGTCTCACTGCATTGCAGAAATCATTTTATTTCATAAGACATAAGCATCTTTCAGTTTGGCAAGATTTGCACTGAATATTGAATGTAGCAGCTCATAGAGAGACAAGCTTTTGAGCAGATTTGGGCTAGATTTCACTTCATTTGAACAGAAGCACTATTTCAACATTACTGGTCTCAGAAACCTGTAAACTGACAATCTTGAGCATTGAAGCTCTAACATAAGTTTATGTGCATATAACTTTTAACACATTAAAAACTGTCTTACAGCATTGCAAAAACATCGTATTTCAATAAGGCATAAGCATCTTTCAGTCTGGCAAGATTTGCACTGAATATTGAATGAAGCAGCTTTCTCTCATAGAGAGACAAGCTTTTGAGCAGATTTGGGCTAGATTTAACTTCATTTGAACAGAAGCACTATTTCAGCATTACTGGTCTCAGAAACCTGTAAACTGACAATCTTGAGCATTAAAGTCCTAACACATGTTTTTGTGCATATAACTTCTAACACATTAAAAACTGTCTTACAGAATTGCAAAAACATTGTATTTCAATGAGGCATAAGCATCATTCAGTCTGGCAAGATTTGCACTGAATATTGAATGAAGCAGCTTTCTCTCATAGAGAGACAAACTTTTGAGCAGATTTGGGCTAAATTTCACTTCATTTGAACAGAAGCACTATTTCAACATTACTGGTGTCAGAAACCTGTAAACTGACAATCTTGAGCATTGAAGTCCTAACACATGTTTTTGTGCATATAACTTCTAACACATTAAAAACTGTCTCACTGCATTGCAGAAATCATTTTATTTCATAAGACATAAGCATCTTTCAGTTTGGCAAGATTTGCACTGAATATTGAATGTAGCAGCTTTCTCTCATAGAGAGACAAGCTTTTGAGCAGATTTGGGCTAGATTTCACTTCATTTGAACAGAAGCACTATTTCAACATTACTGGTCTCAGAAACTTGTAAAATTACAATCTTGAGCATTGAAGTCCTAACATAAGTTTTTGTGCATATAACTGCTAACACATTAAAAACTGTCTCACTGCATTGCAGAAATCATTTTATTTCATAAGACATAAGCATCTTTCAGTTTGGCAAGATTTGCACTGAATATTGAATGTAGCAGCTCATAGAGAGACAAGCTTTTGAGCAGATTTGGGCTAGATTTCACTTCATTTGAACAGAAGCACTATTTCAACATTACTGGTCTCAGAAACCTGTAAACTGACAATCTTGAGCATTGAAGCTCTAACATAAGTTTATGTGCATATAACTTTTAACACATTAAAAACTGTCTTACAGCATTGCAAAAACATCGTATTTCAATAAGGCATAAGCATCTTTCAGTCTGGCAAGATTTGCACTGAATATTGAATGAAGCAGCTTTCTCTCATAGAGAGACAAGCTTTTGAGCAGATTTGGGCTAGATTTAACTTCATTTGAACAGAAGCACTATTTCAGCATTACTGGTCTCAGAAACCTGTAAACTGACAATCTTGAGCATTAAAGTCCTAACACATGTTTTTGTGCATATAACTTCTAACACATTAAAAACTGTCTTACAGAATTGCAAAAACATTGTATTTCAATGAGGCATAAGCATCATTCAGTCTGGCAAGATTTGCACTGAATATTGAATGAAGCAGCTTTCTCTCATAGAGAGACAAACTTTTGAGCAGATTTGGGCTAAATTTCACTTCATTTGAACAGAAGCACTATTTCAACATTACTGGTGTCAGAAACCTGTAAACTGACAATCTTGAGCATTGAAGTCCTAACACATGTTTTTGTGCATATAACTTCTAACACATTAAAAACTGTCTCACTGCATTGCAGAAATCATTTTATTTCATAAGACATAAGCATCTTTCAGTTTGGCAAGATTTGCACTGAATATTGAATGTAGCAGCTTTCTCTCATAGAGAGACAAGCTTTTGAGCAGATTTGGGCTAGATTTCACTTCATTTGAACAGAAGCACTATTTCAACATTACTGGTCTCAGAAACCTGTAAACTGACAATCTTGAGCATTGAAGCTCTAACATAAGTGTATGTGCATATAACTTCTAACACATTAAAAACTGTCTTACAGCATTGCAAAAACATTGTATTTCAATAAGGCATAAGCATCTTTCAGTCTGGCAAGATTTGCACTGAATATTGAATGAAGCAACTTTGTCTCATAGAGAGACAAGCTTTTGAGCAGATTTGGGCTAGATTTCACTTCATTTGAACAGAAGCACTATTTCAACATTACTGGTCTCAGAAACCTGTAAACTGACAATCTTGAGCATTGAAGTCCTAACACATGTTTTTGTGCATATAACTTCTAACACATTAAAAACTGTCTTACAGCATTGCAAAAACATTGTATTCCAGAAGGCATAAGCATCTTTCAGTTTGGCAAGATTTGCACTGAATATTGAATGTAGCAGCTTTCTCTCATAGAGAGACAAGCTTTTGAGGAGATTTGGGCTAGATTTCACTTCATTTGAACAGAAGCACTATTTCAACTTTACTGGTCTCAGAAACCTGTAAACTGACAATCTTGAGCATTGAAGCTCTAACATAAGTTTATGTGCATATAACTTCTAACACATTAAAAATGGTCTTACAGCATTGCAAAAACATTGTATTTCAATAAGGCATAAGCATCTTTCAGTCTGGCAAGATTTGCACTGAATATTGAATGAAGCAGCTTTCTCTCATAGAGAGACAAACTTTTGAGCAGATTTGGGCTAAATTTCACTTCATTTGAACAGAAGCACTATTTCAACATTACTGGTCTCAGAAACCTGTAAACTGACAATCTTGAGCACTGAGGTCCTAACATAAGTTTTTGTGCATACAACTTCTATCACATTAAAAACTGTCTTACAGCATTGCAAAAACATTGTATTTCATAAGGCATAGGCATCTTTCAGTTTGGCAAGATTTGCACTGAATATTGAATGAAGCAGCTTTCTCTCATAGAGAGACAAGCTTTTGAGCAGATTTGGGCTAGATTTCACTTCATTTGAACAGAAGCACTATTTCAGCATTACTGGTGTCAGAAACCTGTAAACTGACAATCTTGAGCATTGAAGTCCTAACACATGTTTTTGTGCATATAACTGCTAACGAATTAAAAACTGTCTTACAGCATTGCAAAAACATTGTATTTCTTAAGGCATAAGCATCTTTCAGTTTGGCAAGATTTGCACTGAATATTGAATGTAGCAGCTTTCTCTCATAGAGAGACAAGCTTTTGAGCAGATTTGGGCTAGATTTCACTTCATTTGAACAGAAGCACTATTTCAACATTACTGGTCTCAGAAACCTGTAAACTGACAATCTTGAGCATTGAAGCTCTAACATAAGTTTTTGTGCATACAACTTCTAACACATTAAAAACTGTCTTACAGCATTGCAAAAATATTGTATTCCAAAAGGCATAAGCATCTTTCAGTTTGGCAAGATTTGCACTGAATATTGAATGTAGCAGCTTTCTCTCATAGAGAGACAAGCTTTTGAGCAGATTTGGGCTAGATTTCACTTCATTTGAACAGAAGCACTATTTCAACATTACTGGTCTCAGAAACCTGTAAACTGACAATCTTGAGCATTGAAGTCCTAACACATGTTTTTGTGCTTATAACTTCTAACACATTAAAAACTGTCTTACAGCATTGCAAAATTATTGTATTCCAAAAGGCATAAGCATCTTTCAGTTTGGCAAGATTTGCACTGAATATTGAATGTAGCAGCTTTCTCTCATAGAGATACAGGCTTTTGAGCAGATTTGGGCTAGATTTCACTTCATTTGAACATAAGCACTATTTCAACATTACTGGTCTCAGAAACCTGTAAACTGACAATCTTGAGCACTGAGGTCCTAACATAAGTTTTTGTGCATTCAACTTCTAACGCATTAAAAACTGTCTTACAGCATTGCAAAAACATTGTATTTCATAAGGCATAAGCATCTTTCAGTTTGGCAAGATTTGCACTGAATATTGAATGTAGCAGCTTTCTCTCATAGAGAGACAAGCTTTTGAGCAGATTTGGGCTAGATTTCACTTCATTTGAACAGAAGCACTATTTCAACTTTACTGGTCTCAGAAACCTGTAAACTGACAATCTTGAGCATTGAAGCTCTAACATAAGTTTATGTGCATATAACTTCTAACACATTAAAAACTGTCTTACAGCATTGCAAAAACATTGTATTTCAATAAGGCATAAGCATCTTTCAGTCTGGCAAGATTTGCACTGAATATTGAATGAAGCAGCTTTCTCTCATAGAGAGACAAGCTTTTGAGCAGATTTGGGCTAGATTTCACTTCATTTGAACAGAAGCACTATTTCAACATTACTGGTCTCAGAAACCTGTAAACTGACAATCTTGAGCATTGAAGCTCTAACATGAGTTTATGTGCATATAACTTTTAACACATTAAAAACTGTCTTACAGCATTGCAAAAACATCGTATTTCAATAAGGCATAAGCATCTTTCAGTCTGGCAAGATTTGCACTGAATATTGAATGTAGCAGCTTTCTCTCAAAGAGAGACAAGGTTTTGAGCAGATTTGGGCTAGATTTCACTTCATTTGAACAGAAGCACTATTTCAACATTACTGGTCTCGGAAACCTTTAAACTGACAATCTTGAGCATTGAAGCTCTAACATAAGTTTATGTGCATATAACTTCTAACACATTAAAAACCTTCTTACAGCATTGCAAAAACATTGTATTCCCAAAGGCATAAGCATCTTTCAGTTTGGCAAGATTTGCACTGAATATTGAATGTAGCAGCTTCCTCTCATAGAGAGACAAGCTTTTGAGCAGATTTGGGCTAGATTTCACTTCATTTGAACAGAAGCACTATTTCAGCATTACTGGTCTCAGAAACCTGTAAACTGACAATCTTGAGCATTAAAGTCCTAACACATGTTTTTGTGCATATAACTTCTAACACATTAAAAACTGTCTTACAGCATTGCAAAAACATTGTATTCCAAAAGGCATAAGCATCTTTCAGTTTGGCAAGATTTGCACTGAATATTGAATGTAGCAGCTTTCTCTCATAGAGAGACAAGCTTTTGAGCAGATTTGGGCTAGATTTCACTTCATTTGAACAGAAGCACTATTTCAACATTACTGGTCTCAGAAACCTGTAAACTGACAATCTTGAGCACTGAGGTCCTAACATAAGTTTTTGTGCATACAACTTCTAACACATTAAAAACTGTCTTACAGCATTGCAAAAACATTGTATTTCATAATGCATAAGCATCTTTCAGTTTGGCAAGATTTGCACTGAATATTGAATGAAGCAGCTTTCTCTCATAGAGAGACAAGCTTTTGAGCAGATTTGGGCTAGATTTCACTTAATTTGAACAGAAGCACTATTTCAGCATTACTGGTGTCAGAAACCTGTAAACTGACAATCTTGAGCATTGAAGTCCTAACACATGTTTTTGTGCATATAACTTCTAACACATTAAAAACTGTCTTACAGCATTGCAAAAACATTGTTTTCCAAAAGGCATAAGCATCTTTCAGTTTGGCAAGATTTGCACTGAATATTGAATGAAGCAGCTTTCTCTCATAGAGAGACAAGCTTTTGAGCAGATTTGGGCTAGATTTCACTTCATTTGAACAGAAGCACTATTTCAACATTACTGGTCTCAGAAACCTGTAAAATGGCAATCTTGAGCATTGAAGTCCTAACATAAGTTTTTGTGCTTATAACTTCTAACACATTAAAAACTGTCTTACAGCATTGCAAAAACCTTGTATTTCAAAAGGCATAAGCATCTTTCAGTTTGGCAAGATTTGCACTGAATATTGAATGAAGCAGCTTTCTCTCATAGAGAGACAAGCTTTTGAGCAGATTTGGGCTAGATTTCACTTCATTTGAACAGAAGCACAATTTCAACATTACTGGTCTCAGAAACCTGTAAACTGGCAATCTTGAGCATTGAAGTCCTAATATAAGTTTTTGTGCATATAACTGCTAACACATTAAAAACTGTCTTACAGCATTGCAAAAACATTGTATTCCCAAAGGCATAAGCATCTTTCAGTTTGGCAAGATTTGCACTGAATATTAAATGTAGCAGCTTTCTCTCATAGAGAGACAAGCTTTTGAGCAGATTTGGGCTAGATTTCACTTCATTTGAACAGAAGCACTATTTCGGCATTACTGGTCTCAGAAACCTGTAAACTGACAATCTTGAGCATTGAAGTCCTAACACATGTTTTTGTGCATATAACTTCTAACACATTAAAAACTGTCTTACAGCATTGCAAAAACATTGTATTTCAAAAGGCATAAGCATCTTTCAGTTTGGCAAGATTTGCACTGAATATTGTGAATGTAGCAGCTTTCTCTCATAGAGAGACAAGCTTTTGAGCAGATTTGGGCTAGATTTCACTTCATTTGAACAGAAGCACTATTTCATCATTACTGGTCTCAGAAACCTGTAAACTGACAATCTTGAGCACTGAGGTCCTAACATAAGTTTTTGTGCATACAACTTCTAACACATTAAAAACTGTCTTACAAGCATTGCAAAAACATTGTATTTCATAAGGCATAAGCATCTTTCAGTTTGGCAAGATTTGCACTGAATATTGAATGAAGCAGCTTTCTCTAATAGAGAGACAAGCTTTTGAGCAGATTTGGGCTAGATTTCACTTCATTTGAACAGAAGCACTATTTCAACATTACTGGTCTCAGAAACCTGTAAAATGACAATCTTGAGCATTGAAGTCCTAAAATAAGTTTTTGTGCATATAACTGCTAACACATTAAAAACTGTCTCACTGCATTGCAGAAATCATTTTATTTCATAAGACATAAGCATCTTTCAGTTTGGCAAGATTTGCACTGAATATTGAATGTAGCAGCTTTCTCTCATAGAGAGACAAGCTTTTGAGCAGATTTGGGCTAGATTTCACTTCATTTGAACAGAAGCACTATTTCAACATTACTGGTGTCAGAAACCTGTAAACTGACAATCTTGAGCATTGAAGTCCTAACACATGTTTTTGTGCATATAACTTCTAACACATTAAAAACTGTCTTACAGCATTGCAAAAACATTGTATTCCAAAAGGCATAAGCATCTTTCAGTTTGGCAAGATTTGCACTGAATATTGAATGTAGCAGCATTTCCTCATAGAGAGACAAGCTTTTGAGCAGATTTGGGCTAGATTTCACTTCATTTGAACAGAAGCACTATTTCAACATTACTGGTCTCAGAAACCTGAAAACTGACAATCTTGAGCACTGAGGTCCTAACATAAGTTTTTGTGCATACAACTTCTAACGCATTAAAAACTGTCTTACAGCATTGCAAAAACATTGTATTTCATAAGGCATAAGCATCTTTCAGTTTGGCAAGATTTGCACTGAATATTGAATGAAGCAGCTTTCTCTCATAGAGAGACAAGCATTTGAGCAGATTTGGGCTAGATTTCACTTCATTTGAACAGAAGCACTATTTCAACATTACTGGTCTCAGAAACCTGTAATCTGGCAATCTTGAGCATTGAAGTCCTAACATAAGTTTTTGTGCATATAACTTCTAACACATTAAAAACTGTCTTACAGCATTGCAAAAACCTTGTATTTCATAAGGCATAAGCATCTTTCAGTTTGGCAAGATTTGCACTGAATATTGAATGAAGCAGCTTTCTCTCATAGAGAGACAAGCTTTTGAGCAGATTTGGGCTAGATTTCACTTCATTTGAACAGAAGCACTATTTCAACATTACTGGTCTCAGAAACCTGTAAAATGACAATCTTGAGCATTGAAGTCCTAACATAAGTTTTTGTGCATACAACTTCTAACACATTAAAAACTGTCTTACAGCATTGCAAAAACATTGTATTTCATAAGGCATAAGCATCTTTCAGTTTGGCAAGATTTGCACTGAATATTGAATGAAGCAGCTTTCTCTCATAGAGAGACAGGCTTTTGAGCAGATTTGGGCTAGATTTCACTTCATTTGAACAGAAGCACTATTTCAGCATTACTGGTGTCAGAAACCTGTAAACTGACAATCTTGAGCATTGAAGTCCTAACACATGTTTTTGTGCATATAACTTCTAACACATTAAAAACTGTCTTACAGCATTGCAAAAACATTGTATTCCCAAAGGCATAAGCATCTTTCAGTTTGGCAAGATTTGCACTGAATATTAAATGTAGCAGCTTTCTCTCATAGAGAGACAAGCTTTTGAGCAGATTTGGGCTAGATTTCACTTCATTTGAACAGAAGCACTATTTCAGCATTACTGGTCTCAGAAACCTGTAAAGTGACAATCTTGAGCATTAAAGTCCTAACACATGTTTTTGTGCATATAACTTTTAACACATTAAAAACTGTCTTACAGCATTGCAAAAACATTGTATTTCAAAAGGCATAAGCGTCTTTCAGTTTGGCAAGATTTACACTGAATATTGAATGTAGCAGCTTTCTCTCATAGAGAGACAAGCTTTTGAGCAGATTTGGGCTAGATTTCACTTCATTTGAACAGAAGCACTATTTCAACATTACTGGTCTCAGAAACCTGTAAACTGACAATCTTGAGCACTGAGGTCCTAACATAAGTTTTTGTGCATACAACTTCTAACACATTAAAAACTGTCTTACAGCATTGCGAAAACATTGTATTTCATAAGGTATAAGCATCTTTCAGTTTGGCAAGATTTGCACTGAATATTGAATGTAGCAGCTTTCCCTCATAGAGAGACAAGCTTTTGAGCAGATTTGGGCTAGATTTCACTTCATTTGAACAGAAGCACTATTTCATGAAAACTGACAATCTTGAGCACTGAGGTCCTTACATAAGTTTTTGTGCATACAACTTCTAACGCATTAAAAACTGTCTTACAGCATTGCAAAAACATTGTATTTCATAAGACATAAGCATCTTTCAGCTTAGCAAGATTTGCACTGAATATTGAATGAAGCAGCTTTCTCTCATAGAGAGACAAGGTTTTGAGCAGATTTGGGCTAGATTTCACTTCATTTGAACAGAAGCACTATTTCAACATTACTGGTCTCAGAAACCTGTAATCTGGCAATCTTGAGCATTGAAGTCCTAACATAAGTTTTTGTGCATGTAACTTCTAACACATTAAAAACTGTCTTACAGCATTGCAAAAACCTTGTATTTCATAAGGCATAAGCATCTTTCAGTTTGGCAAGATTTGCACTGAATATTGAATGTAGCAGCTTTCTCTCATAGAGAGACAAGCTTTTGAGCAGATTTGGGCTAGATTTCACTTCATTTGAACAGAAGCACTATTTCAACATTACTGGTCTCAGAAACCTGTAAACTGGCAATCTTGAGCATTGAAGTCCTAACATAAGTTTTTGTGCATATAACTTCTAACACATTAAAAACTGACTTACAGCATTGCAAAAACCTTGTATTTCATAAGGCATAAGCATCTTTCAGTTTGGCAAGATTTGCACTGAATATTGAATGAAGCAGCTTTCTCTCATAGAGAGACAAGCTTTTGAGCAGATTTGGGCTAGATTTCACTTCCTTTGAACAGAAGCACTATTTCAACATTACTGGTCTCAGAAACCTGTAAAATGACAATCTTGAGCATTGAAGTCCTAACATAAGTTTTTGTGCATATAACTGCTAACACATTAAAAACTGTCTCACTGCATTGCAGAAATTATTTTATTTCATAAGACATAAGCATCTTTCAGTTTGGCAAGATTTGCACTGAATATTGAATGAAGCAGCTTTCTCTCATAGAGAGACAAGCTTTTGAGCACATTTGGGCTAGATTTCACTTCATTTGAACAGAAGCACAATTTCAACTTTACTGGTCTCAGAAACCTGTAAACTGACAATCTTGAGCACTAAGGTCCTTACATAAGTTTTTGTGCATACAACTTCTAACGCATTAAAAACTGTCTTACAGCATTGCAAAAACATTGTATTTCATAAGGCATAAGCATCTTTCAGCTTAGCAAGATTTGCACTGAATATTGAATGAAGCAGCTTTCTCTCATAGAGAGACAAGCTTTTGAGCAGATTTGGGCTAGATTTCACTTCATTTGAACAGAAGCACTATTTCAACATTACTGGTCTCAGAAACCTGTAATCTGGCAATCTTGAGCATTGAAGTCCTAACATAAGTTTTTGTGCATGTAACTTCTAACACATTAAAAACTGTCTTACAGCATTGCAAAAACCTTGTATTTCATAAGGCATAAGCATCTTTCAGTTTGGCAAGATTTGCACTGAATATTGAATGTAGCAGCTTTCTCTCATAGAGAGACAAGCTTTTGAGCAGATTTGGGCTAGATTTCACTTCATTTGAACAGAAGCACTTTTTCAACTTTACTGGTCTCAGAAACCTGTAAAATGACAATCTTGAGCATTGAAGTCCTAACATAAGTTTTTGTGCATACAACTTCTAACACATTAAAAACTGTCTTACAGCATTGCAAAAACATTGTATTCCAAAAGGCATAAGCATCTTTCAGTTTGGCAAGATTTGCACTGAATATTGAATGTAGCAGCTTTCTCTCATAGTGAGACAAGCTTTTGAGCAGATTTGGGCTAGATTTCACTTCATTTGAACAGAAGCACTATTTCAACATTACTGGTCTCAGAAACCTGTAAACTGGCAATCTTGAGCATTGAAGTCCTAACATAAGTTTTTGTGCATATAACTTCTAACACATTAAAAACTGACTTACAGCATTGCAAAAACCTTGTATTTCATAAGGCATAAGCATCTTTCAGTTTGGCAAGATTTGCACTGAATATTGAATGAAGCAGCTTTCTCTCATAGAGAGACAAGCTTTTGAGCAGATTTGGGCTAGATTTCACTTCCTTTGAACAGAAGCACTATTTCAACATTACTGGTCTCAGAAACCTGTAAAATGACAATCTTGAGCATTGAAGTCCTAACATAAGTTTTTGTGCATATAACTGCTAACACATTAAAAACTGTCTCACTGCATTGCAGAAATTATTTTATTTCATAAGACATAAGCATCTTTCAGTTTGGCAAGATTTGCACTGAATATTGAATGAAGCAGCTTTCTCTCATAGAGAGACAAGCTTTTGAGCACATTTGGGCTAGATTTCACTTCATTTGAACAGAAGCACAATTTCAACTTTACTGGTCTCAGAAACCTGTAAACTGACAATCTTGAGCATTGAAGTCCTAACACATGTTTTTGTGCATATAACTTCTAACACATTAAAAACTGTCTTACAGCATTGCAAAAACATTGTATTCCCAAAGGCATAAGCATCTTTTAGGTTGGCAAGATTTGCACTGAATATTGAATATAGCAGCTTTCTCTCATAGAGAGACAAGTTTTTGAGCAGATTTGGGCTAGATTTCACTTCATTTGAACAGAAGCACAATTTCAACATTACTGGTCTCAGAAACCTGTAAACTGGCAATCTTGAGCATTGAAGTCCTAACATAAGTTTTTGTGCATATAACTGCTAACACATTAAAAACTGTCTCACTGCATTGCAGAAATTATTTTATTTCATAAGACATAAGCATCTTTCAGTTTGGCAAGATTTGCACTGAATATTGAATGTAGCAGCTTTCCCTCATAGAGAGACAAGCTTTTGAGCAGATTTGGGCTAGATTTCACTTCATTTGAACAGAAGCACTATTTCATGAAAACTGACAATCTTGAGCACTGAGGTCCTTACATAAGTTTTTGTGCATACAACTTCTAACGCATTAAAAACTGTCTTACAGCATTGCAAAAACATTGTATTTCATAAGGCATAAGCATCTTTCAGCTTAGCAAGATTTGCACTGAATATTGAATGAAGCAGCTTTCTCTCATAGAGAGACAAGCTTTTGAGCAGATTTGGGCAAGATTTCACTTCATTTGAACAGAAGCACTATTTCAACATTACTGGTCTCAGAAACCTGTAATCTGGCAATCTTGAGCATTGAAGTCCTAAGATAAGTTTTTGTGCATGTAACTTCTAACACATTAAAAACTGTCTTACAGCATTGCAAAAACCTTGTATTTCATAAGGCATAAGCATCTTTCAGTTTGGCAAGATTTGCACTGAATATTGAATGTAGCAGCTTTCTCTCATAGAGAGACAAGCTTTTGAGCAGATTTGGGCTAGATTTCACTTCATTTGAACAGAAGCACTATTTCAACTTTACTGGTCTCAGAAACCTGTAAAATGAAAATCTTGAGCATTGAAGTCCTAACATAAGTTTTTGTGCATACAACTTCTAACACATTAAAAACTGTCTTACAGCATTGCAAAAACATTGTATTCCAAAAGGCATAAGCATCTTTCAGTTTGGCAAGATTTGCACTGAATATTGAATGTAGCAGCTTTCTCTCATAGAGAGACAAGCTTTTGAGCAGATTTGGGCTAGATTTCACTTCATTTGAACAGAAGCACTATTTCAACATTACTGGTCTCAGAAACCTGTAAACTGGCAATCTTGAGCATTGAAGTCCTAACATAAGTTTTTGTGCATATAACTTCTAACACATTAAAAACTGTCTTACAGCATTGCAAAAACCTTGTATTTCATAAGGCATAAGCATCTTTCAGTTTGGCAAGATTTGCACTGAATATTGAATGAAGCAGCTTTCTCTCATAGAGAGACAAGCTTTTGAGCAGATTTGGGCTAGATTTCACTTCATTTGAACAGAAGCACTATTTCAACATTACTGGTCTCAGAAACCTGTAAAATGACAATCTTGAGCATTGAAGTCCTAACATAAGTTTTTGTGCATATAACTGCTAACACATTAAAAACTGTCTCACTGCATTGCAGAAATTATTTTATTTCATAAGACATAAGCATCTTTCAGTTTGGCAAGATTTGCACTGAATATTGAATGAAGCAGCTTTCTCTCATAGAGAGACAAGCTTTTGAGCACATTTGGGCTAGATTTCACTTCATTTGAACAGAAGCACAATTTCAACTTTACTGGTCTCAGAAACCTGTAAACTGACAATCTTGAGCATTGAAGTCCTAACACATGTTTTTGTGCATATAACTTCTAACACATTAAAAACTGTCTTACAGCATTGCAAAAACATTGTATTCCCAAAGGCATAAGCATCTTTTAGTTTGGCAAGATTTGCACTGAATATTAAATGTAGCAGCTTTCTCTCATAGAGAGACAAGCTTTTGAGCAGATTTGGGCTAGATTTCACTTCATTTGAACAGAAGCACTATTTCAGCATTACTGGTCTCAGAAACCTGTAAACTGACAATCTTGAGCATTAAAGTCCTAACACGTTTTTGTGCATATAACTTCTAACACATTAAAAACTGTCTTACAGCATTGCAAAAACATTGTATTTCAAAAGGCATAAGCATCTTTCAGTTTGGCAAGATTTGCACTGAATATTGAATGTAGCAGCTTTCTCTCATAGAGAGACAAGCTTTTGAGCAGATTTGGGCTAGATTTCACTTCATTTGAACAGAAGCACAATTTCAACATTACTGGTCTCAGAAACCTGTAAACTGGCAATCTTGAGCATTGAAGTCCTAACATAAGTTTTTGTGCATATAACTGCTAACACATTAAAAACTGTCTCACTGCATTGCAGAAATTATTTTATTTCATAAGACATAAGCATCTTTCAGTTTGGCAAGATTTGCACTGAATATTGAATGTAGCAGCTTTCTCTCATAGAGAGACAAGCTTTTGAGCAGATTTGGGCTAGATTTCACTTCATTTGAACAGAAGCACAATTTCAACTTTACTGGTCTCAGAAATCTGTAAACTGACAATCTTGAGCATTGAAGCCCTAACACATGTTTTTGTGCATATAACTTCTAACACATTAAAAACTGTCTTACAGCATTGCAAAAACATTGTATTCCCAAAGGCATAAGCATCTTTCAGTTTGGCAAGATTTGCACTGAATATTGAATGTAGCAGCTTTCTCTCATAGAGAGACAAGCTTTTGAGCAGATTTGGGCTAGATTTCACTTCATTTGAACAGAAGCACTATTTCCGCATTACTGGTCTCAGAAACCTGTAAACTGACAATCTTGAGCATTGAAGTCCTAACACATGTTTTTGTGCATATAACTTCTAACACATTAAAAACTGTCTTACAGCATTGCAAAAACATTGTATTCCAAAAGGCATAAGCATCTTTCAGTTTGGAAAGATTGGCACTGAATATTGAATGTAGCAGCTTTCTCTCATAGAGAGACAAGCTTTTGAGCAGATTTGGGCTAGATTTCACTTCATTTGAACAGAAGCACTCTTCAACATTACTGGTCTCAGAAACCTGTAAACTGACAATCTTGAGCACTGAGGTCCTAACATAAGTTTTTGTGCATACAACTTCTATTGCATTAAAAACTGTCTTACAGCATTGCAAAAACATTGTATTTCATAAGGCATAAGCATCTTTCAGTTTGGCAAGATTTGCACTGAATATTGAATGAAGCAGCTTTCTCTCATAGAGAGACAAGCTTTTGAGCAGATTTGGGCTAGATTTCACTTCATTTGAACAGAAGCACTATTTCAACATTACTGGTCTCAAAAACCTGTAAACGGGCAATCTTGAGCATTGAAGTCCTAACATAAGTTTTTGTGCATATAACTTCTAACACATTAAAAACTGTCTTACAGCATTGCAAAAACATTTTATTTCATAAGGCATAAGCATCTTTCAGTTTGGCAAGATTTGGACTGAATATTGAATGAAGCAGCTTTCTCTCATAGAGAGACAAGCTTTTGAGCAGATTTGGGCTAGATTTCACTTCATTTGAACAGAAGCACTATTTCAACATTACTGGTCTCAGAAACCTGTAAAATGACAATCTTGAGCATTGAAGTCCTAACATAAGTTTTTGTGCAAATAACTGCTAACACATTAAAAACTGTCTCACTGCATTGCAGAAATTATTTTATTTCATAAGACATAAGCATCTTTCAGTTTGGCAAGATTTGCACTGAATATTGAATGAAGCAGCTTTCTCTCATAGAGAGACAAGCTTTTGAGCAGATTTGGGCTAGATTTCACTTCATTTGAACAGAAGCAATATTTCAACATTACTGGTCTCAGAAACCTGTAAAATGACAATCTTGAGCATTGAAGTCCTAACATAAGTTTTTGTGCATATAACTGCTAACACATTAAAAACTGTCTCACTGCATTGCAGAAATTATTTTATTTCATAAGACATAAGCATCTTTCAGTTTGGCAAGATTTGCACTGAATATTGAATGAAGCAGCTTTCTCTCATAGAGAGACAAGCTTTTGAGCAGATTTGGGCTAGATTTCACTTCATTTGACCAGAAGCACAATTTCAACTTTACTGGTCTCAGAAACCTGTCAACTGACAATCTTGAGCATTGAAGTCCTAACACATGTTTTTGTGCATATAACTTCTAACACATTAAAAACTGTCTTACAGCATTGCAAAAACATTGTATTCCCAAAGGCATAAGCATCTTTCAGTTTGGCAAGATTTGCACTGAATATTGAATGTAGCAGCTTTCTCTCATAGAGAGACAAGCTTTTGAGCAGATTTGGGCTAGATTTCACTTCATTTGAACAGAAGCACTATTTCAGCATTACTGGTCTCAGAAACCTGTAAACTGACAATCTTGAGCATTAAAGTCCTAACACATGTTTTTGTGCATATAACTTCTAACACATTAAAAACTGTCTTACAGCATTGCAAAAACATTGTATTCCAAAAGGCATAAGCATCTTTCAGTTTGGCAAGATTTGCACTGAATATTGAGCAGCTTTCTCTCATAGAGAGACAAGCTTTTGAGCAGATTTGGGCTAGATTTCACTTCATCTGAACAGAAGCACTATTTCAACATTACTCGTCTCAGAAACCTGTAAACGGGCAATCTTGAGCATTGAAGTCCTAACATAAGTTTTTGTGCATATAACTTCTAACACATTAAAAACTGTCTTACAGCATTGCAAAAACATTTTATTTCATACGGCATAAGCATCTTTCAGTTTGGCAAGATTTGCACTGAATATTGAATGAAGCAGCTTTCTCTCATAGAGAGACAAGCTTTTGAGCAGATTTGGGCTAGATTTCACTTCATTTGAACAGAAGCACTATTTCAACATTACTGGTCTCAGAAACCTGTAAAATGACAATCTTGAGCATTGAAGTCCTAACATAAGTTTTTGTGCAAATAACTGCTAACACATTAAAAACTGTCTCACTGCATTGCAGAAATTATTTTATTTCATAAGACATAAGCATCTTTCAGTTTGGCAAGATTTGCACTGAATATTGAATGAAGCAGCTTTCTCTCATAGAGAGACAAGCTTTTGAGCAGATTTGGGCTAGATTTCACTTCATTTGAACAGAAGCACTATTTCAACATTACTGGTCTCAGAAACCTGTAAACTGGCAATCTTGAGCATTGAAGTCCTAACATAAGTTTTTGTGCATACAACTTCTATTGCATTAAAAACTGTCTTACAGCATTGCAAAAACATTGTATTTCATAAGGCATAAGCATCTTTCAGTTTGGCAAGATTTGCACTGAATATTGAATGAAGCAGCTTTCTCTCATAGAGAGACAAGCTTTTGAGCAGATTTGGGCTAGATTTCACTTCATTTGAACAGAAGCACTATTTCAACATTACTGGTCTCAGAAACCTGTAAACGGGCAATCTTGAGCATTGAAGTCCTAACATAAGTTTTTGTGCATATAACTTCTAACACATTAAAAACTGTCTTACAGCATTGCAAAAACATTTTATTTCATAAGGCATAAGCATCTTTCAGTTTGGCAAGATTTGCACTGAATATTGAATGAAGCAGCTTTCTCTCATAGAGAGACAAGCTTTTGAGCAGATTTGGGCTAGATTTCACTTCATTTGAACAGAAGCACTATTTCAACATTACTGGTCTCAGAAACCTGTAAAATGACAATCTTGAGCATTGAAGTCCTAACATAAGTTTTTGTGCAAATAACTGCTAACACATTAAAAACTGTCTCACTGCATTGCAGAAATTATTTTATTTCATAAGACATAAGCATCTTTCAGTTTGGCAAGATTTTCACTGAATATTGAATGAAGCAGCTTTCTCTCATAGAGAGACAAGCTTTTGAGCAGATTTGGGCTAGATTTCACTTCATTTGAACAGAAGCACTATTTCAACATTACTGGTCTCAGAAACCTGTAAAATGACAATCTTGAGCATTGAAGTCCTAACATAAGCTTTTGTGCATATAACTGCTAACACATTAAAAACTGTCTCACTGCATTGCAGAAATTATTTTATTTCATAAGACATAAGCATCTTTCAGTTTGGCAAGATTTGCACTGAATATTGAATGAAGCAGCTTTCTCTCATAGAGAGACAAGCTTTTGAGCAGATTTGGGCTAGATTTCACTTCATTTGAACAGAAGCACAATTTCAACTTTACTGGTCTCAGAAACCTGTAAACTGACAATCTTGAGCACTGAAGTCCTAACACATTTTTTTGTGCATATAACTTCTAACACATTAAAAACTGTCTTACAGCATTGCAAAAACATTGTATTCCCAAAGGCATAAGCATCTTTCAGTTTGGCAAGATTTGCACTGAATATTGAATGTAGCAGCTTTCTCTCATAGAGAGACAAGCTTTTGAGCAGATTTGGGCTAGATTTCACTTCATTTGAACAGAAGCACTATTTCAGCATTACTGGTGTCAGAAACCTGTAAACTGACAATCTTGAGCATTGAAGTACTAACACATGTTTTTGTGCATATAACTTCTAACACATTAAAAACTGTCTTACAGCATTGCAAAAACATTGTATTCCAAAAGGCATAAGCATTTTTCAGTTTGGCAAGATTTGCACTGAATATTGAATGAAGCAGCTTTCTCTCATAGAGAGACAAGCTTTTGAGCAGATTTGGGCTAGATTTCACTTCATTTGAACAGAAGCACTATTTCAACATTACTGGTCTCAGAAACCTGTAAACTGGCAATCTTGAGCATTGAAGTCCTAACATAAGTTTTTGTGCATATAACTACTAACACATTAAAAACTGTCTTACAGCATTGCAAAAACCTTGTATTTCATAAGGCATAAGCATCTTTCAGTTTGGCAAGATTTGCACTGAATATTGAATGAAGCAGCTTTCTCTCATAGAGAGACAAGCTTTTGAGCAGATTTGGGCTAGATTTCACTTCATTTGAACAGAAGCACTATTTCAACATTACTGGTCTCAGAAACCTGTAAAATGACAATCTTGAGCATTGAAGTCCTAAAATAAGTTTTTGTGCATATAACTGCTAACACATTAAAAACTGTCTCACTGCATTGCAGAAATCATTTTATTTCATAAGACATAAGCATCTTTCAATTTGGCAAGATTTGCACTGAATATTGAATGTAGCAGCTTTCTCTCATAGAGAGACAAGCTTTTGAGCAGATTTGGGCTAGATTTCACTTCATTTGAACAGAAGCACTATTTCAACATTACTGGTGTCAGAAACCTGTAAACTGACAATCTTGAGCATTGAAGTCCTAACACATGTTTTTGTGCATATTACTTCTAACACATTAAAAACTGTCTTACAGCATTGCAAAAACATTGTATTCCAAAATGCATAAGCATCTTTCAGTTTGGCAAGATTTGCACTGAATATTGAATGTAGCAGCTTTCCCTCATAGAGAGACAAGCTTTTGAGCAGATTTGGGCTAGATTTCACTTCATTTGAACAGAAGCACTATTTCAACATTACTGGTCTCAGAAACCTGAAAACTGACAATCTTGAGCACTGAGGTCCTAACATAAGTTTTTGTGCATACAACTTCTAACGCATTAAAAACTGTCTTACAGCATTGCAAAAACATTGTATTTCAAAAGGCATAAGCATCTTTCAGTTTGGCAAGATTTGCACTGAATATTGAATGTAGCAGCTTTCTCTCATAGAGAGACAAGCTTTTGAGCAGATTTGGGCTAGATTTCACTTCATTTGAACAGAAGCACTATTTCAGCATTACTGGTCTCAGATACCTGTAAACTGACAATCTTGAGCATTAAAGTCCTAACACGTTTTTGTGCATATAACTTCTAACACATTAAAAACTGTCTTACAGAATTGCAAAAACATTGTATTTCAATGAGGCATAAGCATCATTCAGTCTGGCAAGATTTGCACTGAATATTGAATGAAGCAGCTTTCTCTCATAGAGAGACAAACTTTTGAGCAGATTTGGGCTAAATTTCACTTCATTTGAACAGAAGCACTATTTCAACATTAAAGGTCTCAGAAACCTGTAAACTGACAATCTTGAGCACTGAGGTCCTAACATAAGTTTTTGTGCATACAACTTCTAACGCATTAAAAACTGTCTTACAGCATTGCAAAAACATTGTATTTCATAAGGCATAAGCATCATTCAGTTTAGCAAGATTTGCACTGAATATTGAATGAAGCAGCTTTCTCTCATAGAGAGACAAGCTTTTGAGCAGATTTGGGCTAGATTTCACTTCATTTGAACAGAAGCACTATTTCAACATTACTGGTCTCAGAAACCTGTAATCTGGCAATCTTGAGCATTGAAGTCCTAACATAAGTTTTCGTGCATGTAACTTCTAACACATTAAAAACTGTCTTACAGCATTGCAAAAACCTTGTATTTCATAAGGCATAAGCATCTTTCAGTTTGGCAAGATTTGCACTGAATGTTGAATGTAGCAGCTTTCTCTCATAGAGAGACAAGCTTTTGAGCAGATTTGGTCTAGATTTCACTTCATTTGAACAGAAGCACTATTTTAACATTACTGGTCTCAGAAACCTGTAAAATGACAATCTTGAGCATTGAAGTCCTAACATAAGTTTTTGTGCATATAACTGCTAACACATTAAAAACTGTCTCACTGCATTGCAAAAATTATTTTATTTCATAAGACATAAGCATCTTTCAGTTTGGCAAGATTTGCACTGAATATTGAATGAAGCAGCTTTCTCTCATAGAGAGACAAGCTTTTGAGCACATTTGGGCTAGATTTCACTTCATTTGAACAGAAGCACAATTTCAACTTTACTGGTCTCAGAAACCTGTAAACTGACAATCTTGAGCATTGAAGTCCTAACACATGTTTTTGTGCATATAACTTCTAACACATTAAAAACTGTCTTACAGCATTGCAAAAACATTGTATTCCCAAACGCATAAGCATCTTTCAGTTTGGCAAGATTTGCACTGAATATTAAATGTAGCAGCTTTCTCTCATAGAGAGACAAGCTTTTGAACAGATTTGGGCTAGATTTCACTTCATTTGAACAGAAGCACTATTTCAGCATTACTGGTCTCAGAAACCTGTAAACTGACAATCTTGAGCATTAAAGTCCTAACACATGTTTTTGTGCATATAACTTCTAACACATTAAAAACTGTCTTACAGCATTGCAAAAACATTGTATTTCAAAAGGCATAAGCATCTTTCAGTTTGGCAAGATTTGCACTGAATATTGAATGTAGCAGCTTTCTCTCATAGAGAGACAAGCTTTTGAGCAGATTTGGGCTAGATTTCACTTCATTTGAACAGAAGCACTATTTCAACATTACTGGTCTCAGAAACCTGAAAACTGACAATCTTTAGCACTGAGGTCCTAACATAAGTTTTTGTGCATGTAACTTCTAACACATTAAAAACTGTCTTACAGCATTGCAAAAACCTTGTATTTCATAAGGCATAAGCATCTTTCAGTTTGGCAAGATTTGCACTGAATATTGAATGTAGCAGCTTTCTCTCATAGAGAGACAAGCTTTTGAGCAGATTTGGGCTAGATTTCACTTCATTTGAACAGAAGCACTATTTCAACTTTACTGGTCTCAGAAACCTGTAAAATGACAATCTTGAGCATTGAAGTCCTAACATAAGTTTTTGTGCATACAACTTCTAACACATTAAAAACTGTCTTACAGCATTGCAAAAACATTGTATTCCAAAAGGCATAAGCATCTTTCAGTTTGGCAAGATTTGCACTGAATATTGAATGTAGCAGCTTTCTCTCATAGAGAGACAAGCTTTTGAGCAGATTTGGGCTAGATTTCACTTCATTTGAACAGAAGCACTATTTCAACATTACTGGTCTCAGAAACATGTAAAATGACAATCTTGAGCATTGAAGTCCTAACATAAGTTTTTGTGCATATAACTGCTAACACATTAAAAACTGTCTCACTGCATTGCAGAAATTATTTTATTTCATAAGACATAAGCATCTTTCAGTTTGGCAAGATTTGCACTGAATATTGAATGTAGCAGCTTTCTCTCATAGAGAGACAAGCTTTTGAGCAGATTTGGGCTAGATTTCACCTCATTTGAACAGAAGCACAATTTCAACTTTACTGGTCTCAGAAACCTGTAAACTGACAATCTTGAGCATTGAAGTCCTAACACATGTTTTTGTGCATATAACTTCTAACACATTAAAAACTGTCTTACAGCATTGCAAAAACATTGTATTCCCAAAGGCATAAGCATCTTTCAGTTTGGCAAGATTTGCACTGAATATTGAATGTAGCAGCTTTCTCTCATAGAGAGACAAGCTTTTGAGCAGATTTGGGCTAGATTTCACTTCATTTGAACAGAAGCACTATTTCAGCATTACTGGTCTCAGAAACCTGTAAACTGACAATCTTGAGCATTGAAGTCCTAACACATGTTTTTGTGCATATAACTTCTAACACATTAAAAACTGTCTTACAGCATTGCAAAAACATTGTATTCCAAAAGGCATAAGCATCTTTCAGTTTGGCAAGATTTGCACTGAATATTGAATGTAGCAGCTTTCTCTCATAGAGAGACAAGCTTTTGAGCAGATTTGGGCTAGATTTCACTTCATTTGAACAGAAGCACTATTTCAACATTACTGGTCTCAGAAACCTGTAAACGGGCAATCTTGAGCATTGAAGTCCTAACATAAGTTTTTGTGCATATAACTTCTAACACATTAAAAACTGTCTTACAGCATTGCAAAAACATTTTATTTCATAAGGCATAAGCATCTTTCAGTTTGGCAAGATTTGCACTGAATATTGAATGAAGCAGCTTTCTCTCATAGAGAGACAAGCTTTTGAGCAGATTTGGGCTAGATTTCACTTCATTTGAACTGAAGCACTATTTCAACATTACTGGTCTCAGAAACCTGTAAAATGACAATCTTGAGCATTGAAGTCCTAACATAAGTTTTTGTGCATATAACTGCTAACACATTAAAAACTGTCTCACTGCATTGCAGAAATTATTTTATTTCATAAGACATAAGCATCTTTCAGTTTGGCAAGATTTGCACTGAATATTGAATGAAGCAGCTTTCTCTCATAGAGAGACAAGCTTTTGAGCAGATTTGGGCTAGATTTCACTTCATTTGAACAGAAGCACAATTTCAACTTTACTGGTCTCAGAAACCTGTAAACTGACAATCTTGAGCATTGAAGTCCTAACACATCCATCCATCCATCTTCTACCGCTTATCCGGGGCCGGGTCGCGGGGGCAGCAGTCTAAGCAGAGAACCCCAGACTTCCCTCTCCCTAGACACTTCCTCCAGCTCTTCTGGGGGGACACCGAGGCGTTCCCAGGCCAGCCGGGAGACATAGTCTCTCCAGCGTGTCCTAGGTCTCCCCCGGGGTCTCCTCCCAGTGGGATGTGCCCGGAACACCTTCCCGGGAAGGCGTCCAGGAGGCATCCGGAACAGATGCCCGAGCCACCTCAGCTGACCCCTCTCGATGTGGAGGAGCAGCGGCTCTACTCTGAGCTCCTCCCGGGTGACTGAGCTTCTCACCCTATCTCTAAGGGATCGCCCAGCCACCCTGCGGAGAAAGCACATTTCGGCCGCCTGTATCCGGGATCTTGTCCTTTCGGTCATGACCCAAAGCTCATGACCATAGGTGAGAGTAGGAACGTAGATTGACCGGTAAATCGAGAGCTTCGCCTTGCGGCTCAGCTCTTTCTTCACCACGACAGACCGGTACATCGACCGCATTACTGCAGAAGCTGCACCGATCCGTCTGTCAATCTCCCGTTCCATCCTTCCCTCACTCGTGAACAAGACCCCAAGATTCTTAAACTCCTCCACTTGAGGCAGGAACTCTCCACCAACCTGAAGTGGGCAAGCCACCCTTTTCCGACTGAGGACCATGGCCTCGGATTTGGAGGTGCTGATTCTCATCCCAGCCGCTTCACACTCGGCTGCAAACCGTCCCAGTGCATGCTGAAGGTCCTGGCCTGATGAGGCCAACACGACAACATCATCCGCAAAGAGCAGAGACGAAATCGTGTTGTCACCAAACCTGACCCCCTCCGGCCCCTGGCTGCGCCTAGAAATTCTGTCCATAAAAATCATGAACAGAACCGGCGACAAAGGGCAGCCCTGCCGGAGTCCAACACGCACCGGGAACAAGTCTGACTTACAGCTGGCAATACGAACCAAGCTCCTGCTCCATTCGTACAGGGACCGGATAGCCCTTAGCAAAGGGCCCCGGACCCCATACTCCCGGAGAACCCTCCACAGGCCGCCGCGAGGGACACAGTCGAATGCCTTCTCCAAATCCACAAAGCACATGTGGACTGGTTGGGCATACTCCCATGAACCCTCCAGCACCCTGTAGAGGGTATAGAGCTGGTCCAGTGTTCCACGGCCTGGACGAAAACCACACTGTTCCTCTTGAATCCGAGGTTCTACTATCGGCCGGATTCTCCTCTCCAGTACCCTGGCATAGACTTTCCCAGGGAGGCTGAGAAGTGTGATCCCCCTGTAGTTGGAACACACCCTCCGGTCCCCCTTCTTAAAAAGAGGGACCACCACCCCGGTCTGCCATCCCAGAGGCACCGTCCCCGACTGCCACGCGATGCTGCAGAGGCGTGTCAGCCAAGACAGCCCCACAACATCCAGAGACTTGAGGTACTCAGGGCGGATCTCATCCACCCCCGGTGCCTTGCCACCGAGGAGTTTCTTGACTACCTCGGTGATTTCAGCTTGGGTTATGGACGAGTCCACATCTGAGCCCTCAGCCTCTGCTTCCTCAATGGAAGACGTGACACCGGGATTGAGGAGATCCTCGAAGTATTCCTTCCACCGTCCAACGACATCCCCAGTTGAGGTCAACAGCTCCCCACCTCTACTGTAAACAGCGTTGGTAGGGCACTGCTTCCCTCTCCTGAGGCGCCGGACGGTTTGCCAGAATCTCTTCGAGGCTGACCGATAGTCCTTCTCCATGGCCTCACCGAACTCCTCCCAGGCCCGAATTTTTGCCTCCACAACCACCCGGGTTGTAGTCCGCTTGGCCTGCCGGTACCTGTCAGCTGCCTCTGGAGTCCCACAAGCCAACCAGGCCCGATAGGACTCCTTCTTCAGCTTGACGGCATCCCTTACTTCCGGTGTCCACCACCGGTTTCGGGGATTGCCGCCTCGACAGGCACCGGAAACCTTACGGCCACAGCTCCGAGCGGCCGCTTCGACAATGGAGGTGGAGAACATGGTCCACTCGGACTCAATATCTCCAGCCTCCCTCGGGATCCGGTCGAAGCTCTGCCGGAGGTGGGAGTTGAAGATCTCTCTGACAGGAGACTCGGCCAAACGTTCCCAGCAGACCCTCACAGTACGTTTGGGTCTGCCGAGTCTGTCCAGCTTCCTCCCCCGCCATCGGATCCAACTCACCACCAGGTGGTGATCGGTTGACAGCTCCGCCCCTCTCTTCACCCGAGTGTCCAAGACATACGGCCGGAGGTCGGATGAAACGACCACAAAGGTGATCATCGACCTACGGCCTAGGGTGTCCTGGTGCCACGTGTACTGATGGACACCCTTATGCTTGAACATGGTGTTCGTTATGGACAAGCTGTAACTAGCACAGAAGTCCAATAACTGAACACCGCTCGGGTTCAGATCAGGGGGGCCGTTCCTCCCAATCACGCCCCTCCAGGTGTCACTGTCGTTGCCCACGTGGGCATTGAAGTCCCCCAGTAAAACGACGGAGTCCCCAGTCGGAGCACTTTCCAGCACCCCTCCCAGAGACTCCAAGAAGGCTGGGTACTCTGCATTGCCGTTCGGCCCGTAGGCACAAACGACAGTGAGAGACCTATCCCCGACCCGAAGGCGCAGGGAAGCGACCCTCTCGTTCACCGGGGTAAACTCCAACACATGGCAGCTGAGCTGGGGGGCTATAAGCAAACCCACACCAGCCCGCCGCCTCTCACCATGGGCAACTCCAGAGTGGTGAAGAGTCCATCCTCTCTCGAGGAGTGTGGTACCAGAGCCCAAGCTGTGCGTAGAGGTGAGTCCGACTATCGCTAGTCGGAACCTCTCTACCTCACGCACAATCTCGGGCTCCTTCCCCGCCAGTGAGGTGACGTTCCACGTCCCTAGAGCTAGTTTCCGTGTCCAGGGATCGGGCTGTCGAGGCCCTCGCCTTCGACTGCCACCCGATTGTCTAAGCACCGGCCCCTTACGGTCCCTCCTGTAGGTGGTGAGCCCACGGGAAGGCGGCCCCACGTCGCTCCTTCGGGCTGAGCCCGGCCGGACCCCGTGGGGGGAGGCCCGGCCACCAGGCGCTCGCATACGAGCCCCAACCCCGGGCCTGGCTCCAGGGTGGGGCCCCGGCTGCGCCATACCGGGCGACGTCACGGTCCTTTGATTTATTCTTCTCATAAGGGGTTTTGAACCGCTCTTAGTCTGACGCGTCGCCTAGGACCTGTTTGCCTTGGGAGACCCTACCAGGGGCATATAGCCCCGGACAACATAGCTCCTAGGGTCATTCGGGTACTCAAACCCCTCCACCACGTTAAGGTGGCAGTTCAAGGAGGGGGTCCTAACACATGTTTTTGTGAATAAAACTTCTAACACATTAAAAACTGTCTTACAGCATTGCAAAAACATTGTATTCCCAAAGACATAAGCATCTTTCAGTTTGGCAAGATTTGCACTGAATATTGAATGTAGCAGCTTTCTCTCATAGAGAGACAAGCTTTTGAGCAGATTTGGGCTAGATTTCACTTCATTCGAACAGAAGCACTATTTCAGCATTACTGGTCTCAGAAACCTGTAAACTGACAATCTCGAGCATTAAAGTCCTAACACATGTTTTTGTGCATATAACTTCTAACACATTAAAAACTGTCTTACAGCATTGCAAAAACATTGTATTCCAAAAGGCATAAGCATCTTTCAGTTTGGCAAGATTTGCACTGAATATTGAATGTAGCAGCTTTCTCTCATAGAGAGACAAGCTTTTGAGCAGATTTGGGCTAGATTTCACTTCATTTGAACAGAAGCACTATTTCAGCATTACTGGTGTCAGAAACCTGTAAACTGACAATCTTGAGCATTGAAGTCCTAACACATGTTTTTGTGCATATAACTTCTAACACATTAAAAACTGTCTTACAGCATTGCAAAAACATTGTATTCCAAAAGGCATAAGCATCTTTCAGTTTGGCAAGATTTGCACTGAATATTGAATGAAGCAGCTTTCTCTCATAGAGAGACAAGCTTTTGAGCAGATTTGGGCTAGATTTCACTTCATTTGAACAGAAGCACTATTTCAACATTACTGGTCTCAGAAACCTGTAAACGGGCAATCTTGAGCATTGAAGTCCTAACATAAGTTTTTGTGCATATAACTTCTAACACATTAAAAACTGTCTTACAGCATTGCAAAAACATTTTATTTCATAAGGCATAAGCATCTTTCAGTTTGGCAAGATTTGCACTGAATATTGAATGAAGCAGCTTTCTCTCATAGAGAGACAAGCTTTTGAGCAGATTTGGGCTAGATTTCACTTCATTTGAACAGAAGCACTATTTCAACATTACTGGTCTCAGAAACATGTAAAATGACAATCTTGAGCATTGAAGTCCTAACATAAGTTTTTGTGCAAATAACTGCTAACACATTAAAAACTGTCTCACTGCATTGCAGAAATTATTTTATTTCATAAGACATAAGCATCTTTCAGTTTGGCAAGATTTGCACTGAATATTGAATGAAGCAGCTTTCTCTCATAGAGAGACAAGCTTTTGAGCAGATTTGGGCTAGATTTCACTTCATTTGAACAGAAGCACTATTTCAACATTACTGGTCTCAGAAACATGTAAAATGACAATTTTGAGCATTGAAGTCCTAACATAAGTTTTTGTGCATATAACTGCTAACACATTAAAAACTGTCTCACTGCATTGCAGAAATTATTTTATTTCATAAGACATAAGCATCTTTCAGTTTGGCAAGATTTGCACTGAATATTGAATGAAGCAGCTTTCTCTCATAGAGAGACAAGCTTTTGAGCAGATTTGGGCTAGATTTCACTTCATTTGAACAGAAGCACTATTTCAACTTTACTGGTCTCAGAAACCTGTAAACTGACAATCTTGAGCATTGAAGTCCTAACACATGTTTTTGTGCATATAACTTCTAACACATTAAAAACTGTCTTACAGCATTGCAAAAACATTGTATTCCCAAAGGCATAAGCATCTTTCAGTTTGGCAAGATTTGCACTGAATATTGAATGTAGCAGCTTTCTCTCATAGAGTGACAAGCTTTTGAGCAGATTTGGGCTAGATTTCACTTCATTTGAACAGAAGCACTATTTCAGCATTACTGGTCTCAGAAACCTGTAAACTGACAATCTTGAGCATTAAAGTCCTAACACATGTTTTTGTGCATATAACTTCTAACACATTAAAAACTGTCTTACAGCATTGCAAAAACATTGTATTCCAAAAGGCATAAGCATCTTTCAGTTTGGCAAGATTTGCACTGAATATTGAATGTAGCAGCTTTCTCTCATAGAGAGACAAGCTTTTGAGCAGATTTGGGTTAGATTTCACTTCATTTGAACAGAAGCACTATTTCAGCATTACTGGTGTCAGAAACCTGTAAACTGACAATCTTGAGCATTGAAGTCCTAACACATGTTTTTGTGCATATAACTTCAAACACATTAAAAACTGTCTTACAGCATTGCAAAAACATTGTATTCCAAAAGGCATAAGCATCTTTCAGTTTGGCAAGATTTGCACTGAATATTGAATGAAGCAGCTTTCTCTCATAGAGAGACAAGCTTTTGAGCAGATTTGGGCTAGATTTCACTTCATTTGAACAGAAGCACTATTTCAACATTACTGGTCTCAGAAACCTGTAAACTGGCAATCTTGAGCATTGAAGTCCTAACATAGGTTTTTGTGCATATAACTTCTAACACATTAAAAACTGTCTTACAGCATTGCAAAAACCTTGTATTTCATAAGGCATAAGCATCTTTCAGTTTGGCAAGATTTGCACTGAATATTGAATGAAGCAGCTTTCTCTCATAGAGAGACAAGCTTTTGAGCAGATTTGGGCTAGATTTCACTTCATTTGAACAGAAGCACTATTTCAACATTACTGGTCTCAGAAACCTGTAAAATGACAATCTTGAGCATTGAAGTCCTAAAATAAGTTTTTGTGCATATAACTGCTAACACATTAAAAACTGTCTCGCTGCATTGCAGAAATCATTTTATTTCATAAGACAAAAGCATCTTTCAGTTTGGCAAGATTTGCACTGAATATTGAATGTAGCAGCTTTCTCTCATAGAGAGACAAGCTTTTGAGCAGATTTGGGCTAGATTTCACTTCATTTGAACAGAAGCACTATTTCAACATTACTGGTGTCAGAAACCTGTAAACTGACAATCTTGAGCATTGAAGTCCTAACACATGTTTTTGTGCATATAACTTCTAACACATTAAAAACTGTCTTACAGCATTGCAAAAACATTGTATTCCAAAAGGCATAAGCATCTTTCAGTTTGGCAAGATTTGCACTGAATATTGAATGTAGCAGCTTTCCCTCATAGAGAGACAAGCTTTTGAGCAGATTTGGACTAGATTTCACTTCATTTGAACAGAAGCACTATTTCAACATTACTGGTCTCAGAAACCTGTAAAATGACAATCTTGAGCATTGAAGTCCTAACATAAGTTTTTGTGCATACAACTTCTAACACATTAAAAACTGTCTTACAGCATTGCAAAAACATTGTATTCCCAAAGGCATAAGCATCTTTCAGTTTGGCAAGATTTGCACTGAATATTGAATGTAGCAGCTTTCTCTCATAGAGAGACAAGCTTTTGAGCAGATTTGGGCTAGATTTCAATAATTTGAACAGAAGCACTATTTCAGCATTACTGGTCTCAGAAACCTGTAAACTGACAATCTTGAGCATTATAGTCCTAACACATGTTTTTGTGCATATAACTTCTAACACATTAAAAACTGTCTTACAGCATTGCAAAAACATTGTATTTCAAAAGGCATAAGCATCTTTCAGTTTGGCAAGATTTGCACTGAATATTGAATGAAGCAGCTTTCTCTCATAGAGAGACAAGCTTTTGAGCAGATTTGGGCTAGATTTCACTTCATTTGAACAGAAGCACTATTTCAACATTACTGGTCTCAGAAACCTGTAATCTGGCAATCTTGAGCATTGAAGTCCTAACATAAGTTTTTGTGCATGTAACTTCTAACACATTAAAAACTGTCTTACAGCATTGCAAAAACCTTGTATTTCATAAGGCATAAGCATCTTTCAGTTTGGCAAGATTTGCACTGAATATTGAATGTAGCAGCTTTCTCTCATAGAGAGACAAGCTTTTGAGCAGATTTGGGCTAGATTTCACTTCATTTGAACAGAAGCACTATTTCAACTTTACTGGTCTCAGAAACCTGTAAAATGACAATCTTGAGCATTGAAGTCCTAACATAAGTTTTTGTGCATACAACTTCTAACACATTAAAAACTGTCTTACAGCATTGCAAAAACATTGTATTTCATAAGGCATAAGCATCTTTCAGTTCGGCAAGATTTGCACTGAATATTGAATGAAGCAGCTTTCTCTCATAGAGAGACAAGCTTTTGAGCAGATTTGGGCTAGATTTCACTTCATTTGAACAGAAGCACTATTTTAACATTACTGGTCTCAGAAACCTGTAAAATGACAATCTTGAGCATTGAAGTCCTAACATAAGTTTTTGTGCATATAACTGCTAACACATTAAAAACTGTCTCACTGCATTGCAAAAATTATTTTATTTCATAAGACATAAGCATCTTTCAGTTTGGCAAGATTTGCACTGAATATTGAATGAAGCAGCTTTCTCTCATAGAGAGACAAGCTTTTGAGCACATTTGGGCTAGATTTCACTTCATTTGAACAGAAGCACAATTTCAACTTTACTGGTCTCAGAAACCTGTAAACTGACAATCTTGAGAATTGAAGTCCTAACACATGTTTTTGTGCATATAACTTCTAACACATTAAAAACTGTCTTACAGCATTGCAAAAACATTGTATTCCCAAAGGCATAAGCATCTTTCAGTTTGGCAAGATTTGCACTGAATATTAAATGTAGCAGCTTTCTCTCATAGAGAGACAAGCTTTTGAGCAGATTTGGGCTAGATTTCACTTCATTTGAACAGAAGCACAATTTCAACTTTACTGGTCTCAGAAACCTGTAAACTGACAATCTTGAGCATTGAAGTCCTAACACATGTTTTTGTGCATATAACTTCTAACACATTAAAAACTGTCTTACAGCATTGCAAAAACATTGTATTCCCAAAGACATAAGCATCTTTCAGTTTGGCAAGATTTGCACTGAATATTGAATGTAGCAGCTTTCTCTCATAGAGAGACAAGCTTTTGAGCAGATTTGGGCTAGATTTCACTTCATTTGAACAGAAGCACTATTTCAGCATTACTGGTCTCAGAAACCTGTAAACTGACAATCTTGAGCATTAAAGTCCTAACACATGTTTTTGTGCATATAACTCCTAACACATTAAAAACTGTCTTACAGCATTGCAAAAACATTGTATTTCAAAAGGCATAAGCATCTTTCAGTTTGGCAAGATTTGCACTGAATATTGAATGTAGCAGCTTTCTCTCATAGAGAGACAAGCTTTTGAGCAGATTTGGGCTAGATTTCACTTCATTTGAACAGAAGCACTATTTCAACATTACTGGTCTCAGAAACCTGAAAACTGACAATCTTGAGCACTGAGGTCCTAACATAAGTTTTTGTGCATGTAACTTCTAACACATTAAAAACTGTCTTACAGCATTGCAAAAACCTTGTATTTCATAAGGCATAAGCATCTTTCAGTTTGGCAAGATTTGCACTGAATATTGAATGTAGCAGCTTTCTCTCATAGAGAGACAAGCTTTTGAGCAGATTTGGGCTAGATTTCACTTCATTTGAACAGAAGCACTATTTCAACTTTACTGGTCTCAGAAACCTGTAAAATGACAATCTTGAGCATTGAAGTCCTAACATAAGTTCCTTTTCAGGAACTCGAGCTGCGTCGAAACGCTTTTGGGGAACGTCCCTGACGAGACCGACTCTGAATATCGTGTGCAATCAGTCCATCGGAAAGGCGTGACGTCACGGGCGGGGTGACGTAGCGACCAGGAAGCTATAAAAGCACGTGCCGTGCAGCTGGCTTCAGCTTCGAATCTGTCAGCAAGCGCTCTGTGTGTGCATGTGCAAAAGTCTGTCCTGTTGGTCCTATTTATTGTTGTCTGTCCCTTAGCTTAAAAAGATCGCTAAAACAGCTCAATATGCTTAAGCAGAAGCAAAAGACCAAACATTTGAAGGGCGATTCCAAGCCGCGTTACAGACTGTGTGTTCCTCCCTGCACTCGCTACATTACGAGTGGGGATACACACAGGCTGTGCGTGGCTTGCCTGGGATCGAAGCACGCTGAGTCGGCTCTCGAGGGGGCCGACTGCCCGCATTGCGAACGTTTGCCAATGCGGACGCTTCGATCCCGGAGGGCTCTCTTCGAGGAGGGAGCCTTCACCAGCGTTCCTCGCGGTGCTGGCCCCGCTTCTGCCGAGGCAGAGCGGCTGCTGCACTCGTGGGGTTCGCAGGTGGATCTGTCAGAAGGAATGGAGACGGGCCAGTCCTTATCTCCTTCCTCATCTGCCAGATCCGGCGCCCAAACCCTGGGTTCGGAAGCACGCTCGTCGGTTTCTTCCCCCCAGGGTGAGGGATCAGCTCTTCACCTCTCGTCCTCCGAGGAGGTCGATGTGGAGACTGTTGCTGGGGATTCGCCACCCCTGTCGCCCCAGTATGAGGAGCTTTTGGAGGTGGTCACGCGGGCAGTAGATAAATTAAAAATCGACTGGCCTGCTGAAAAACAGACTGAGCCGCAGAGAAGCAAATTAGACGAACGCTTTCTGCGGCCGAAGCAACCACCTCCACGTCGGAGCCTTCCATATTTTCCCGATCTCCATGATGAGTTATCGAGATCGTGGAAACACCCGTATTCGACCCGCCTCTTTGGCCCTGATTCACTATATTATGGCAACGTGATGGGGCTGGGAGAGCGTGGTTATAGAGCGATGCCACGGGTTGAACAGACGCTTGCGGGCTATCTGTCACCCGGTTCGGCCTCGTCTCTAAAGGCTCCGACATTGCCCACTAAGCCGCTTCGAGTTACATCATCGCTAGTGGGCAAAGGTTATGTGGCAGCAGGTCAGGCTGGGGCGTGCCTTCATACTATGGCAGTCCTGCAAGCTTATCAGGCTGACCTGCTGAGAGATGTCGATGAGGGGGAGGGGATTAAGTCTGAAGAGATTGAAGAACTCAGAAAGACCGCTGATCTCTCCCTCCGCGCCACTAAGGAGACCGCTCGCGCAATTGGGCGGTCTATGGCAGCTTTAGTGGCCGCGGAGAGGCATTTGTGGCTGACCCTGTCAGAAATTAAAGAACGAGACAGGGTCTGCCTCCTGGACGCCCCGCTTCAAGCCTCGGGCCTGTTCGGCGACACAGTTAATACTGTCGTCGACAGGTTCCAGGAGGCGCACAAGCAGGCGGCGGCGTTCCAGAGTTTCCTCCCTCGTCGCTCTCGTGGTGCATCTGGGCGGGAGATGACCACGCCACATACCGGCTCCTCACACCGGGAAGCGCAGAAGCAGAGCGTCGCCACTCGTGCTCCCCCACGTCGGGACCGAGGGCAACGACGCTCTGAGTCGGGGGCTTCTAGGGCGAAAGCCGATTTAAGATCTGTCATCGAAGCCCGGAAGTCCTCGACGAAAAGATCCTGACGCCAGGATCCAGAGGGTAGCCCCTGCTGGGGTAGAGCGCGGTTCACCTCATTACACGGTGCCCGTCTCACCTCAGTACCCTCAGGAGGTCGGTCTGCCAACCCTGCCAGAGTTTCAGGGCGCAGCGGCCTCCAGCGAGCGCCACTCCCAGTTACTTCCGCCCGTGAGCGTAGCGGAGCTGGGATGCTCGCCGCCCCTTCGGGGGCCTCTTACACCAGAGGTCAGTCTCGAGAGACTGATTCCCTTAGTAGATTATTTAGCAGCGTGGAAGCTACTGCCAAATGTATCTTAATGGGTCCTGCGTACAATAGAAAGAGGCTATTGCATTCAGTTCGGTCATCCACCACCGAAGTTCAACGGGGTTACACCGACTGTGGTCGGCCCCCAGCAGGCTCTGGCTATGGAACAAGAAGTGAATACCCTATTAAGGAAGGAGGCCATCGAGGTGGTCCCTCCTCTAGACAGGGAATCCGGATTTTACAGCCGGTATTTCATAGTTCCAAAGAAGGATGGGGGGTTGCGTCCGATCCTAGACTTGCGTCTCCTGAACCGCTCAGTTATGTCACTGAAGTTCAAGATGCTCACTGTCAACCAGGTTGTAGCTCAAATCAGATCCGAGGACTGGTTTGTCACAATAGATCTCAAAGACGCATACTTCCACATATCCATCCTTCCACAACACAGGAAGTTTCTGAGGTTCGCTTTCGGGGGCAAAGCTTATCAATATCGAGTACTTCCCTTTGGCCTCGCACTCTCACCCCGCACGTTCACGAAATGTATGGATGCGGCTCTGGTATCCCTCCGTATGCAGGGCATCCGCATTTTAAATTATATCGACGATTGGTTGATCCTAGCTCAATCAGAGCAGATGGCGGCTCGACATCGAGATGTCGTTCTCGCACACATGGGGGAGCTGGGTTTGAGACTAAACGCCAAGAAGAGTGTACTTTCTCCAGTTCAGAGAACCACCTATCTAGGCGTAGTGTGGAATTCGACCACGATGCAGGCACGTTTGTCTCCTGCTCGGATCGAGTCGATCCTCACATCAGTCGAGAGAGTCAAAGAAGGCCAGTCACTCACTGTCAAACAATTCCAGAGATTGTTAGGGCTGATGGCAGCTGCGTCCAACGTGATACCTTTTGGCCTGCTGTACATGAGACCCCTACAGTGGTGGCTCAAGTCCAAGGGCTTTTCCCCGAGGGGAAATCCACGTCGAGTTATCAAGGTCACGCGGCGGTGCCTTCGTGCCTTAGACATGTGGAGGAACCCTTGGTTCTTGAATCAGGGCCCGGTGCTGGGAGTTCCTTGTCGCCGTGTAACGCTAGCGACAGATGCGTCCCTCACCGGTTGGGGTGCGGTCATGAGCGGCCACCCTGCCCGCGGTCTGTGGAGTGGTCGCCATCTAACATGGCACATCAATTGCCTAGAGATACTAGCGGTCTATCGAGCATTGAAATATTTCCTCCCAGACCTGAGAGGTCACCATGTGTTGGTGCGCACCGACAACACATCAGTGGTCTCTTATATCAATCACCAGGGGGGTCTGCGTTCGCGCCCCTTGTACAAGCTGGCACACCAGATCCTTCTGTGGTCCCAGGGCAAGCTCCTCTCGATCAGAGCAGCGTATATTCCTGGGAGACTGAATGTGGGAGCAGACATACTGTCGAGACAGGGGCCGAGGCCCGGGGAATGGATGCTTCACCCCGAGGTGGTGAAGCAGATATGGAGAGTATTTGGTACAGCCCAGGTGGACCTCTTTGCGACTCAGGAGACATCGCAATGTCCCCTCTGGTTCTCTCTAGTTCATCCAGCTCCTCTGGGACTGGACGCTATGGTACAGACCTGGCCGAGGCTTCGTCTGTACGCTTTTCCCCCTATCGCTCTGCTCCCGGGAGTTCTGGCGAGAGTACGCCGGGACGGGGCCCGTCTACTACTAGTAGCCCCGTTCTGGCCGGGCCGAGTATGGTTCTCAGATCTAGTCTCGCTCCTCGACGGCTCTCCGTGGGAGATACCGATCAGGACAGACCTACTCTCACAGGCGCAGGGCACGATAATTCACCCTCGCCCGGAGTTGTGGAAGCTGTGGGTGTGGCCCCTGAGGGGGCACAGCTGTTAGCAGCTGGTCTCTCAACCGAGGTTGTTGAGACCCTACTCCAATCCAGAGCTCCCTCTACGAGGAAACTGTACGCCCTGAAGTGGAAGCTCTTCACTTCATGGTGCAGAGACCGCCAGCTTGACCCAGCAGACTGCCCAGTTGGTACAGTTCTGGAGTTTTTACAAGCCAGGCTCTCTGCGGGGTTATCCCACTCCACCTTAAAGGTTTATGTGGCGGCCATAGCTGCTTTCCACGTCCCTTTCAATGGTCAGTCAGTGGGTAGACACCCCCTAGTTACACGTTTCCTCCGCGGTGCGCTGAGGCTGAGACCTCCAGTACGATCCCGTGTTCCCCCCTGGGATTTGGTTGTGGTTCTAGAGGCTCTTTGTAAAGCTCCATTCGAGCCAATACAAGATATCTCAGATAGACATCTGACACTTAAAACTGCCCTATTACTGGCAATCACCTCACTAAAGAGAGTTGGAGATCTTCAGGCCCTTTCGGTGGCCCCTACCTACTTAGACTTTGCCCCTGGTATGGCCAAAGCATTCTTATACCCTCGAGCGGGTTACGTTCCGAAGGTTCCCTCTGTTACACCACAGCCTATCGTACTGCAGGCCTTCTGTCCTCCTCCCTTTCGGGAGCCAGACCAAGAGAAGCTAAACTGTATGCATACGTCCACAGAGCTGCCCTGTGGAGGAAATCAGACCAATTGCTTGTTTGCTACGGTCCTTCTAACAAGGGTTCTCCTGCCACCAAGCAGACCCTTAGTCGTTGGATAGTCGAGGCTATCAACTTCTCCTATGAGTCCTCTGGTCTTCCCCCTCCTTTGGGGGCCAAGGCTCACTCTACTCGGAGTATGGCGGCCTCCAAGGCCTTCTCAGCAGGTGTGTCCCTCTTGGACTACTGCAACGCTGCGGGGTGGTCCACGCCCTCCACATTTGTCCGATTTTACGATCTTGACATGCGAGCCACGCCGGGCTCTTCTGTTCTCTCGTCTTAGCTGTGCTCTTTTGACTACACACTAGGCAGGGATTTGGAAGTCTGGCAGCGTGGGCACATCGTTCCCCAAAAGCGTTTCGACGCAGCTCGAGTTCCTGAAAAGGAACGTCTCAAGGTTACATATGTAACCCTAGTTCCTTGAAGGAACGAGACGCTGCGTCGCAGAGCCATACTCCCGGCACCCCTGCCGGCGCTTGCTTCCCTACTCGAAGCTGAAGCCAGCTGCACGGCACGTGCTTTTATAGCTTCCTGGTCGCTACGTCACCCCGCCCGTGACGTCACGCCTTTCCGATGGACTGATTGCACACGATATTCAGAGTCGGTCTCGTCAGGGACGTTCCCCAAAAGCGTTTCGACGCAGCGTCTCGTTCCTTCAAGGAACTAGGGTTACATACGTAACCTTGAGACGTTTTTGTGCATACAACTTCTAACACATTAAAAACTGTCTTACAGCATTGCAAAAACATTGTATTCCAAAAGGCATAAGCATCTTTCAGTTTGGCAAGATTTGCACTGAATATTGAATGTAGCAGCTTTCTCTCATAGAGAGACAAGCTTTTGAGAAGATTTGGGCTAGATTTCACTTCATTTGAACAGAAGCACTATTTCAACATTACTGGTCTCAGAAACATGTAAAATGACAATCTTGAGCATTGAAGTCCTAACATAAGTTTTTGTGCATATAACTGCTAACACATTAAAAACTGTCTCACTGCATTGCAGAAATTATTTTATTTCATAAGACATAAGCATCTTTCAGTTTGGCAAGATTTGCACTGAATATTGAATGTAGCAGCTTTCTCTCATGGAGAGACAAGCTTTTGAGCAGATTTGGGCTAGATTTCACTTCATTTGAACAGAAGCACAATTTCAACTTTACTGGTCTCAGAAACCTGTAAACTGACAATCTTGAGCATTGAAGTCCTAACACATGTTTTTGTGCATATAACTTCTAACACATTAAAAACTGTCTTACAGCATTGCAAAAACATTGTATTCCCAAAGGCATAAGCATCTTTCAGTTTGGCAAGATTTGCACTGAATATTGAATGTAGCAGCTTTCTCTCATAGAGAGACAAGCTTTTGAGCAGATTTGGGCTAGATTTCACTTCATTTGAACAGAAGCACTATTTCAGCATTACTGGTCTCAGAAACCTGTAAACTGACAATCTTGAGCATTGAAGTCCTAACACATGTTTTTGTACATATAACTTCTAACACATTAAAAACTGTCTTACAGCATTGCAAAAACATTGTATTCCAAAAGGCATAAGCATCTTTCAGTTTGGCAAGATTTGCACTGAATATTGAATGTAGCAGCTTTCTCTCATAGAGAGACAAGCTTTTGAGCAGATTTGGGCTAGATTTCACTTCATTTGAACAGAAGCACTATTTCAACATTACTGGTCTCAGAAACCTGTAAACTGACAATCTTGAGCACTGAGGTCCTAACATAAGTTTTTGTGCATACAACTTCTATTGCATTAAAAACTGTCTTACAGCATTGCAAAAACATTGTATTTCATAAGGCATAAGCATCTTTCAGTTTGGCAAGATTTGCACTGAATATTGAATGAAGCAGCTTTCTCTCATAGAGAGACAAGCTTTTGAGCAGATTTGGGCTAGATTTCACTTCATTTGAACTGAAGCACTATTTCAACATTACTGGTCTCAGAAACCTGTAAAATGACAATCTTGAGCATTGAAGTCCTAACATAAGTTTTTGTGCATATAACTGCTAACACATTAAAAACTGTCTCACTGCATTGCAGAAATTATTTTATTTCATAAGACATAAGCATCTTTCAGTTTGGCAAGATTTGCACTGAATATTGAATGAAGCAGCTTTCTCTCGTAGAGAGACAAGCTTTTGAGCAGATTTGGGCTAGATTTCACTTCATTTGAACAGAAGCACAATTTCAACTTTACTGGTCTCAGAAACCTGTAAACTGACAATCTTGAGCATTGAAGTCCTAACACATGTTTTTGTGCATATAACTTCTAACACATTAAAAACTGTCTTACAGCATTGCAAAAACATTGTATTCCCAAAGACATAAGCATCTTTCAGTTTGGCAAGATTTGCACTGAATATTGAATGTAGCAGCTTTCTCTCATAGAGAGACAAGCTTTTGAGCAGATTTGGGCTAGATTTCACTTCATTTGAACAGAAGCACTATTTCAGCATTACTGGTCTCAGAAACCTGTAAACTGACAATCTCGAGCATTAAAGTCCTAACACATGTTTTTGTGCATATAACTTCTAACACATTAAAAACTGTCTTACAGCATTGTAAAAACATTGTATTCCAAAAGGCATAAGCATCTTTCAGTTTGGCAAGATTTGCACTGAATATTGAATGTAGCAGCTTTCTCACATAGAGAGACAAGCTTTTGAGCAGATTTGGGCTAGATTTCACTTCATTTGAACAGAAGCACTATTTCAGCATTACTGGTGTCAGAAACCTGTAAACTGACAATCTTGAGCATTGAAGTCCTAACACATGTTTTTGTGCATATAACTTCTAACACATTAAAAACTGTCTTACAGCATTGCAAAAACATTGTACTCCAAAAGGCATAAGCATCTTTCAGTTTGGCCAGATTTGCACTGAATATTGAATGAAGCAGCTTTCTCTCATAGAGAGACAAGCTTTTGAGCAGATTTGGGCTAGATTTCACTTCATTTGAACAGAAGCACTATTTCAACATTACTGGTCTCAGAAACCTGTAAACGGGCAATCTTGAGCATTGAAGTCCTAACATAAGTTTTTGTGCATATAACTTCTAACACATTAAAAACTGTCTTACAGCATTGCAAAAACATTTTATTTCATAAGGCATAAGCATCTTTCAGTTTGGCAAGATTTGCACTGAATATTGAATGAAGCAGCTTTCTCTCATAGAGAGACAAGCTTTTGAGCAGATTTGGGCTAGATTTCACTTCATTTGAACAGAAGCACTATTTCAACATTACTGGTCTCAGAAACATGTAAAATGACAATCTTGAGCATTGAAGTCCTAACATAAGTTTTTGTGCAAATAACTGCTAACACATTAAAAACTGTCTCACTGCATTGCAGAAATTATTTTATTTCATAAGACATAAGCATCTTTCAGTTTGGCAAGATTTGCACTGAATATTGAATGAAGCAGCTTTCTCTCATAGAGAGACAAGCTTTTGAGCAGATTTGGGCTAGATTTCACTTCATTTGAACAGAAGCACTATTTCAACATTACTGGTCTCAGAAACCTGTAAAATGACAATCTTGAGCATTGAAGTCCTAACATAAGTTTTTGTGCATATAACTGCTAACACATTAAAAACTGTCTTACAGCATTGCAAAAACATTGTATTCCCAAAGGCATAAGCATCTTTCAGTTTGGCAAGATTTGCACTGAATATTGAATGTAGCAGCTTTCTCTCATAGAGAGACAAGCTTTTGAGCAGATTTGGGCTAGATTTCACTTCATTTGAACAGAAGCACTATTTCAGCATTACTGGTCTCAGAAACCTGTAAACTGACAATCTTGAGCATTAAAGTCCTAACACATGTTTTTGTGCATATAACTTCTAACACATTAAAAACTGTCTTACAGCATTGCAAAAACATTGTATTTCATAAGGCATAGGCATCTTTCAGTTTGGCAAGATTTGCACTGAATATTGAATGAAGCAGCTTTCCCTCATAGAGAGACAAGCTTTTGAGCAGATTTGGGCTAGATTTCACTTCATTTGAACAGAAGCACTATTTCAACATTACTGGTCTCAGAAACCTGAAAACTGACAATCTTGAGCACTGAGGTCCTAACATATGTTTTTGTGCATACAACTTCTAACGCATTAAAAACTGTCTTACAGCATTGCAAAAACATTGTATTTCATAAGGCATAAGCATCTTTCAGTTTAGCAAGATTTGCACTGAATATTGAATGAAGCAGCTTTCTCTCATAGAGAGACAAGCTTTTGAGCAGATTTGGGCTAGATTTCACTTCATTTGAATAGAAGCACTATTTCAACATTACTGGTCTCAGAAACCTGTAATCTGGCAATCTTGAGCATTGAAGTCCTAACATAAGTTTTTGTGCATATAACTTCTAACACATTAAAAACTGTCTTACAGCATTGCAAAAACCTTGTATTTCATAAGGCATAAGCATCTTTCAGTTTGGCAAGATTTGCACTGAATATTGAATGAAGCAGCTTTCTCTCATAGAGAGACAAGCTTTTGAGCAGATTTGGGCTAGATTTCACTTCATTTGAACAGAAGCACTATTTCAACATTACTGGTCTCAGAAACCTGTAAAATGACAATCTTGAGCATTGAAGTCCTAACATAAGTTTTTGTGCATACAACTTCTAACACATTAAAAACTGTCTTATAGCATTGCAAAAACATTGTATTCCCAAAGGCATAAGCATCTTTCAGTTTGGCAAGATTTGCACTGAATATTGAATGTAGCAGCTTTCTCTCATAGAGAGACAAGCTTTTGAGCAGATTTGGGCTAGATTTCAATAATTTGAACAGAAGCACTATTTCAGCATTACTGGTCTCAGAAACCTGTAAACTGACAATCTTGAGCATTATAGTCCTAACACATGTTTTTGTGCATATAACTTCTAACACATTAAAAACTGTCTTACAGCATTGCAAAAACATTGTATTTCAAAAGGCATAAGCATCTTTCAGTTTGGCAAGATTTGCACTGAATATTGAATGTAGCAGCTTTCTCTCATAGAGAGACAAGCTTTTGAGCAGATTTGGGCTAGATTTCACTTCATTTGAACAGAAGCACTATTTCAACATTACTGGTCTCAGAAACCTGTAAACTGACAATCTTGAGCACTGAGGTCCTAACATAAGTTTCTGTGCATACAACTTCTAACGCATTAAAAACTGTCTTACAGCATTGCAAAAACATTGTATTTCATAAGGCATAAGCATCTTTCAGTTTAGCAAGATTTGCACTGAATATTGAATGAAGCAGCTTTCTCTCATAGAGAGACAAGCTTTTGAGCAGATTTGGGCTAGATTTCACTTCATTTGAACAGAAGCACTATTTCAACATTACTGGTCTCAGAAACCTGTAATCTGGCAATCTTGAGCATTGAAGTCCTAACATAAGTTTTTGTGCATGTAACTTCTAACACATTAAAAACTGTCTTACAGCATTGCAAAAACCTTGTATTTCATAAGGCATAAGCATCTTTCAGTTTGGCAAGATTTGCACTGAATATTGAATGTAGCAGCTTTCTCTCATAGAGAGACAAGCTTTTGAGCAGATTTGGGCTAGATTTCACTTCATTTGAACAGAAGCACTATTTCAACTTTACTGGTCTCAGAAACCTGTAAAATCACAATCTTGAGCATTGAAGTCCTAACATAAGCTTTTGTGCATACAACTTCTAACACATTAAAAACTGTCTTACAGCATTGCAAAAACATTGTATTCCAAAAGGCATAAGCATCTTTCAGTTTGGCAAGATTTGCACTGAATATTGAATGTAGCAGCTTTCTCTCATAGAGAGACAAGCTTTTGAGCAGATTTGGGCTAGATTTCACTTCATTTGAACAGAAGCACTATTTCAACATTACTGGTCTCAGAAACCTGTAAACTGGCAATCTTGAGCATTGAAGTCCTAACATAAGTTTTTGTGCATATAACTGCTAACACATTAAAAACTGTCTCACTGCATTGCAAAAATTATTTTATTTCATAAGACATAAGCATCTTTCAGTTTGGCAAGATTTGCACTGAATATTGAATGAAGCAGCTTTCTCTCATAGAGAGACAAGCTTTTGAGCACATTTGGGCTAGATTTCACTTCATTTGAACAGAAGCACAATTTCAACTTTACTGGTCTCAGAAACCTGTAAACTGACAATCTTGAGCATTGAAGTCCTAACACATGTTTTTGTGCATATAACTTCTAACACATTAAAAACTGTCTTACAGCATTGCAAAAACATTGTATTTCAAAAGGCATAAGCATCTTTCAGTTTGGCAAGATTTGCACTGAATATTAAATGTAGCAGCTTTCTCTCATAGAGAGACAAGCTTTTGAGCAGATTTGGGCTAGATTTCACTTCATTTGAACAGAAGCACTATTTCAACATTACTGTTCTCAGAAACCTGTAAACGGGCAATCTTGAGCATTGGAATCCTAACATAAGTTTTTGTGCATATAACTTCTAACACATTAAAAACTGTCTTACAGCATTGCAAAAACATTGTATTTCAATAAGGCATAAGCATCTTTCAGTCTGGCAAGATTTGCACTGAATATTGAATTAAGCAGCTTTCTCTCATAGAGAGACAAGCTTTTGAGCAGATTTGGGCTAGATTTCACTTCATTTGAACAGAAGCACAATTTCAACTTTACTGGTCTCAGAAACCTGTAAACTGACAATCTTGAGCATTGAAGTCCTAACACATGTTTTTGTGCATATAACTTCTAACACATTAAAAACTGTCTTACAGCATTGCAAAAACATTGTATTCCCAAAGACATAAGCATCTTTCAGTTTGGCAAGATTTGCACTGAATATTGAATGTAGCAGCTTTCTCTCATAGAGAGACAAGCTTTTGAACAGATTTGGGCTAGATTTCACTTCATTTGAACAGAAGCACTATTTCAGCATTACTGGTCTCAGAAACCTGTAAACTGACAATCTCGAGCATTAAAGTCCTAACACATGTTTTTGTGCATATAACTTCTAACACATTAAAAACTGTCTTACAGCATTGCAAAAACATTGTATTTCATAAGGCATAAGCATCTTTCAGTTTGGCAAGATTTGCACTGAATATTGAATGAAGCAGCTTTCTCTCATAGAGAGACAAGCTTTTGAGCAGATTTGGGCTAGATTTCACTTCATTTGAACAGAAGCACTATTTCAACATTACTGGTCTCAGAAACATGTAAAATGACAATCTTGAGCATTGAAGTCCTAACATAAGTTTTTGTGCAAATAACTGCTAACACATTAAAAACTGTCTCACTGCATTGCAGAAATTATTTTATTTCATAAGACATAAGCATCTTTCAGTTTGGCAAGATTTGCACTGAATATTGAATGAAGCAGCTTTCTCTCATAGAGAGACAAGCTTTTGAGCAGATTTGGGCTAGATTTCACTTCATTTGAACAGAAGCACTATTTCAACATTACTGGTCTCAGAAACCTGTAAACTGGCAATCTTGAGCATTGAAGTCCTAACATAAGTTTTTGTGCATACAACTTCTAACACATTAAAAACTGTCTTACAGCATTGCAAAAACCTTGTATTTCATAAGGCATAAGCATCTTTCAGTTTGGCAAGATTTGCACTGAATATTGAATGAAGCAGCTTTCTCTCATAGAGAGACAAGCTTTTGAGCAGATTTGGGCTAGATTTCACTTCATTTGAACAGAAGCACTATTTCAACATTACTGGTCTCAGAAACCTGTAAAATGACAATCTTGAGCATTGAAGTCCTAAAATAAGTTTTTGTGCATATAACTGCTAACACATTAAAAACTGTCTCGCTGCATTGCAAAAACATTGTATTCCAAAAGGCATAAGCATCTTTCAGTTTGGCAAGATTTGCACTGAATATTGAATGTAGCAGCTTTCCCTCATAGAGAGACAAGCTTTTGAGCAGATTTGGGCTAGATTTCACTTCATTTGAACAGAAGCACTATTTCAACATTACTGGTCTCAGAAACCTGAAAACTGACAATCTTGAGCACTGAGGTCCTAACATATGTTTTTGTGCATACAACTTCTAACGCATTAAAAACTGTCTTACAGCATTGCAAAAACATTGTATTTCATAAGGCATAAGCATCTTTCAGTTTAGCAAGATTTGCACTGAATATTGAATGAAGCAGCTTTCTCTCATAGAGAGACAAGCTTTTGAGCAGATTTGGGCTAGATTTCACTTCATTTGAATAGAAGCACTATTTCAACATTACTGGTCTCAGAAACCTGTAATCTGGCAATCTTGAGCATTGAAGTCCTAACACATGTTTTTGTGCATATAACTTCTAACACATTAAAAACTGTCTTACAGCATTGCAAAAACATTGTATTTCAAAAGGCATAAGCATCTTTCAGTTTGGCAAGATTTGCACTGAATATTGAATGTAGCAGCTTTCTCTCATAGAGAGACAAGCTTTTGAGCAGATTTGGGCTAGATTTCACTTCATTTGAACAGAAGCACTATTTCAACATTACTGGTATCAGAAACCTGTAAACTGACAATCTTGAGCACTGAGGTCCTAACATAAGTTTCTGTGCATACAACTTCTAACGCATTAAAAACTGTCTTACAGCATTGCAAAAACATTGTATTCCAAAAGGCATAAGCATCTTTCAGTTTGGCAAGATTTGCACTGAATATTGAATGTAGCAGCTTTCTCTCATAGAGAGACAAGCTTTTGAGCAGATTTGGGCTAGATTTCACTTCATTTGAACAGAAGCACTATTTCAACATTACTGGTCTCAGAAACCTGTAAACTGGCAATCTTGAGCATTGAAGTCCTAACATAAGTTTTTGTGCATATAACTTCTAACACATTAAAAACTGTCTTACAGCATTGCAAAAACCTTGTATTTCATAAGGCATAAGCATCTTTCAGTTTGGCAAGATTTGCACTGAATATTGAATGAAGCAGCTTTCTCTCATAGAGAGACAAGCTTTTGAGCAGATTTGGGCTAGATTTCACTTCATTTGAACAGAAGCACTATTTTAACATTACTGGTCTCAGAAACCTGTAAAATGACAATCTTGAGCATTGAAGTCCTAACATAAGTTTTTGTGCATATAACTGCTAACACATTAAAAACTGTCTCACTGCATTGCAAAAATTATTTTATTTCATAAGACAAAAGCATCTTTCAGTTTGGCAAGATTTGCACTGAATATTGAATGAAGCAGCTTTCTCTCATAGAGAGACAAGCTTTTGAGCACATTTGGGCTAGATTTCACTTCATTTGAACAGAAGCACAATTTCAACTTTACTGGTCTCAGAAACCTGTAAGCTGACAATCTTGAGCATTGAAGTCCTAACACATGTTTTTGTGCATATAACTTCTAACACATTAAAAACTGTCTTACAGCATTGCAAAAACATTGTATTCCCAAAGGCATAAGCATCGTTCAGTTTGGCAAGATTTGCACTGAATATTAAATGTAGCAGCTTTCTCTCATAGAGAGACAAGCTTTTGAGCAGATTTGGGCTAGATTTCACTTCATTTTAACAGAAGCACTATTTCAACATTACTGGTCTCAGAAACCTGAAAACTGACAATCTTGAGCACTGAGGTCCTAACATAAGTTTTTGTGCATGTAACTTCTAACACATTAAAAACTGTCTTACAGCATTTCAAAAACCTTGTATTTCATAAGGCATAAGCATCTTTCAGTTTGGCAAGATTTGCACTGAATATTGAATGTAGCAGCTTTCTCTCATAGAGAGACAAGCTTTTGAGCAGATTTGGGCTAGATTTCACTTCATTTGAACAGAAGCACTATTTCAACATTACTGGTCTCAGAAACCTGTAAAATGACAATCTTGAGCATTGAAGTCCTAACATAAGTTTTTGTGCATAAACCTTCTAACACATTAAAAACTGTCTTACAGCATTGCAAAAACCTTGTATTCCAAAAGGCATAAGCATCTTTCAGTTTGGCAAGATTTGCAATGAATATTGAATGTAGCAGCTTTCTCTCATAGAGAGACAAGCTTTTGAGCAGATTTGGGCTAGATTTCACTTCATTTGAACAGAAGCACTATTTCAACATTACTGGTCTCAGAAACATGTAAAATGACAATCTTGAGCATTGAAGTCCTAACATAAGTTTTTGTGCATATAACTGCTAACACATTAAAAACTGTCTCACTGCATTGCAGAAATTATTTTATTTCATAAGACATAAGCATCTTTCAGTTTGGCAAGATTTGCACTGAATATTGAATGTAGCAGCTTTCTCTCATAGAGAGACAAGCTTTTGAGCAGATTTGGGCTAGATTTCACTTCATTTGAACAGAAGCACAATTTCAACTTTACTGGTCTCAGAAACCTGTAAACTGACAATCTTGAGCATTGAAGTCCTAACACATGTTTTTGTGCATATAACTTCTAACACATTAAAAACTGTCTTACAGCATTGCAAAAACATTGTATTCCCAAAGGCATAAGCATCTTTCAGTTTGGCAAGATTTGCACTGAATATTGAATGTAGCAGCTTTCTCTCATAGAGAGACAAGCTTTTGAGCAGATTTGGGCTAGATTTCACTTCATTTGAACAGAAGCACTATTTCAACATTACTGGTCTCAGAAACCTGTAAACTGGCAATCTTGAGCATTGAAGTCCTAACATAAGTTTTTGTGCATACAACTTCTAACACATTAAAAACTGTCTTACAGCATTGCAAAAACATTGTATTCCAAAAGGCATAAGCATCTTTCAGTTTGGCAAGATTTGCACTGAATATTGAATGTAGCAGCTTTCTCTCATAGAGAGACAAGCTTTTGAGCAGATTTGGGCTAGATTTCACTTCATTTGAACAGAAGCACTATTTCAACATTACTGGTCTCAGAAACCTGTAAACTGGCAATCTTGAGCATTGAAGTCCTAACATAAGTTTTTGTGCATATAACTTCTAACACATTAAAAACTGTCTTACAGCATTGCAAAAACCTTGTATTTCATAAGGCATAAGCATCTTTCAGTTTGGCAAGATTTGCACTGAATATTGAATGAAGCAGCTTTCTCTCATAGAGAGACAAGCTTTTGAGCAGATTTGGGCTAGATTTCACTTCATTTGAACAGAAGCACTATTTTAACATTACTGGTCTCAGAAACCTGTAAAATGACAATCTTGAGCATTGAAGTCCTAACATAAGTTTTTGTGCATATAACTGCTAACACATTAAAAACTGTCTCACTGCATTGCAAAAATTATTTTATTTCATAAGACAAAAGCATCTTTCAGTTTGGCAAGATTTGCACTGAATATTGAATGAAGCAGCTTTCTCTCATAGAGAGACAAGCTTTTGAGCACATTTGGGCTAGATTTCACTTCATTTGAACAGAAGCACAATTTCAACTTTACTGGTCTCAGAAACCTGTAAACTGACAATCTTGAGCATTGAAGTCCTAACACATGTTTTTGTGCATATAACTTCTAACACATTAAAAACTGTCTTACAGCATTGCAAAAACATTGTATTCCAAAAGGCATAAGCATCTTTCAGTTTGGCAAGATTTGCAATGAATATTGAATGTAGCAGCTTTCTCTCATAGAGAGACAAGCTTTTGAGCAGATTTGGGCTAGATTTCACTTCATTTGAACAGAAGCACTATTTCAACATTACTGGTCTCAGAAACCTGTAAAATGACAATCTTCAGCATTGAAGTCCTAAAATACGTTTTTGTGCATATAACTGCTAACACATTAAAAACTGTCTCACTGCATTGCAGAAATCATTTTATTTCATAAGACATAAGCATCTTTCAGTTTGGCAAGATTTGCACTGAATATTGAATGTAGCAGCTTTCTCTCATAGAGAGACAAGCTTTTGAGCAGATTTGGGCTAGATTTCACTTCATTTGAACAGAAGCACTATTTCAGCATTACTGGTGTCAGAAACCTGTAAACTGACAATCTTGAGCATTGAAGTCCTAACACATGTTTTAGTGCATATAACTTGTAACACATTAAAAACTGTCTTACAGCATTGCAAAAACATTGTATTCCAAAAGGCATAAGCATCTTTCAGTTTGGCAAGATTTGCACTGAATATTGAATGAAGCAGCTTTCTCTCATAGAGAGACAACTTTTGAGCAGATTTGGGCTAGATTTCACTTCATTTGAACAGAAGCACTATTTCAACATTACTGGTCTCAGAAACCTGTAAACTGGCAATCTTGAGCATTGAAGTCCTAACATAAGTTTTTGTGCATATAACTTCTAACACATTAAAAACTGTCTTACAGCATTGCAAAAACCTTGTATTTCATAAGGCATAAGCATCTTTCAGTTTGGCAAGATTTGCACTGAATATTGAATGAAGCAGCTTTCTCTCATAGAGAGACAAGCTTTTGAGCAGATTTGGGCTAGATTTCACTTCATTTGAACAGAAGCACAATTTCAACATTACTGGTCTCAGAAACCTGTAAAATGACAATCTTCAGCATTGAAGTCCTAAAATAAGTTTTTGTGCATATAACTGCTAACACATTAAAAACTGTCTCGCTGCATTGCAGAAATCATTTTATTTCATAAGACAAAAGCATCTTTCAGTTTGGCAAGATTTGCACTGAATATTGAATGTAGCAGCTTTCTCTCATAGAGAGACAAGCTTTTGAGCAGATTTGGGCTAGATTTCACTTCATTTGAACAGAAGCACTATTTCAACATTACTGGTGTCAGAAACCTGTAAACTGACAATCTTGAGCATTGAAGTCCTAACACATGTTTTTGTGCATATAACTTCTAACACATTAAAAACTGTCTTACAGCATTGCAAAAACATTGTATTCCAAAAGGCATAAGCATCTTTCAGTTTGGCAAGATTTGCACTGAATATTGAATGTAGCAGCTTTCCCTCATAGAGAGACAAGCTTTTGAGCAGATTTGGGCTAGATTTCACTTCATTTGAACAGAAGCACTATTTCAACATTACTGGTCTCAGAAACCTGAAAACTGACAATCTTGAGCACTGAGGTCCTTACATAAGTTTTTGTGCATACAACTTCTAACACATTAAAAACTGTCTTACAGCATTGCAAAAACATTGTATTTCATAAGGCATAAGCATCTTTCAGTTTAGCAAGATTTGCACTGAATATTGAATGAAGCAGCTTTCTCTCATAGAGAGACAAGCTTTTGAGCAGATTTGGGCTAGATTTCACTTCATTTGAATAGAAGCACTATTTCAACATTACTGGTCTCAGAAACCTGTAAACTGACAATCTTGAGCATTGAAGTCCTAACATAAGTTTTTGTGCATATAACTTCTAACACATTAAAAACTGTCTTACAGCATTGCAAAAACATTGTATTTCATAAGGCATAAGCATCTTTCATTTTGGCAAGATTTGCACTGAATATTGAATGAAGCAGCTTTCTCTCATAGAGAGACAAGCTTTTGAGCAGATTTGGGCTAGATTTCACTTCATTTGAACAGAAGCACTATTTCAACATTACTGGTCTCAAAAACCTGTAAAATGACAATCTTGAGCATTGAAGTCCTAACATAAGTTTATGTGCATATAACTTCTAACACATTAAAAACTGTCTTACAGCATTGCAGAAACATTGTATTTCAATAAGGCATAAGCATCTTTCAGTCTGGCAAGATTTGCACTGAATATTGAATGAAGCAGCTTTCTCTCATAGAGAGACAAGCTTTTGAGCAGATTTGGGCTAGATTTCACTTCATTTGAACAGAAGCACTATTTCAACATTACTGGTCTCAGAAACCTGTAAAATGACAATCTTGAGCATTGAAGTCCTAACATAAGTTTTTGTGCATATAACTGCTAACACATTAAAAACTGTCTTACAGCATTGCAAAAACATTGTATTCCAAAAGGCATAAGCATCTTTCAGTCTGGCAAGATTTGCACTGAATATTGAATGAAGCAGCTTTCTCTCATAGAGAGACAAACTTTTGAGCAGATTTGGGCTAAATTTCACTTCATTTGAACAGAAGCACTATTTCAACATTACTGGTCTCAGAAACCTGTAAACTGACAATCTTGAGCACTGAGGTCCTAACATAAGTTTTTGTGCATACAACTTCTAACACATTAAAAACTGTCTTACAGCATTGCAAAAACATTGTATTTCATAAGGCATAAGCATCTTTCAGTTTGGCAAGATTTGCACTGAATATTGAATGAAGCAGCTTTCTCTCGTAGAGAGACAAGCTTTTGAGCAGATTTGGGCTAGATTTGACAATCTTGAGCATTGAAGTCCTAACATAAGTTTTTGTGCATATAACTGCTAATACATTAAAAACTGTCTTACAGCATTGCAAAAACATTGTATTTCATAAGGCATAAGCATCTTTCAGTTTGGCAAGATTTGCACTGAATATTGAATGAAGCAGCTTTCTCTCATAGAGAGACAAGATTTTGAGCAGATTTGGGCTAGATTTCACTTCATTTGAACAGAAGCACTATTTCAACATTACTGGTCTCAGAAACCTGTAAAATGACAATCTTGAGCATTGAAGTCCTAACATAAGTTTTTGTGCATATAACTGCTAACACATTAAAAACTGTCTCACTGCATTGCAGAAATTATTTTATTTCATAAAACATAAGCATCTTTCAGTTTGGCAAGATTTGCACTGAATATTGAATGAAGCAGCTTTCTCTCATAGAGAGACAAGCTTTTGAGCACATTTGGGCTAGATTTCACTTCATTTGAACAGAAGCACAATTTCAATTTTACTGGTCTCAGAAACCTGTAAACTGACAATCTTGAGCATTGAAGTCCTAACACATGTTTTTGTGCATATAACTTCTAACACATTAAAAACTGTCTTACAGCATTGCAAAAACATTGTATTCCCAAAGGCATAAGCATCTTTTAGTTTGGCAAGATTTGCACTGAATATTAAATGTAGCAGCTTTCTCTCATAGAGAGACAAGCTTTTGAGCAGATTTGGGCTAGATTTCACTTCATTTGAACAGAAGCACTATTTCAGCATTACTGGTCTCAGAAACCTGTAAACTGACAATCTTGAGCATTAAAGTCCTAAACACAAGTTTTTGTGCATACAACTTCTAACGCATTAAAAACTGTCTTACAGCATTGCAAAAACATTGTATTTCATAAGGCATAAGCATCTTTCAGTTTAGCAAGATTTGCACTGAATATTGAATGAAGCAGCTTTCTCTCATAGAGAGACAAGCTTTTGAGCAGATTTGGGCTAGATTTCACTTCATTTGAATAGAAGCACTATTTCAACATTATTGGTCTCAGAAACCTGTAATCTGGCAATCTTGAGCATTGAAGTCCTAACATAAGTTTTTGTGCATATAACTTCTAACACATTAAAAACTGTCTTACAGCATTGCAAAAACCTTGTATTTCATAAGGCATAAGCATCTTTCAGTTTGGCAAGATTTGCACTGAATATTTAATGAAGCAGCTTTCTCTCATAGAGAGACAAGCTTTTGAGCAGATTTGGGCTAGATTTCACTTCATTTGAACAGAAGCACTATTTCAACATTACTGGTCTCAAAAACCTGTAAAATGACAATCTTGAGCATTGAAGTCCTAACATAAGTTTTTGTGCATACAACTTCTAACACATTAAAAACTGTCTTACAGCATTGCAAAAACATTGTATTTCATAAGGCATAAGCATCTTTCATTTTGGCAAGATTTGCACTGAATATTGAATGAAGCAGCTTTCTCTCATAGAGAGACAAGCTTTTGAGCAGATCTGGGCTAGATTTCACTTCATTTGAAAAGAAGCACTATTTCAACATTACTGGTCTCGGAAACCTGTAAACTGACAATCTTGAGCATTGAAGTCCTAACATAAGTTTTTGTGCATATAACTTCTAACACATTAAAAACTGTCTTACAGCATTGCAAAAACATTGTATTTCATAAGGCATAAGCATCTTTCATTTTGGCAAGATTTGCACTGAATATTGAATGAAGCAGCTTTCTCTCATAGAGAGACAAGCTTTTGAGCAGATTTGGGCTAGATTTCACTTCATTTGAACAGAAGCACTATTTCAACATTACTGGTCTCAGAAACCTGAAAAATGACAATCTTGAGCATTGAAGTCCTAACATAAGTTTTTGTGCATATAACTGCTAACACATTAAAAACTGTTTTACTGCATTGCAGAAATTATTTTATTTCATAAGACATAAGCATCTTTCAGTTTGGCAAGATTTGCACTGAATATTGAATGAAGCAGCTTTCTCTCATAGAGAGACAAGCTTTTGAGCAGATCTGGGCTATATTTCACTTCATTTGAAAAGAAGCACTATTTCAACATTACTGGTCTCAGAAACCTGTAAACTGACAATCTTGACTATTGAAGTCCTAACATAAGTTTTTGTGCATATAACTTCTAACACATTAAAAACTGTCTTACAGCATTGCAAAAACCTTGTATTTCATAAGGCATAAGCATCTTTCAGTTTGGCAAGATTTGCACTGAATATTGAATGAAGCAGCTTTCTCTCATAGAGAGACAAGCTTTTGAGCAGATTTGGGCTAGATTTCACTTCATTTGAACAGAAGCACTATTTCAACATTACTGGTCTCAAAAACCTGTAAAATGACAATCTTGAGCATTGAAGTCCTAACATAAGTTTTTGTGCATACAACTTCTAACACATTAAAAACTGTCTTACAGCATTGCAAAAACATTGTATTTCATAAGGCGTAAGCATCTTTCATTTTGGCAAGATTTGCACTGAATATTGAATGAAGCAGCTTTCTCTCATAGAGAGACAAGCTTTTGAGCAGATCTGGGCTAGATTTCACTTCATTTGAAAAGAAGCACTATTTCAACATTTCTGGTCTCAGAAACCTGTAAACTGACAATCTTGAGCATTGAAGTCCTAACATAAGTTTTTGTGCATATAACTTCTAACACATTAAAAACTGTCTTACAGCATTGCAAAAACATTGTATTTCATAAGGCATAAGCATCTTTCATTTTGGCAAGATTTGCACTGAATATTGAATGAAGCAGCTTTCTCTCATAGAGAGACAAGCTTTTGAGCAGATTTGGGCTAGATTTCACTTCATTTGAACAGAAGCACTATTTCAACATTACTGGTCTCAGAAACCTGTAAAATGACAATCTTGAGCATTGAAGTCCTAACATAAGTTTTTGTGCATATAACTGCTAACACATTAAAAACTGTTTCACTGCATTGCAGAAATTATTTTATTTCATAAGACATAAGCATCTTTCAGTTTGGCAAGATTTGCACTGAATATTGAATGAAGCAGCTTTCTCTCATAGAGAGACAAGCTTTTGAGCAGATCTGGGCTATATTTCACTTCATTTGAAAAGAAGCACTATTTCAACATTACTGGTCTCAGAAACCTGTAAACTGACAATCTTGAGCATTGAAGTCCTAACATAAGTTTTTGTGCATATAACTTCTAACACATTAAAAACTGTCTTACAGCATTGCAAATACCTTGTATTTCATAAGGCATAAGCATCTTTCAGTTTGGCAAGATTTGCACTGAATATTGAATGAAGTAGCTTTCTCTCATAGAGAGACAAGCTTTTGAGCAGATTTGGGCTAGATTTCACTTCATTTGAACAGCAGCACTATTTCAGCATTACTGGTCTCAGAAACCTGTAAACTGACAATCTTGAGCATTGAAGTCCTAACACATGTTTTTGTGCATATAACTTCTAACACATTAAAAACTGTCTTGCAGCATTGCAAAAACATTGTATTCCAAAAGGCATAAGCATCTTTCAGTCTGGCAAGATTTGCACTGAATATTGAATGAAGCAGCTTTCTCTCATAGAGAGACAAACTTTTGAGCAGATTTGGGCTAAATTTCACTTCATTTGAACAGAAGCACTATTTCAACATTATTGGTCTCAGAAACCTGTAAACTGACAATCTTGAGCACTGAGGTCCTAACATAAGTTTTTGTGCATACAACTTCTAACACATTAAAAACGGTCTTACAGCATTGCAAAAACATTGTATTTTATAAGGCATAAGCATCTTTCAGTTTGGCAAGATTTGCACTGAATATTGAATGAAGCAGCTTTCTCTCATAGAGAGACAAGCTTTTGAGCAGATTTGGGCTAGATTTCACTTCATTTGAACAGAAGCACTATTTCAACATTATTGGTCTCAGAAACCTGTAAACTGACAATCTTGAGCACTGAGGTCCTAACATAAGTTTTTGTGCATACAACTTCTATTGCATTAAAAACTGTCTTACAGCATTGCAAAAACATTGTATTTCATAAGGCATAAGCATCTTTCAGTTTGGCAAGATTTGCACTGAATATTGAATTGAAGCAGCTTTCTCTCATAGAGAGACAAGATTTTGAGCAGATTTGGGCTAGATTTCACTTCATTTGAACAGAAGCACTATTTCAACATTACTGGTCTCAGAAACCTGTAAAATGACAATCTTGAGCATTGAAGTCCTAACATAAGTTTTTGTGCATATAACTGCTAACACATTAAAAACTGTCTCACTGCATTACAGAAATTATTTTATTTCATAAGACATAAGCATCTTTCAGTTTGGCAAGATTTGCACTGAATATTGAATGAAGCAGCTTTCTCTCATAGAGAGACAAGCTTTTGAGCACATTTGGGCTAGATTTCACTTCATTTGAACAGAAGCACAATTTCAACTTTACTGGTCTCAGAAACCTGTAAACTGACAATCTTGAGCATTGAAGTCCTAACACATGTTTTTGTGCATATAACTTCTAACACATTAAAAACTGTCTTACAGCATTGCAAAAACATTGTATTCCCAAAGGCATAAGCATCTTTTAGTTTGGCAAGATTTGCACTGAATATTAAATGTAGCAGCTTTCTCTCATAGAGAGACAAGCTTTTGAGCAGATTTGGGCTAGATTTCACTTCATTTGAACAGAAGCACTATTTCAGCATTACTGGTCTCAGAAACCTGTAAACTGACAATCTTGAGCATTAAAGTCCTAACACATGTTTTTGTGCATATAACTTCTAACACATTAAAAACTGTCTTACAGCATTGCAAAAACATTGTATTCCAAAAGGCATAAGCATCTTTCAGTTTGGCAAGATTTGCACTGAATATTGAATGTAGCAGCTTTCTCTCATAGAGAGACAAGCTTTTGAGCAGATTTGGGCTAGATTTCACTTCATTTGAACAGAAGCACTATTTCAACATTACTGGTCTCGGAAACCTGTAAACTGACAATCTTGAGCATTGAAGTCCTAACACATGTTTTTGTGCATATAACTTCTAACACATTAAAAACTGTCTTACAGCATTGCAAAAACATTGTATTCCAAAAGGCATAAGCATCTTTCAGTTTGGCAAGATTTGCACTGAATATTGAATGTAGCAGCTTTCTCTCATAGAGAGACAAGCTTTTTAGCAGATTTGGGCTAGATTTCACTTCATTTGAACAGAAGCACTATTTCAACATTACTGGTCTCAGAAACCTGTAAACTGACAATCTTGAGCACTGAGGTCCTAACATAAGTTTTTGTGCATACAACTTCTAACGCATTAAAAACTGTCTTACAGCATTGCAAAAACATTGTATTTCATAAGGCATAAGCATCTTTCAGTTTGGCAAGATTTGAACTGAATATTGAATGAAGCAGCTTTCTCTCATAGAGAGACAAGCTTTTGAGCAGATTTGGGCTAGATTTCACTTCATTTGAACAGAAGCACTATTTCAACGTTACTGGTCTCAGAAACCTGTAAACTGACAATCTTGAGCACTGAGTTCCTAACATAAGTTGTTGTGCATACAACTTCTAACGCATTAAAAACTGTCTTACAGCATTGCAAAAACATTGTATTTCATAAGGCATAAGCATCTTTCAGTTTGGCAAGATTTGCACTGAATATTGAATTGAAGCAGCTTTCTCTCATAGAGAGACAAGCTTTTGAGCAGATTTGGGCTAGATTTCACTTCATTTGAACAGAAGCAATATTTCAGCATTACTGGTCTCAGAATCCTGTAAACTGACAATCTTGAGCATTAAAGCTCTAACATAAGTTTATGTGCATATAACTTCTAACACATTATAAACTGTCTTACAGCATTGCAAAAACATTGTATTCCAAAAGGCATAAGCATCTTTCAGTTTGGCAAGATTTGCACTGAATATTGAATGTAGCAGCTTTCTCTCATAGAGAGACAAGCTTTTGAGCAGATTTGGGCTAGATTTCACTTCATTTGAACAGAAGCACTATTTCAACTTTACTGGTCTCAGAAACCTGTAAACTGACAATCTTGAGCATTGAAGTCCTAACACATGTTTTTGTGCATATAACTTCTAACACATTAAAAACTGTCTTACAGCATTGCAAAAACATTGTATTCCCAAAGGCATAAGCATCTTTCAGTTTGGCAAGATTTGCACTGAATATTGAATGTAGCAGCTTCCTCTCATAGAGAGACAAGCTTTTGAGCAGATTTGGGCTAGATTTCACTTCATTTGAACAGAAGCACTATTTCAGCATTACTGGTCTCAGAAACCTGTAAACTGACAATCTTGAGCATTAAAGTCCTAACACATGTTTTTGTGCATATAACTTCTAACACATTAAAAACTGTCTTACAGCATTGCAAAAACATTGTATTCCAAAAGGCATAAGCATCTTTCAGTTTGGCAAGATTTGCACTGAATATTGAATGTAGCAGCTTTCTCTCATAGAGAGACAAGCTTTTGAGCAGATTTGGGCTAGATTTCACTTCATTTGAACAGAAGCACTATTTCAACATTACTGGTCTCAGAAACCTGTAAACTGACAATCTTGAGCACTGAGGTCCTAACATAAGTTTTTGTGCATACAACTTCTAACACATTAAAAACTGTCTTACAGCATTGCAAAAACATTGTATTTCATAATGCATAAGCATCTTTCAGTTTGGCAAGATTTGCACTGAATATTGAATGAAGCAGCTTTCTCTCATAGAGAGACAAGCTTTTGAGCAGATTTGGGCTAGATTTCACTTCATTTGAACAGAAGCACTATTTCAGCATTACTGGTGTCAGAAACCTGTAAACTGACAATCTTGAGCATTGAAGTCCTAACACATGTTTTTGTGCATATAACTTCTAACACATTAAAAACTGTCTTACAGCATTGCAAAAACATTGTTTTCCAAAAGGCATAAGCATCTTTCAGTTTGGCAAGATTTGCACTGAATATTGAATGAAGCAGCTTTCTCTCATAGAGAGACAAGCTTTTGAGCAGATTTGCGCTAGATTTCACTTCATTTGAACAGAAGCACTATTTCAACATTACTGGTCTCAGAAACCTGTAAAATGGCAATCTTGAGCATTGAAGTCCTAACATAAGTTTTTGTGCATATAACTTCTAACACATTAAAAACTGTCTTACAGCATTGCAAAAACCTTGTATTTCATAAGGCATAAGCATCTTTCAGTTTGGCAAGATTTGCACTGAATATTGAATGAAGCAGCTTTTTCTCATAGAGAGACAAGCTTTTGAGCAGATTTGGGCTAGATTTCACTTCATTTGAACAGAAGCACTATTTCAACATTACTGGTCTCAGAGACCTGTAAAATGACAATCTTGAGCATTGAAGTCCTAACATATGTTTTTGTGCATAAAACTTCTAACACATTAAAAACTGTCTTACAACATTGCAAAAACCTTGTATTTCATAAGGCATAAGCATCTTTCAATTTGGCAAGATTTGCACTGAATATTGAATGAAGCAGCTTTCTCTCATAGAGAGACAAGCTTTTGAGCAGATTTGGGCTAGATTTCACTTCATTTGAACAGAAGCACTATTTCAACATTACTGGTCTCAGAGACCTGTAAAATGACAATCTTGAGCATTGAAGTCCTAACATAAGTTTTTGTGCATATAACTTTTAACACATTAAAAACTGTCTTACAGCATTGCAAAAACCTTGTATTTCATAAGGCATAAGCATCTTTCAGTTTGGCAAGATTTGCACTGAATATTGAATGAAGCAGCTTTCTCTCATAGAGAGACAAGCTTTTGAGCAGACTTGGGCTAGATTTCACTTCATTTGAACAGAAGCACTATTTCAACATTACTGGTCTCAGAAACCTGTAAAATGACAATCTTGAGCATTGAAGTCCTAATATAAGTTTTTGTGCATATAACTGCTAACACATTAAAAACTGTCTTACAGCATTGCAAAAACATTGTATTCCCAAAGGCATAAGCATCTTTCAGTTTGGCAAGATTTGCACTGAATATTAAATGTAGCAGCTTTCTCTCATAGAGAGACAAGCTTTTGAGCAGATTTGGGCTAGATTTCACTTCATTTGAACAGAAGCACTATTTCAGCATTACTGGTCTCAGAAACCTGTAAACTGACAATCTTGAGCATTAAAGTCCTAACACATGTTTTTGTGCATATAACTTCTAACACATTAAAAACTGTCTTACAGCATTGCAAGAACATTGTATTTCATAAGGCATAAGCATCTTTCATTTTGGCAAGATTTGCACTGAATATTGAATGAAGCAGCTTTCTCTCATAGAGAGACAAGCTTTTGAGCAGATTTGGGCTAGATTTCACTTCATTTGAACAGAAGCACTATTTCAACATTACTGGTCTCAGAAACCTGTAAAATGACAATCTTGAGCATTGAAGTCCTAACATAAGTTTTTGTGCATATAACTGCTAACACATTAAAAACTGTTTCCCTGCATTGCAGAAATTATTTTATTTCATAAGACATAAGCATCTTTCAGTTTGGCAAGATTTGCACTGAATATTGAATGAAGCAGCTTTCTCTCATAGAGAGACAAGCTTTTGAGCAGATCTGGGCTATATTTCACTTCATTTGAAAAGAAGCACTATTTCAACATTACTGGTCTCAGAAACCTGTAAACTGACAATCTTGAGCATTGAAGTCCTAACATAAGTTTTTGTGCATATAACTTCTAACACATTAAAAACTGTCTTACAGCATTGCAAATACCTTGTATTTCATAAGGCATAAGCATCTTTCAGTTTGGCAAGATTTGCACTGAATATTGAATGTAGCAGCTTTCTCTCATAGAGAGACAAGCTTTTGAGCAGATTTGGGCTAGATTTCACTTCATTTGAACAGAAGCACTATTTCAACTTTACTGGTCTCAGAAACCTGTAAACTGACAATCTTGAGCATTGAAGCTCTAACATAAGTTTATGTGCATATAACTTCTAACACATTAAAAACTGTCTTACAGCATTGCAGAAACATTGTATTTCAATAAGGCATAAGCATCTTTCAGTCTGGCAAGATTTGCACTGAATATTGAATGAAGCAGCTTTCTCTCATAGAGAGACAAGCTTTTGAGCAGATTTGGGCTAGATTTCACTTCATTTGAACAGAAGCACTATTTCAACATTACTGGTCTCAGAAACCTGTAAAATGACAATCTTGAGCATTGAAGTCCTAACATAAGTTTTTGTGCATATAACTGCTAACACATTAAAAACTGTCTTACAGCATTGCAAAAACATTGTATTCCAAAAGGCATAAGCATCTTTCAGTCTGGCAAGATTTGCACTGAATATTGAATGAAGCAGCTTTCTCTCATAGAGAGACAAACTTTTGAGCAGATTTGGGCTAAATTTCACTTCATTTGAACAGAAGCACTATTTCAACATTATTGGTCTCAGAAACCTGTAAACTGACAATCTTGAGCACTGAGGTCCTAAAATAAGTTTTTGTGCATACAACTTCTAACACATTAAAAACTGTCTTACAGCATTGCAAAAACATTGTATTTCATAAGGCATAAGCATCTTTCAGTTTGGCAAGATTTGCACTGAATATTGAATGAAGCAGCTTTCTCTCATAGAGAGACAAGCTTTTGAGCAGATTTGGGCTAGATTTCACTTCATTTGAACAGAAGCACTATTTCAACATTATTGGTCTCAGAAACCTGTAAACTGACAATCTTGAGCACTGAGGTCCTAACATAAGTTTTTGTGCATACAACTTCTATTGCATTAAAAACTGTCTTACAGCATTGCAAAAACATTGTATTTCATAAGGCATAAGCATCTTTCAGTTTGGCAAGATTTGCACTGAATATTGAATTGAAGCAGCTTTCTCTCATAGAGAGACAAGATTTTGAGCAGATTTGGGCTAGATTTCACTTCATTTGAACAGAAGCACTATTTCAACATTACTGGTCTCAGAAACCTGTAAAATGACAATCTTGAGCATTGAAGTCCTAACATAAGTTTTTGTGCATATAACTGCTAACACATTAAAAACTGTCTCACTGCATTACAGAAATTATTTTATTTCATAAGACATAAGCATCTTTCAGTTTGGCAAGATTTGCACTGAATATTGAATGAAGCAGCTTTCTCTCATAGAGAGACAAGCTTTTGAGCACATTTGGGCTAGATTTCACTTCATTTGAACAGAAGCACAATTTCAACTTTACTGGTCTCAGAAACCTGTAAACTGACAATCTTGAGCATTGAAGTCCTAACACATGTTTTTGTGCATATAACTTCTAACACATTAAAAACTGTCTTACAGCATTGCAAAAACATTGTATTCCCAAAGGCATAAGCATCTTTTAGTTTGGCAAGATTTGCACTGAATATTAAATGTAGCAGCTTTCTCTCATAGAGAGACAAGCTTTTGAGCAGATTTGGGCTAGATTTCACTTCATTTGAACAGAAGCACTATTTCAGCATTACTGGTCTCAGAAACCTGTAAACTGACAATCTTGAGCATTAAAGTCCTAACAAATGTTTTTGTGCATATAACTTCTAACACATTAAAAACTGTCTTACAGCATTGCAAAAACATTGTATTTCAAAAGGCATAAGCATCTTTCAGTTTTGCAAGATTTGCACTGAATATTGAATGTAGCAGCTTTCTCTCATAGAGAGACAAGCTTTTGAGCAGATTTGGGCTAGATTTCACTTCATTTGAACAGAAGCACAATTTCAACATTACTGGTCTCAGAAACCTGTAAACTGGCAATCTTGAGCATTGAAGTCCTAACATAAGTTTTTGTGCATATAACTTCTAACACATTAAAAACTGTCTTACAGCATTGCAAAAACCTTGTATTTCATAAGGCATAAGCATCTTTCAGTTTGGCAAGATTTGCACTGAATATTGAATGAAGCAGCTTTCTCTCATAGAGAGACAAGCTTTTGAGCAGATTTGGGCTAGATTTCACTTCATTTGAACAGAAGCACTATTTCCGCATTACTGGTCTCAGAAACCTGTAAACTGACAATCTTGAGCATTGAAGTCCTAATACATGTTTTTGTGCATATAACTTCTAACACATTAAAAACTGTCTTACAGCATTGCAAAAACATTGTATTCCAAAAGGCATAAGCATCTTTCAGTTTGGAAAGATTGGCACTGAATATTGAATGTAGCAGCTTTCTCTCATAGAGAGACAAGCTTTTGAGCAGATTTGGGCTAGATTTCACTTCATTTGAACAGAAGCACTATTTCAACATTACTGGTCTCAGAAACCTGTAAACTGACAATCTTGAGCACTGAGGTCCTAACATAAGTTTTTGTGCATACAACTTCTATTGCATTAAAAACTGTCTTACAGCATTGCAAAAACATTGTATTTCATAAGGCATAAGCATCTTTCAGTTTGGCAAGATTTGCACTGAATATTGAATGAAGCAGCTTTCTCTCATAGAGAGACAAGCTTTTGAGCAGATTTGGGCTAGATTTCACTTCATTTGAACAGAAGCACTATTTCAACATTACTGGTCTCAGAAACCTGTAAACGGGCAATCTTGAGCATTGAAGTACTAACATAAGTTTTTGTGCATATAACTTCTAACACATTAAAAACTGTCTTACAGCATTGCAAAAACATTTTATTTCATAAGGCATAAGCATCTTTCAGTTTGGCAAGATTTGCACTGAATATTGAATGAAGCAGCTTTCTCTCATAGAGAGACAAGCTTTTGAGCAGATTTGGGCTAGATTTCACTTCATTTGAACAGAAGCACTATTTCAACATTACTGGTCTCAGAAACCTGTAAAATGACAATCTTGAGCATTGAAGTCCTAACATAAGTTTTTGTGCATACAACTTCTATTGCATTAAAAACTGTCTTACAGCATTGCAAAAACATTGTATTTCATAAGGCATAAGCATCTTTCAGTTTGGCAAGATTTGCACTGAATATTGAATGAAGCAGCTTTCTCTCATAGAGAGACAAGCTTTTGAGCAGATTTGGGCTAGATTTCACTTCATTTGAACAGAAGCACTATTTCAACATTACTGGTCTCAGAAACCTGTAAACTGACAATCTTGAGCACTGAGGTCCTAACATAAGTTTTTGTGCATACAACTTCTATTGCATTAAAAACTGTCTTACAGCATTGCAAAAACATTGTATTTCATAAGGCATAAGCATCTTTCAGTTTGGCAAGATTTGCACTGAATATTGAATGAAGCAGCTTTCTCTCATAGAGAGACAAGCTTTTGAGCAGATTTGGGCTAGATTTCACTTCATTTGAACAGAAGCACTATTTCAACATTACTGGTCTCAGAAACCTGTAAACGGGCAATCTTGAGCATTGAAGTACTAACATAAGTTTTTGTGCATATAACTTCTAACACATTAAAAACTGTCTTACAGCATTGCAAAAACATTTTATTTCATAAGGCATAAGCATCTTTCAGTTTGGCAAGATTTGCACTGAATATTGAATGAAGCAGCTTTCTCTCATAGAGAGACAAGCTTTTGAGCAGATTTGGGCTAGATTTCACTTCATTTGAACAGAAGCACTATTTCAACATTACTGGTCTCAGAAACCTGTAAAATGACAATCTTGAGCATTGAAGTCCTAACATAAGTTTTTGTGCATACAACTTCTATTGCATTAAAAACTGTCTTACAGCATTGCAAAAACATTGTATTTCATAAGGCATAAGCATCTTTCAGTTTGGCAAGATTTGCACTGAATATTGAATGAAGCAGCTTTCTCTCATAGAGAGACAAGCTTTTGAGCAGATTTGGGCTAGATTTCACTTCATTTGAACAGAAGCACTATTTCAACATTACTGGTCTCAGAAACCTGTAAACGGGCAATCTTGAGCATTGAAGTCCTAACATAAGTTTTTGTGCATATAACTTCTAACACATTAAAAACTGTCTTACAGCATTGCAAAAACATTTTATTTCATAAGGCATAAGCATCTTTCAGTTTGGCAAGATTTGCACTGAATATTGAATGAAGCAGCTTTCTCTCATAGAGAGACAAGCTTTTGAGCAGATTTGGGCTAGATTTCACTTCATTTGAACAGAAGCACTATTTCAACATTACTGGTCTCAGAAACCTGTAAAATGACAATCTTGAGCATTGAAGTCCTAACATAAGTTTTTGTGCAAATAACTGCTAACACATTAAAAACTGTCTCACTGCATTGCAGAAATTATTTTATTTCATAAGACATAAGCATCTTTCAGTTTGGCAAGATTTGCACTGAATATTGAATGAAGCAGCTTTCTCTCATAGAGAGACAAGCTTTTGAGCAGATTTGGACTAGATTTCACTTCATTTGAACAGAAGCACTATTTCAACATTACTGGTCTCAGAAACCTGTAAAATGACAATCTTGAGCATTGAAGTCCTAACATAAGCTTTTGTGCATATAACTGCTAACACATTAAAAACTGTCTCACTGCATTGCAGAAATTATTTTATTTCATAAGACATAAGCATCTTTCAGTTTGGCAAGATTTGCACTGAATATTGAATGAAGCAGCTTTCTCTCATAGAGAGACAAGCTTTTGAGCAGATTTGGGCTAGATTTCACTTCATTTGAACAGAAGCACAATTTCAACTTTACTGGTCTCAGAAACCTGTAAACTGACCATCTTGAGCATTGAAGTCCTAACACATTTTTTTGTGCATATAACTTCTAACACATTAAAAACTGTCTTACAGCATTGCAAAAACATTGTATTCCCAAAGGCATAAGCATCTTTCAGTTTGGCAAGATTTGCACTGAATATTGAATGTAGCAGCTTTCTCTCATAGAGAGACAAGCTTTTGAGCAGATTTGGGCTAGATTTCACTTCATTTGAACAGAAGCACTATTTCAGCATTACTGGTCTCAGAAACCTGTAAACTGACAATCTTGAGCATTAAAGTCCTAACACATGATTTTGTGCATATAACTTCTAACACATTAAAAACTGTCTTACAGCATTGCAAAAACATTGTATTCCAAAAGGCATAAGCATCTTTCAGTTTGGCAAGATTTGCACTGAATATTGAATGTAGCAGCTTTCTCTCATAGAGAGACAAGCTTTTGAGCAGATTTGGGCTAGATTTCACTTCATTTGAACAGAAGCACTATTTCAGCATTACTGGTGTCAGAAACCTGTAAACTGACAATCTTGAGCATTGAAGTCCTAACACATGTTTTTGTGCATATAACTTCTAACACATTAAAAACTGTCTTACAGCATTGCAAAAACATTGTATTTCATAAGGCATAAGCATCTTTCAGTTTGGCAAGATTTGAACTGAATATTGAATGAAGCAGCTTTCTCTCATAGAGAGACAAGCTTTTGAGCAGATTTGGGCTAGATTTCACTTCATTTGAACAGAAGCACTATTTCAACGTTACTGGTCTCAGAAACCTGTAAACTGACAATCTTGAGCATTAAAGTCCTAACACATGTTTTTGTGCATATAACTTCTAACACATTAAAAACTGTCTTACAGCATTGCAAAAACATTGTATTCCAAAAGGCATAAGCATCTTTCAGTTTGGCAAGATTTGCACTGAATATTGAATGTAGCAGCTTTCTCTCATAGAGAGACAAGCTTTTGAGCAGATTTGGGCTAGATTTCACTTCATTTGAACAGAAGCACTATTTCAACATTACTGGTCTCGGAAACCTGTAAACTGACAATCTTGAGCATTGAAGTCCTAACACATGTTTTTGTGCATATAACTTCTAACACATTAAAAACTGTCTTACAGCATTGCAAAAACATTGTATTCCAAAAGGCATAAGCATCTTTCAGTTTGGCAAGATTTGCACTGAATATTGAATGTAGCAGCTTTCTCTCATAGAGAGACAAGCTTTTTAGCAGATTTGGGCTAGATTTCACTTCATTTGAACAGAAGCACTATTTCAACATTACTGGTCTCGGAAACCTGTAAACTGACAATCTTGAGCATTGAAGTCCTAACACATGTTTTTGTGCATATAACTTCTAACACATTAAAAACTGTCTTACAGCATTGCAAAAACATTGTATTCCAAAAGGCATAAGCATCTTTCAGTTTGGCAAGATTTGCACTGAATATTGAATGTAGCAGCTTTCTCTCATAGAGAGACAAGCTTTTTAGCAGATTTGGGCTAGATTTCACTTCATTTGAACAGAAGCACTATTTCAACATTACTGGTCTCAGAAACCTGTAAACTGACAATCTTGAGCACTGAGGTCCTAACATAAGTTTTTGTGCATACAACTTCTAACGCATTAAAAACTGTCTTACAGCATTGCAAAAACATTGTATTTCATAAGGCATAAGCATCTTTCAGTTTGGCAAGATTTGAACTGAATATTGAATGAAGCAGCTTTCTCTCATAGAGAGACAAGCTTTTGAGCAGATTTGGGCTAGATTTCACTTCATTTGAACAGAAGCACTATTTCAACGTTACTGGTCTCAGAAACCTGTAAACTGACAATCTTGAGCACTGAGTTCCTAACATAAGTTGTTGTGCATACAACTTCTAACGCATTAAAAACTGTCTTACAGCATTGCAAAAACATTGTATTTCATAAGGCATAAGCATCTTTCAGTTTGGCAAGATTTGCACTGAATATTGAATTGAAGCAGCTTTCTCTCATAGAGAGACAAGCTTTTGAGCAGATTTGGGCTAGATTTCACTTCATTTGAACAGAAGCAATATTTCAGCATTACTGGTCTCAGAATCCTGTAAACTGACAATCTTGAGCATTAAAGCTCTAACATAAGTTTATGTGCATATAACTTCTAACACATTATAAACTGTCTTACAGCATTGCAAAAACATTGTATTCCAAAAGGCATAAGCATCTTTCAGTTTGGCAAGATTTGCACTGAATATTGAATGTAGCAGCTTTCTCTCATAGAGAGACAAGCTTTTGAGCAGATTTGGGCTAGATTTCACTTCATTTGAACAGAAGCACTATTTCAACTTTACTGGTCTCAGAAACCTGTAAACTGACAATCTTGAGCATTGAAGTCCTAACACATGTTTTTGTGCATATAACTTCTAACACATTAAAAACTGTCTTACAGCATTGCAAAAACATTGTATTCCCAAAGGCATAAGCATCTTTCAGTTTGGCAAGATTTGCACTGAATATTGAATGTAGCAGCTTCCTCTCATAGAGAGACAAGCTTTTGAGCAGATTTGGGCTAGATTTCACTTCATTTGAACAGAAGCACTATTTCAGCATTACTGGTCTCAGAAACCTGTAAACTGACAATCTTGAGCATTAAAGTCCTAACACATGTTTTTGTGCATATAACTTCTAACACATTAAAAACTGTCTTACAGCATTGCAAAAACATTGTATTCCAAAAGGCATAAGCATCTTTCAGTTTGGCAAGATTTGCACTGAATATTGAATGTAGCAGCTTTCTCTCATAGAGAGACAAGCTTTTGAGCAGATTTGGGCTAGATTTCACTTCATTTGAACAGAAGCACTATTTCAACATTACTGGTCTCAGAAACCTGTAAACTGACAATCTTGAGCACTGAGGTCCTAACATAAGTTTTTGTGCATACAACTTCTAACACATTAAAAACTGTCTTACAGCATTGCAAAAACATTGTATTTCATAATGCATAAGCATCTTTCAGTTTGGCAAGATTTGCACTGAATATTGAATGAAGCAGCTTTCTCTCATAGAGAGACAAGCTTTTGAGCAGATTTGGGCTAGATTTCACTTCATTTGAACAGAAGCACTATTTCAGCATTACTGGTGTCAGAAACCTGTAAACTGACAATCTTGAGCATTGAAGTCCTAACACATGTTTTTGTGCATATAACTTCTAACACATTAAAAACTGTCTTACAGCATTGCAAAAACATTGTTTTCCAAAAGGCATAAGCATCTTTCAGTTTGGCAAGATTTGCACTGAATATTGAATGAAGCAGCTTTCTCTCATAGAGAGACAAGCTTTTGAGCAGATTTGCGCTAGATTTCACTTCATTTGAACAGAAGCACTATTTCAACATTACTGGTCTCAGAAACCTGTAAAATGGCAATCTTGAGCATTGAAGTCCTAACATAAGTTTTTGTGCATATAACTTCTAACACATTAAAAACTGTCTTACAGCATTGCAAAAACCTTGTATTTCATAAGGCATAAGCATCTTTCAGTTTGGCAAGATTTGCACTGAATATTGAATGAAGCAGCTTTTTCTCATAGAGAGACAAGCTTTTGAGCAGATTTGGGCTAGATTTCACTTCATTTGAACAGAAGCACTATTTCAACATTACTGGTCTCAGAGACCTGTAAAATGACAATCTTGAGCATTGAAGTCCTAACATATGTTTTTGTGCATAAAACTTCTAACACATTAAAAACTGTCTTACAACATTGCAAAAACCTTGTATTTCATAGGGCATAAGCATCTTTCAGTTTGGCAAGATTTGCACTGAATATTGAATGAAGCAGCTTTCTCTCATAGAGAGACAAGCTTTTGAGCAGATTTGGGCTAGATTTCACTTCATTTGAACAGAAGCACTATTTCAACATTACTGGTCTCAGAGACCTGTAAAATGACAATCTTGAGCATTGAAGTCCTAACACATGTTTTTGTGCATAAAACTTCTAACACATTAAAAACTGTCTTACAACATTGCAAAAACCTTGTATTTCATAAGGCATAAGCATCTTTCAATTTGGCAAGATTTGCACTGAATATTGAATGAAGCAGCTTTCTCTCATAGAGAGACAAGCTTTTGAGCAGATTTGGGCTAGATTTCACTTCATTTGAACAGAAGCACAATTTCAACATTACTGGTCTCAGAAACCTGTAAACTGGCAATCTTGAGCATTGAAGTCCTAACATAAGTTTTTGTGCATATAACTTTTAACACATTAAAAACTGTCTTACAGCATTGCAAAAACCTTGTATTTCATAAGGCATAAGCATCTTTCAGTTTGGCAAGATTTGCACTGAATATTGAATGAAGCAGCTTTCTCTCATAGAGAGACAAGCTTTTGAGCAGACTTGGGCTAGATTTCACTTCATTTGAACAGAAGCACTATTTCAACATTACTGGTCTCAGAAACCTGTAAAATGACAATCTTGAGCATTGAAGTCCTAATATAAGTTTTTGTGCATATAACTGCTAACACATTAAAAACTGTCTTACAGCATTGCAAAAACATTGTATTCCCAAAGGCATAAGCATCTTTCAGTTTGGCAAGATTTGCACTGAATATTAAATGTAGCAGCTTTCTCTCATAGAGAGACAAGCTTTTGAGCAGATTTGGGCTAGATTTCACTTCATTTGAACAGAAGCACTATTTCAGCATTACTGGTCTCAGAAACCTGTAAACTGACAATCTTGAGCATTAAAGTCCTAACACATGTTTTTGTGCATATAACTTCTAACACATTAAAAACTGTCTTACAGCATTGCAAGAACATTGTATTTCATAAGGCATAAGCATCTTTCATTTTGGCAAGATTTGCACTGAATATTGAATGAAGCAGCTTTCTCTCATAGAGAGACAAGCTTTTGAGCAGATTTGGGCTAGATTTCACTTCATTTGAACAGAAGCACTATTTCAACATTACTGGTCTCAGAAACCTGTAAAATGACAATCTTGAGCATTGAAGTCCTAACATAAGTTTTTGTGCATATAACTGCTAACACATTAAAAACTGTTTCACTGCATTGCAGAAATTATTTTATTTCATAAGACATAAGCATCTTTCAGTTTGGCAAGATTTGCACTGAATATTGAATGAAGCAGCTTTCTCTCATAGAGAGACAAGCTTTTGAGCAGATCTGGGCTATATTTCACTTCATTTGAAAAGAAGCACTATTTCAACATTACTGGTCTCAGAAACCTGTAAACTGACAATCTTGAGCATTGAAGTCCTAACATAAGTTTTTGTGCATATAACTTCTAACACATTAAAAACTGTCTTACAGCATTGCAAATACCTTGTATTTCATAAGGCATAAGCATCTTTCAGTTTGGCAAGATTTGCACTGAATATTGAATGTAGCAGCTTTCTCTCATAGAGAGACAAGCTTTTGAGCAGATTTGGGCTAGATTTCACTTCATTTGAACAGAAGCACTATTTCAACTTTACTGGTCTCAGAAACCTGTAAACTGACAATCTTGAGCATTGAAGCTCTAACATAAGTTTATGTGCATATAACTTCTAACACATTAAAAACTGTCTTACAGCATTGCAGAAACATTGTATTTCAATAAGGCATAAGCATCTTTCAGTCTGGCAAGATTTGCACTGAATATTGAATGAAGCAGCTTTCTCTCATAGAGAGACAAGCTTTTGAGCAGATTTGGGCTAGATTTCACTTCATTTGAACAGAAGCACTATTTCAACATTACTGGTCTCAGAAACCTGTAAAATGACAATCTTGAGCATTGAAGTCCTAACATAAGTTTTTGTGCATATAACTGCTAACACATTAAAAACTGTCTTACAGCATTGCAAAAACATTGTATTCCAAAAGGCATAAGCATCTTTCAGTCTGGCAAGATTTGCACTGAATATTGAATGAAGCAGCTTTCTCTCATAGAGAGACAAACTTTTGAGCAGATTTGGGCTAAATTTCACTTCATTTGAACAGAAGCACTATTTCAACATTATTGGTCTCAGAAACCTGTAAACTGACAATCTTGAGCACTGAGGTCCTAACATAAGTTTTTGTGCATACAACTTCTAACACATTAAAAACTGTCTTACAGCATTGCAAAAACATTGTATTTCATAAGGCATAAGCATCTTTCAGTTTGGCAAGATTTGCACTGAATATTGAATTGAAGCAGCTTTCTCTCATAGAGAGACAAGATTTTGAGCAGATTTGGGCTAGATTTCACTTCATTTGAACAGAAGCACTATTTCAACATTATTGGTCTCAGAAACCTGTAAACTGACAATCTTGAGCACTGAGGTCCTAACATAAGTTTTTGTGCATACAACTTCTATTGCATTAAAAACTGTCTTACAGCATTGCAAAAACATTGTATTTCATAAGGCATAAGCATCTTTCAGTTTGGCAAGATTTGCACTGAATATTGAATTGAAGCAGCTTTCTCTCATAGAGAGACAAGATTTTGAGCAGATTTGGGCTAGATTTCACTTCATTTGAACAGAAGCACTATTTCAACATTACTGGTCTCAGAAACCTGTAAAATGACAATCTTGAGCATTGAAGTCCTAACATAAGTTTTTGTGCATATAACTGCTAACACATTAAAAACTGTCTCACTGCATTACAGAAATTATTTTATTTCATAAGACATAAGCATCTTTCAGTTTGGCAAGATTTGCACTGAATATTGAATGAAGCAGCTTTCTCTCATAGAGAGACAAGCTTTTGAGCACATTTGGGCTAGATTTCACTTCATTTGAACAGAAGCACAATTTCAACTTTACTGGTCTCAGAAACCTGTAAACTGACAATCTTGAGCATTGAAGTCCTAACACATGTTTTTGTGCATATAACTTCTAACACATTAAAAACTGTCTTACAGCATTGCAAAAACATTGTATTCCCAAAGGCATAAGCATCTTTTAGTTTGGCAAGATTTGCACTGAATATTAAATGTAGCAGCTTTCTCTCATAGAGAGACAAGCTTTTGAGCAGATTTGGGCTAGATTTCACTTCATTTGAACAGAAGCACTATTTCAGCATTACTGGTCTCAGAAACCTGTAAACTGACAATCTTGAGCATTAAAGTCCTAACAAATGTTTTTGTGCATATAACTTCTAACACATTAAAAACTGTCTTACAGCATTGCAAAAACATTGTATTTCAAAAGGCATAAGCATCTTTCAGTTTGGCAAGATTTGCACTGAATATTGAATGTAGCAGCTTTCTCTCATAGAGAGACAAGCTTTTGAGCAGATTTGGGCTAGATTTCACTTCATTTGAACAGAAGCACAATTTCAACATTACTGGTCTCAGAAACCTGTAAACTGGCAATCTTGAGCATTGAAGTCCTAACATAAGTTTTTGTGCATATAACTTCTAACACATTAAAAACTGTCTTACAGCATTGCAAAAACCTTGTATTTCATAAGGCATAAGCATCTTTCAGTTTGGCAAGATTTGCACTGAATATTGAATGAAGCAGCTTTCTCTCATAGAGAGACAAGCTTTTGAGCAGATTTGGGCTAGATTTCACTTCATTTGAACAGAAGCACTATTTCCGCATTACTGGTCTCAGAAACCTGTAAACTGACAATCTTGAGCATTGAAGTCCTAATACATGTTTTTGTGCATATAACTTCTAACACATTAAAAACTGTCTTACAGCATTGCAAAAACATTGTATTCCAAAAGGCATAAGCATCTTTCAGTTTGGAAAGATTGGCACTGAATATTGAATGTAGCAGCTTTCTCTCATAGAGAGACAAGCTTTTGAGCAGATTTGGGCTAGATTTCACTTCATTTGAACAGAAGCACTATTTCAACATTACTGGTCTCAGAAACCTGTAAACTGACAATCTTGAGCACTGAGGTCCTAACATAAGTTTTTGTGCATACAACTTCTATTGCATTAAAAACTGTCTTACAGCATTGCAAAAACATTGTATTTCATAAGGCATAAGCATCTTTCAGTTTGGCAAGATTTGCACTGAATATTGAATGAAGCAGCTTTCTCTCATAGAGAGACAAGCTTTTGAGCAGATTTGGGCTAGATTTCACTTCATTTGAACAGAAGCACTATTTCAACATTACTGGTCTCAGAAACCTGTAAACGGGCAATCTTGAGCATTGAAGTACTAACATAAGTTTTTGTGCATATAACTTCTAACACATTAAAAACTGTCTTACAGCATTGCAAAAACATTTTATTTCATAAGGCATAAGCATCTTTCAGTTTGGCAAGATTTGCACTGAATATTGAATGAAGCAGCTTTCTCTCATAGAGAGACAAGCTTTTGAGCAGATTTGGGCTAGATTTCACTTCATTTGAACAGAAGCACTATTTCAACATTACTGGTCTCAGAAACCTGTAAAATGACAATCTTGAGCATTGAAGTCCTAACATAAGTTTTTGTGCATACAACTTCTATTGCATTAAAAACTGTCTTACAGCATTGCAAAAACATTGTATTTCATAAGGCATAAGCATCTTTCAGTTTGGCAAGATTTGCACTGAATATTGAATGAAGCAGCTTTCTCTCATAGAGAGACAAGCTTTTGAGCAGATTTGGGCTAGATTTCACTTCATTTGAACAGAAGCACTATTTCAACATTACTGGTCTCAGAAACCTGTAAACGGGCAATCTTGAGCATTGAAGTCCTAACATAAGTTTTTGTGCATATAACTTCTAACACATTAAAAACTGTCTTACAGCATTGCAAAAACATTTTATTTCATAAGGCATAAGCATCTTTCAGTTTGGCAAGATTTGCACTGAATATTGAATGAAGCAGCTTTCTCTCATAGAGAGACAAGCTTTTGAGCAGATTTGGGCTAGATTTCACTTCATTTGAACAGAAGCACTATTTCAACATTACTGGTCTCAGAAACCTGTAAAATGACAATCTTGAGCATTGAAGTCCTAACATAAGTTTTTGTGCAAATAACTGCTAACACATTAAAAACTGTCTCACTGCATTGCAGAAATTATTTTATTTCATAAGACATAAGCATCTTTCAGTTTGGCAAGATTTGCACTGAATATTGAATGAAGCAGCTTTCTCTCATAGAGAGACAAGCTTTTGAGCAGATTTGGGCTAGATTTCACTTCATTTGAACAGAAGCACTATTTCAACATTACTGGTCTCAGAAACCTGTAAAATGACAATCTTGAGCATTGAAGTCCTAACATAAGCTTTTGTGCATATAACTGCTAACACATTAAAAACTGTCTCACTGCATTGCAGAAATTATTTTATTTCATAAGACATAAGCATCTTTCAGTTTGGCAAGATTTGCACTGAATATTGAATGAAGCAGCTTTCTCTCATAGAGAGACAAGCTTTTGAGCAGATTTGGGCTAGATTTCACTTCATTTGAACAGAAGCACAATTTCAACTTTACTGGTCTCAGAAACCTGTAAACTGACCATCTTGAGCATTGAAGTCCTAACACATTTTTTTGTGCATATAACTTCTAACACATTAAAAACTGTCTTACAGCATTGCAAAAACATTGTATTCCCAAAGGCATAAGCATCTTTCAGTTTGGCAAGATTTGCACTGAATATTGAATGTAGCAGCTTTCTCTCATAGAGAGACAAGCTTTTGAGCAGATTTGGGCTAGATTTCACTTCATTTGAACAGAAGCACTATTTCAGCATTACTGGTCTCAGAAACCTGTAAACTGACAATCTTGAGCATTAAAGTCCTAACACATGATTTTGTGCATATAACTTCTAACACATTAAAAACTGTCTTACAGCATTGCAAAAACATTGTATTCCAAAAGGCATAAGCATCTTTCAGTTTGGCAAGATTTGCACTGAATATTGAATGTAGCAGCTTTCTCTCATAGAGAGACAAGCTTTTGAGCAGATTTGGGCTAGATTTCACTTCATTTGAACAGAAGCACTATTTCAGCATTACTGGTGTCAGAAACCTGTAAACTGACAATCTTGAGCATTGAAGTCCTAACACATGTTTTTGTGCATATAACTTCTAACACATTAAAAACTGTCTTACAGCATTGCAAAAACATTGTATTCCAAAAGGCATAAGCATCTTTCAGTTTGGCAAGATTTGCACTGAATATTGAATGAAGCAGCTTTCTCTCATAGAGAGACAAGCTTTTGAGCAGATTTGGGCTAGATTTCACTTCATTTGAACAGAAGCACTATTTCAACATTACTGGTCTCAGAAACCTGTAAACTGGCAATCTTGAGCATTGAAGTCCTAACATAAGTTTTTGTGCATATAACTTCTAACACATTAAAAACTGTCTTACAGCATTGCAAAAACCTTGTATTTCATAAGGCATAAGCATCTTTCAGTTTGGCAAGATTTGCACTGAATATTGAATGAAGCAGCTTTCTCTCAAAGACAGACAAGCTTTTGAGCAGATTTGGGCTAGATTTCACTTCATTTGAACAGAAGCACTATTTCAACATTACTGGTCTCAGAAACCTGTAAAATGACAATCTTGAGCATTGAAGTCCTAAAATAAGTTTTTGTGCATATAACTGCTAACACATTAAAAACTGTCTCACTGCATTGCAGAAATCATTTTATTTCATAAGACATAAGCATCTTTCAGTTTGGCAAGATTTGCACTGAATATTGAATGTAGCAGCTTTCTCTCATAGAGAGACAAGCTTTTGAGCAGATTTGGGCTAGATTTCACTTCATTTGAACAGAAGCACTATTTCAACATTACTGGTGTCAGAAACCTGTAAACTGACAATCTTGAGCATTGAAGTCCTAACACATGTTTTTGTGCATATAACTTCTAACACATTAAAAACTGTCTTACAGCATTGCAAAAACATTGTATTCCAAAAGGCATAAGCATCTTTCAGTTTGGCAAGATTTGCACTGAATATTGAATGTAGCAGCTTTCCCTCATAGAGAGACAAGCTTTTGAGCAGATTTGGGCTAGATTTCACTCCATTTGAACAGAAGCACTATTTCAACATTACTGGTCTCAGAAACCTGTAAACTGGCAATCTTGAGCATTGAAGTCCTAACACATGTTTTTGTGCATATAACTTCTAACACATTAAAAACTGTCTTACAGCATTGCAAAAACATTGTATTCCCAAAGGCATAAGCATCTTTCAGTTTGGCAAGATTTGCACTGAATATTGAATGTAGCAGCTTTCTCTCATAGAGAGACAAGCTTTTGAGCAGATTTGGGCTAGATTTCACTTCATTTGAACAGAAGCACTATTTCAGCATTACTGGTCTCAGAAACCTGTAAACTAACAATCTTGAGCATTAAAGTCCTAACACATGTTTTTGTGCATATAACTTCTAACACATTAAAAACTGTCTTACAGCATTGCAAAAACATTGTATTCCAAAAGGCATAAGCATCTTTCAGTTTGGCAAGATTTGCACTGAATATTGAATGTAGCAGCTTTCTCTCATAGAGAGACAAGCTTTTGAGCAGATTTGGGCTAGATTTCACTTCATTTGAACAGAAGCACTATTTCAGCATTACTGGTGTCAGAAACCTGTAAACTGACAATCTTGAGCATTGAAGTCCTAACACATGTTTTTGTGCATATAACTTCTAACACATTAAAAACTGTCTTACAGCATTGCAAAAACATTGTATTCCAAAAGGCATAAGCATCTTTCAGTTTGGCAAGATTTGCACTGAATATTGAATGAAGCAGCTTTCTCTCATAGAGAGACAAGCTTTTGAGCAGATTTGGGCTAGATTTCACTTCATTTGAACAGAAGCACTATTTCAACATTACTGGTCTCAGAAACCTGTAAACTGACAATCTTGAGCACTGAGGTCCTAACATAAGTTTTTGTGCATACAACTTCTATTGCATTAAAAACTGTCTTACAGCATTGCAAAAACATTGTATTTCATAAGGCATAAGCATCTTTCAGTTTGGCAAGATTTGCACTGAATATTGAATGAAGCAGCTTTCTCTCATAGAGAGACAAGCTTTTGAGCAGATTTGGGCTAGATTTCACTTCATTTGAACAGAAGCACTATTTCAACATTACTGGTCTCAGAAACCTGTAAACGGGCAATCTTGAGCATTGAAGTCCTAACATAAGTTTTTGTGCATATTACTTCTAACACATTAAAAACTGTCTTACAGCATTGCAAAAACATTTTATTTCATAAGGCATAAGCATCTTTCAGTTTGGCAAGATTTGCACTGAATATTGAATGAGGCAGCTTTCTCTCATAGAGAGACAAGCTTTTGAGCAGATTTGGGCTAGATTTCACTTCATTTGAACTGAAGCACTATTTCAACATTACTGGTCTCAGAAACCTGTAAAATGACAATCTTGAGCATTGAAGTCCTAACACATGTTTTTGTGCATATAACTGCTAACACATTAAAAACTGTCTCACTGCAGTGCAGAAGTTATTTTATTTCATAAGACATAAGCATCTTTCAGTTTGGCAAGATTTGCACTGAATATTGAATGAAGTAGCTTTCTCTCATAGAGAGACAAGCTTTTGAGCAGATTTGGGCTAGATTTCACTTCATTTGAACAGAAGCACAATTTCAACTTTACTGGTCTCAGAAACCTGTAAACTGACAATCTTGAGCATTAAAGTCCTAACACATGTTTTTGTGCATATAACTTCTAACACATTATAAACTGTCTTACAGCATTGCAAAAACATTGTATTCCCAAAGACATAAGCATCTTTCAGTTTGGCAAGATTTGCACTGAATATTGAATGTAGCAGCTTTCTCTCATAGAGAGACAAGCTTTTGAGCAGATTTGGGCTAGATTTCACTTCATTTGAACAGAAGCACTATTTCAGCATTACTGGTCTCAGAAACCTGTAAACTGACAATCTCGAGCATTAAAGTCCTAACACATGTTTTTGTGCATATAACTTCTAACACATTAAAAACTGTCTTACAGCATTGCAAAAACATTTTATTTCATAAGGCATAAGCATCTTTCAGTTTGGCAAGATTTGCACTGAATATTGAATGAAGCAGCTTTCTCTCATAGAGAGACAAGCTTTTGAGCAGATTTGGGCTAGATTTCACTTCATTTGAACAGAAGCACTATTTCAACATTACTGGTCTCAGAAACCTGTAAAATGACAATCTTGAGCATTGAAGTCCTAACATAAGTTTTTGTGCAAATAACTGCTAACACATTAAAAACTGTCTCACTGCATTGCAGAAATTATTTTATTTCATAAGACATAAGCATCTTTCAGTTTGGCAAGATTTGCACTGAATATTGAATGAAGCAGCTTTCTCTCATAGAGAGACAAGCTTTTGAGCAGATTTGGGCTAGATTTCACTTCATTTGAACAGAAGCACTATTTCAACATTACTGGTCTCAGAAACCTGTAAAATGACAATCTTGAGCATTGAAGTCCTAACATAAGCTTTTGTGCATATAACTGCTAACACATTAAAAACTGTCTCACTGCATTGCAGAAATTATTTTATTTCATAAGACATAAGCATCTTTCAGTTTGGCAAGATTTGCACTGAATATTGAATGAAGCAGCTTTCTCTCATAGAGAGACAAGCTTTTGAGCAGATTTGGGCTAGATTTCACTTCATTTGAACAGAAGCACAATTTCAACTTTACTGGTCTCAGAAACCTGTAAACTGACCATCTTGAGCATTGAAGTCCTAACACATTTTTTTGTGCATATAACTTCTAACACATTAAAAACTGTCTTACAGCATTGCAAAAACATTGTATTCCCAAAGGCATAAGCATCTTTCAGTTTGGCAAGATTTGCACTGAATATTGAATGTAGCAGCTTTCTCTCATAGAGAGACAAGCTTTTGAGCAGATTTGGGCTAGATTTCACTTCATTTGAACAGAAGCACTATTTCAGCATTACTGGTCTCAGAAACCTGTAAACTGACAATCTTGAGCATTAAAGTCCTAACACATGATTTTGTGCATATAACTTCTAACACATTAAAAACTGTCTTACAGCATTGCAAAAACATTGTATTCCAAAAGGCATAAGCATCTTTCAGTTTGGCAAGATTTGCACTGAATATTGAATGTAGCAGCTTTCTCTCATAGAGAGACAAGCTTTTGAGCAGATTTGGGCTAGATTTCACTTCATTTGAACAGAAGCACTATTTCAGCATTACTGGTGTCAGAAACCTGTAAACTGACAATCTTGAGCATTGAAGTCCTAACACATGTTTTTGTGCATATAACTTCTAACACATTAAAAACTGTCTTACAGCATTGCAAAAACATTGTATTCCAAAAGGCATAAGCATCTTTCAGTTTGGCAAGATTTGCACTGAATATTGAATGAAGCAGCTTTCTCTCATAGAGAGACAAGCTTTTGAGCAGATTTGGGCTAGATTTCACTTCATTTGAACAGAAGCACTATTTCAACATTACTGGTCTCAGAAACCTGTAAACTGGCAATCTTGAGCATTGAAGTCCTAACATAAGTTTTTGTGCATATAACTTCTAACACATTAAAAACTGTCTTACAGCATTGCAAAAACCTTGTATTTCATAAGGCATAAGCATCTTTCAGTTTGGCAAGATTTGCACTGAATATTGAATGAAGCAGCTTTCTCTCAAAGACAGACAAGCTTTTGAGCAGATTTGGGCTAGATTTCACTTCATTTGAACAGAAGCACTATTTCAACATTACTGGTCTCAGAAACCTGTAAAATGACAATCTTGAGCATTGAAGTCCTAAAATAAGTTTTTGTGCATATAACTGCTAACACATTAAAAACTGTCTCACTGCATTGCAGAAATCATTTTATTTCATAAGACATAAGCATCTTTCAGTTTGGCAAGATTTGCACTGAATATTGAATGTAGCAGCTTTCTCTCATAGAGAGACAAGCTTTTGAGCAGATTTGGGCTAGATTTCACTTCATTTGAACAGAAGCACTATTTCAACATTACTGGTGTCAGAAACCTGTAAACTGACAATCTTGAGCATTGAAGTCCTAACACATGTTTTTGTGCATATAACTTCTAACACATTAAAAACTGTCTTACAGCATTGCAAAAACATTGTATTCCAAAAGGCATAAGCATCTTTCAGTTTGGCAAGATTTGCACTGAATATTGAATGTAGCAGCTTTCCCTCATAGAGAGACAAGCTTTTGAGCAGATTTGGGCTAGATTTCACTCCATTTGAACAGAAGCACTATTTCAACATTACTGGTCTCAGAAACCTGTAAACTGGCAATCTTGAGCATTGAAGTCCTAACACATGTTTTTGTGCATATAACTTCTAACACATTAAAAACTGTCTTACAGCATTGCAAAAACATTGTATTCCCAAAGGCATAAGCATCTTTCAGTTTGGCAAGATTTGCACTGAATATTGAATGTAGCAGCTTTCTCTCATAGAGAGACAAGCTTTTGAGCAGATTTGGGCTAGATTTCACTTCATTTGAACAGAAGCACTATTTCAGCATTACTGGTCTCAGAAACCTGTAAACTAACAATCTTGAGCATTAAAGTCCTAACACATGTTTTTGTGCATATAACTTCTAACACATTAAAAACTGTCTTACAGCATTGCAAAAACATTGTATTCCAAAAGGCATAAGCATCTTTCAGTTTGGCAAGATTTGCACTGAATATTGAATGTAGCAGCTTTCTCTCATAGAGAGACAAGCTTTTGAGCAGATTTGGGCTAGATTTCACTTCATTTGAACAGAAGCACTATTTCAGCATTACTGGTGTCAGAAACCTGTAAACTGACAATCTTGAGCATTGAAGTCCTAACACATGTTTTTGTGCATATAACTTCTAACACATTAAAAACTGTCTTACAGCATTGCAAAAACATTGTATTCCAAAAGGCATAAGCATCTTTCAGTTTGGCAAGATTTGCACTGAATATTGAATGAAGCAGCTTTCTCTCATAGAGAGACAAGCTTTTGAGCAGATTTGGGCTAGATTTCACTTCATTTGAACAGAAGCACTATTTCAACATTACTGGTCTCAGAAACCTGTAAACTGACAATCTTGAGCACTGAGGTCCTAACATAAGTTTTTGTGCATACAACTTCTATTGCATTAAAAACTGTCTTACAGCATTGCAAAAACATTGTATTTCATAAGGCATAAGCATCTTTCAGTTTGGCAAGATTTGCACTGAATATTGAATGAAGCAGCTTTCTCTCATAGAGAGACAAGCTTTTGAGCAGATTTGGGCTAGATTTCACTTCATTTGAACAGAAGCACTATTTCAACATTACTGGTCTCAGAAACCTGTAAACGGGCAATCTTGAGCATTGAAGTCCTAACACATGTTTTTGTGCATATAACTGCTAACACATTAAAAACTGTCTCACTGCAGTGCAGAAGTTATTTTATTTCATAAGACATAAGCATCTTTCAGTTTGGCAAGATTTGCACTGAATATTGAATGAAGTAGCTTTCTCTCATAGAGAGACAAGCTTTTGAGCAGATTTGGGCTAGATTTCACTTCATTTGAACAGAAGCACAATTTCAACTTTACTGGTCTCAGAAACCTGTAAACTGACAATCTTGAGCATTAAAGTCCTAACACATGTTTTTGTGCATATAACTTCTAACACATTATAAACTGTCTTACAGCATTGCAAAAACATTGTATTCCCAAAGACATAAGCATCTTTCAGTTTGGCAAGATTTGCACTGAATATTGAATGTAGCAGCTTTCTCTCATAGAGAGACAAGCTTTTGAGCAGATTTGGGCTAGATTTCACTTCATTTGAACAGAAGCACTATTTCAGCATTACTGGTCTCAGAAACCTGTAAACTGACAATCTCGAGCATTAAAGTCCTAACACATGTTTTTGTGCATATAACTTCTAACACATTAAAAACTGTCTTACAGCATTGCAAAAACATTGTATTCCAAAAGGCATAAGCATCTTTCAGTTTGGCAAGATTTGCACTGAATTTTGAATGTAGCAGCTTTCTCTCATAGAGAGACAAGCTTTTGAGCAGATTTGGGCTAGATTTCACTTCATTTGAACAGAAGCACTATTTCAGCATTACTGGTGTCAGAAACCTGTAAACTGACAATCTTGAGCATTGAAGTCCTAACACATGTTTTTGTGCATATAACTTCTAACACATTAAAAACTGTCTTACAGCATTGCAAAAACATTGTATTCCAAAAGGCATAAGCATCTTTCAGTTTGGCAAGATTTGCACTGAATATTGAATGAAGCAGCTTTCTCTCATAGAGAGACAAGCTTTTGAGCAGATTTGGGCTAGATTTCACTTCATTTGAACAGAAGCACTATTTCAACATTACTGGTCTCAGAAACCTGTAAACTGGCAATCTTGAGCATTGAAGTCCTAACATAAGTTTTTGTGCATATAACTGCTAACACATTAAAAACTGTCTCACTGCATTGCAGAAATTATTTTATTTAATAAGACATAAGCATCTTTCAGTTTGGCAAAATTTGCACTGAATATTGAATGTAGCAGCTTTCTCTCATAGAGAGACAAGCTTTTGAGCAGATTTGGGCTAGATTTCACTTCATTTGAACAGAAGCACTATTTCAGCATTACTGGTCTCAGAAACCTGTAAACTGACAATCTTGAGCATTAAAGTCCTAACACATGTTTTTGTGCATATAACTTCTAACACATTATAAACTGTCTTACAGCATTGCAAAAACATTGTATTCCCAAAGACATAAGCATCTTTCAGTTTGGCAAGATTTGCACTGAATATTGAATGTAGCAGCTTTCTCTCATAGAGAGACAAGCTTTTGAGCAGATTTGGGCTAGATTTCACTTCATTTGAACAGAAGCACTATTTCAGCATTACTGGTCTCAGAAACCTGTAAACTGACAATCTCGAGCATTAAAGTCCTAACACATGTTTTTGTGCATATAACTTCTAACACATTAAAAACTGTCTTACAGCATTGCAAAAACATTGTATTCCAAAAGGCATAAGCATCTTTCAGTTTGGCAAGATTTGCACTGAATTTTGAATGTAGCAGCTTTCTCTCATAGAGAGACAAGCTTTTGAGCAGATTTGGGCTAGATTTCACTTCATTTGAACAGAAGCACTATTTCAGCATTACTGGTGTCAGAAACCTGTAAACTGACAATCTTGAGCATTGAAGTCCTAACACATGTTTTTGTGCATATAACTTCTAACACATTAAAAACTGTCTTACAGCATTGCAAAAACATTGTATTCCAAAAGGCATAAGCATCTTTCAGTTTGGCAAGATTTGCACTGAATATTGAATGAAGCAGCTTTCTCTCATAGAGAGACAAGCTTTTGAGCAGATTTGGGCTAGATTTCACTTCATTTGAACAGAAGCACTATTTCAACATTACTGGTCTCAGAAACCTGTAAACTGGCAATCTTGAGCATTGAAGTCCTAACATAAGTTTTTGTGCATACAACTTCTATTGCATTAAAAACTGTCTTTACAGCATTGCAAAAACATTGTATTTCATAAGTTATAAGCATCTTTCAGTTTGGCAAGATTTGCACTGAATATTGAATGAAGCAGCTTTCTCTCATAGAGAGACAAGCTTTTTGAGCAGATTTGGGCTAGATTTCACTTCATTTGAACAGAAGCACTATTTCAGCATTACTCTGGTGTCAGAAACCTGTAAACTGACAATCTTGAGCATTGAAGTCCTAACACATGTTTTTGTGCATATAACTTCTAACACATTAAAAACTGTCTTACAGCATTGCAAAAACATTGTATTCCAAAAGGCATAAGCATCTTTCAGTTTGGCAAGATTTGCACTGAATATTGAATGAAGCAGCTTTCTCTCATAGAGAGACAAGCTTTTGAGCAGATTTGGGCTAGATTTCACTTCATTTGAACAGAAGCACTATTTCAACATTACTGGTCTCAGAAACCTGTAAACTGGCAATCTTGAGCATTGAAGTCCTAACATAAGTTTTTGTGCATACAACTTCTATTGCATTAAAAACTGTCTTACAGCATTGCAAAAACATTGTATTCCCAAAGGCATAAGCATCTTTCAGTTTGGCAAGATTTGCACTGAATATTGAATGAAGCAGCTTTCTCTCATAGAGAGACAAGCTTTTGAGCAGATTTGGGCTAGATTTCACTTCATTTGAACAGAAGCACTATTTCAACATTACTGGTCTCAGAAACCTGTAAACGGGCAATCTTGAGCATTGAAGTCCTAACATAAGTTTTTGTGCATATAACTTCTAACACATTAAAAACTGTCTTACAGCATTGCAAAAACATTGTATTTCATAAGGCATAAGCATCTTTCAGTTTGGCAAGATTTGCACTGAATATTGAATGAAACAGCTTTCTCTCATAGAGAGACAAGCTTTTGAGCAGATTTGGGCTAGATTTCACTTCATTTGAACAGAAGCACTATTTCAACATTACTGGTCTCAGAAACCTGTAAAATGACAATCTTGAGCATTGAAGTCCTAACATAAGTTTTTGTGCATATAACTGCTAACACATTAAAAACTGTCTCACTGCATTGAAAATTTATTTTATTTCATAAGACATAAGCATCTTTCAGTTTGGCAAGATTTGCACTGAATATTGAATGAAGCAGCTTTCTCTCATAGAGAGACAAGCTTTTGAGCAGATTTGGGCTAGATTTCACTTCATTTGAACAGAAGCACTATTTCAACTTTACTGGTCTCAGAAACCTGTAAACTGGCAATCTTGAGCATTGAAGTCCTAACATAAGTTTTTGTGCATATAACTTCTAACACATTAAAAACTGTCTTACAGCATTGCAAAAACCTTGTATTTCATAAGGCATAAGCATCTTTCAGTTTGGCAAGATTTGCACTGAATATTGAATGAAGCAGCTTTCTCTCATAGAGAGACAAGCTTTTGAGCACATTTGGGCTAGATTTCACTTCATTTGAACAGAAGCACAATTTCAACTTTACTGGTCTCAGAAACCTGTAAACTGACAATCTTGAGCATTGAAGTCCTAACACATGTTTTTGTGCATATAACTTCTAACACATTAAAAACTGTCTTACAGCATTGCAAAAACATTGTATTCCCAAAGGCATAAGCATCTTTCAGTTTGGCAAGATTTGCACTGAATATTAAATGTAGCAGCTTTCTCTCATAGAGAGACAAGCTTATGAGCAGATTTGGGCTAGATTTCACTTCATTTGAACAGAAGCACTATTTCAGCATTACTGGTCTCAGAAACCTGTAAACTGACAATCTTGAGCATTAAAGTCCTTACACATGTTTTTGTGCATATAACTTCTAACACATTAAAAACTGTCTTACAGCATTGCAAAAACATTGTATTTCAAAAGGCATAAGCATCTTTCAGTGTGGCAAGATTTGCACTGAATATTGAATGTAGCAGCTTTCTCTCATAGAGAGACAAGCTTTTGAGCAGATTAGGGCTAGATTTCACTTCATTTGAACAGAAGCACTATTTCAACATTACTGGTCTCAGAAACCTGAAAACTGACAATCTTGAGCACTGAGGTCCTAACATAAGTTGTTGTGCATGTAACTTCTAACACATTAAAAACTGTCTTACAGCATTGCAAAAACCTTGTATTTCATAAGGCATAAGCATCTTTCAGTTTGGCAAGATTTGCACTGAATATTGAATGAAGCAGCTTTCTCTCATAGAGAGACAAGCTTTTGAGCAGATTTGGGCTAGATTTCACTTCATTTGAACAGAAGCACTATTTCAACATTACTGGTCTCAGAAACCTGTAAACGGGCAATCTTGAGCATTGAAGTCCTAACATAAGTTTTTGTGCATATAACTTCTAACACATTAAAAACTGTCTTACAGCATTGCAAAAACATTTTATTTCATAAGGCATAAGCATCTTTCAGTTTGGCAAGATTTGCACTGAATATTGAATGAAGCAGCTTTCTCTCATAGAGAGACAAGCTTTTGAGCAGATTTGGGCTAGATTTCACTTCATTTGAACTGAAGCACTATTTCAACATTACTGGTCTCAGAAACCTGTAAACTGACAATCTTGAGCATTGAAGTCCTAACACATGTTTTTGTGCATATAACTTCTAACACATTAAAAACTGTCTTACAGCATTGCAAAAACATTGTATTCCCAAAGGCATAAGCATCTTTCAGTTTGGCAAGATTTGCACTGAATATTGAATGTAGCAGCTTTCTCTCATAGAGAGACAAGCTTTTGAGCAGATTTGGGCTAGATTTCACTTCATTTGAACAGAAGCACTATTTCAGCATTACTGGTCTCAGAAACCTGTAAACTAACAATCTTGAGCATTAAAGTCCTAACACATGTTTTTGTGCATATAACTTCTAACACATTAAAAACTGTCTTACAGCATTGCAAAAACATTGTATTCCAAAAGGCATAAGCATCTTTCAGTTTGGCAAGATTTGCACTGAATATTGAATGTAGCAGCTTTCTCTCATAGAGAGACAAGCTTTTGAGCAGATTTGGGCTAGATTTCACTTCATTTGAACAGAAGCACTATTTCAGCATTACTGGTGTCAGAAACCTGTAAACTGACAATCTTGAGCATTGAAGTCCTAACACATGTTTTTGTGCATATAACTTCTAACACATTAAAAACTGTCTTACAGCATTGCAAAAACATTGTATTCCAAAAGGCATAAGCATCTTTCAGTTTGGCAAGATTTGCACTGAATATTGAATGAAGCAGCTTTCTCTCATAGAGAGACAAGCTTTTGAGCAGATTTGGGCTAGATTTCACTTCATTTGAACAGAAGCACTATTTCAACATTACTGGTCTCAGAAACCTGTAAACGGGCAATCTTGAGCATTGAAGTCCTAACATAAGTTTTTGTGCATATTACTTCTAACACATTAAAAACTGTCTTACAGCATTGCAAAAACATTTTATTTCATAAGGCATAAGCATCTTTCAGTTTGGCAAGATTTGCACTGAATATTGAATGAGGCAGCTTTCTCTCATAGAGAGACAAGCTTTTGAGCAGATTTGGGCTAGATTTCACTTCATTTGAACTGAAGCACTATTTCAACATTACTGGTCTCAGAAACCTGTAAAATGACAATCTTGAGCATTGAAGTCCTAACACATGTTTTTGTGCATATAACTGCTAACACATTAAAAACTGTCTCACTGCAGTGCAGAAGTTATTTTATTTCATAAGACATAAGCATCTTTCAGTTTGGCAAGATTTGCACTGAATATTGAATGAAGTAGCTTTCTCTCATAGAGAGACAAGCTTTTGAGCAGATTTGGGCTAGATTTCACTTCATTTGAACAGAAGCACAATTTCAACTTTACTGGTCTCAGAAACCTGTAAACTGACAATCTTGAGCATTAAAGTCCTAACACATGTTTTTGTGCATATAACTTCTAACACATTATAAACTGTCTTACAGCATTGCAAAAACATTGTATTCCCAAAGACATAAGCATCTTTCAGTTTGGCAAGATTTGCACTGAATATTGAATGTAGCAGCTTTCTCTCATAGAGAGACAAGCTTTTGAGCAGATTTGGGCTAGATTTCACTTCATTTGAACAGAAGCACTATTTCAGCATTACTGGTCTCAGAAACCTGTAAACTGACAATCTCGAGCATTAAAGTCCTAACACATGTTTTTGTTCATATAACTTCTAACACATTAAAAACTGTCTTACAGCATTGCAAAAACATTGTATTCCAAAAGGCATAAGCATCTTTCAGTTTGGCAAGATTTGCACTGAATTTTGAATGTAGCAGCTTTCTCTCATAGAGAGACAAGCTTTTGAGCAGATTTGGGCTAGATTTCACTTCATTTGAACAGAAGCACTATTTCAGCATTACTGGTGTCAGAAACCTGTAAACTGACAATCTTGAGCATTGAAGTCCTAACACATGTTTTTGTGCATATAACTTCTAACACATTAAAAACTGTCTTACAGCATTGCAAAAACATTGTATTCCAAAAGGCATAAGCATCTTTCAGTTTGGCAAGATTTGCACTGAATATTGAATGAAGCAGCTTTCTCTCATAGAGAGACAAGCTTTTGAGCAGATTTGGGCTAGATTTCACTTCATTTGAACAGAAGCACTATTTCAACATTACTGGTCTCAGAAACCTGTAAACTGGCAATCTTGAGCATTGAAGTCCTAACATAAGTTTTTGTGCATATAACTGCTAACACATTAAAAACTGTCTCACTGCATTGCAGAAATTATTTTATTTAATAAGACATAAGCATCTTTCAGTTTGGCAAAATTTGCACTGAATATTGAATGTAGCAGCTTTCTCTCATAGAGAGACAAGCTTTTGAGCAGATTTGGGCTAGATTTCACTTCATTTGAACAGAAGCACTATTTCAGCATTACTGGTCTCAGAAACCTGTAAACTGACAATCTTGAGCATTAAAGTCCTAACACATGTTTTTGTGCATATAACTTCTAACACATTATAAACTGTCTTACAGCATTGCAAAAACATTATATTCCCAAAGACATAAGCATCTTTCAGTTTGGCAAGATTTGCACTGAATATTGAATGTAGCAGCTTTCTCTCATAGAGAGACAAGCTTTTGAGCAGATTTGGGCTAGATTTCACTTCATTTGAACAGAAGCACTATTTCAGCATTACTGGTCTCAGAAACCTGTAAACTGACAATCTCGAGCATTAAAGTCCTAACACATGTTTTTGTGCATATAACTTCTAACACATTAAAAACTGTCTTACAGCATTGCAAAAACATTGTATTCCAAAAGGCATAAGCATCTTTCAGTTTGGCAAGATTTGCACTGAATTTTGAATGTAGCAGCTTTCTCTCATAGAGAGACAAGCTTTTGAGCAGATTTGGGCTAGATTTCACTTCATTTGAACAGAAGCACTATTTCAGCATTACTGGTGTCAGAAACCTGTAAACTGACAATCTTGAGCATTGAAGTCCTAACACATGTTTTTGTGCATATAACTTCTAACACATTAAAAACTGTCTTACAGCATTGCAAAAACATTGTATTCCAAAAGGCATAAGCATCTTTCAGTTTGGCAAGATTTGCACTGAATATTGAATGAAGCAGCTTTCTCTCATAGAGAGACAAGCTTTTGAGCAGATTTGGGCTAGATTTCACTTCATTTGAACAGAAGCACTATTTCAACATTACTGGTCTCAGAAACCTGTAAACTGGCAATCTTGAGCATTGAAGTCCTAACATAAGTTTTTGTGCATACAACTTCTATTGCATTAAAAACTGTCTTTACAGCATTGCAAAAACATTGTATTTCATAAGTTATAAGCATCTTTCAGTTTGGCAAGATTTGCACTGAATATTGAATGAAGCAGCTTTCTCTCATAGAGAGACAAGCTTTTTGAGCAGATTTGGGCTAGATTTCACTTCATTTGAACAGAAGCACTATTTCAGCATTACTCTGGTGTCAGAAACCTGTAAACTGACAATCTTGAGCATTGAAGTCCTAACACATGTTTTTGTGCATATAACTTCTAACACATTAAAAACTGTCTTACAGCATTGCAAAAACATTGTATTCCAAAAGGCATAAGCATCTTTCAGTTTGGCAAGATTTGCACTGAATATTGAATGAAGCAGCTTTCTCTCATAGAGAGACAAGCTTTTGAGCAGATTTGGGCTAGATTTCACTTCATTTGAACAGAAGCACTATTTCAACATTACTGGTCTCAGAAACCTGTAAACTGGCAATCTTGAGCATTGAAGTCCTAACATAAGTTTTTGTGCATACAACTTCTATTGCATTAAAAACTGTCTTACAGCATTGCAAAAACATTGTATTCCCAAAGGCATAAGCATCTTTCAGTTTGGCAAGATTTGCACTGAATATTGAATGAAGCAGCTTTCTCTCATAGAGAGACAAGCTTTTGAGCAGATTTGGGCTAGATTTCACTTCATTTGAACAGAAGCACTATTTCAACATTACTGGTCTCAGAAACCTGTAAACGGGCAATCTTGAGCATTGAAGTCCTAACATAAGTTTTTGTGCATATAACTTCTAACACATTAAAAACTGTCTTACAGCATTGCAAAAACATTGTATTTCATAAGGCATAAGCATCTTTCAGTTTGGCAAGATTTGCACTGAATATTGAATGAAACAGCTTTCTCTCATAGAGAGACAAGCTTTTGAGCAGATTTGGGCTAGATTTCACTTCATTTGAACAGAAGCACTATTTCAACATTACTGGTCTCAGAAACCTGTAAAATGACAATCTTGAGCATTGAAGTCCTAACATAAGTTTTTGTGCATATAACTGCTAACACATTAAAAACTGTCTCACTGCATTGCAGAAATTATTTTATTTCATAAGACATAAGCATCTTTCAGTTTGGCAAGATTTGCACTGAATATTGAATGAAGCAGCTTTCTCTCATAGAGAGACAAGCTTTTGAGCAGATTTGGGCTAGATTTCACTTCATTTGAACAGAAGCACTATTTCAACTTTACTGGTCTCAGAAACCTGTAAACTGGCAATCTTGAGCATTGAAGTCCTAACATAAGTTTTTGTGCATATAACTTCTAACACATTAAAAACTGTCTTACAGCATTGCAAAAACCTTGTATTTCATAAGGCATAAGCATCTTTCAGTTTGGCAAGATTTGCACTGAATATTGAATGAAGCAGCTTTCTATCATAGAGAGACAAGCTTATGAGCAGATTTGGGCTAGATTTCACTTCATTTGAACAGAAGCACTATTTTAACATTACTGGTCTCAGAAACCTGTAAAATGACAATCTTGAGCATTGAAGTCCTAACATAAGTTTTTGTGCATATTACTGCTAACACATTAAAAACTGTCTCACTGCATTGCAAAAATTATTTTATTTCATAAGACATAAGCATCTTTCAGTTTGGCAAGATTTGCACTGAATATTGAATGAAGCAGCTTTCTCTCATAGAGAGACAAGCTTTTGAGCACATTTGGGCTAGATTTCACTTCATTTGAACAGAAGCACAATTTCAACTTTACTGGTCTCAGAAACCTGTAAACTGACAATCTTGAGCATTGAAGTCCTAACACATGTTTTTGTGCATATAACTTCTAACACATTAAAAACTGTCTTACAGCATTGCAAAAACATTGTATTCCCAAAGGCATAAGCATCTTTCAGTTTGGCAAGATTTGCACTGAATATTAAATGTAGCAGCTTTCTCTCATAGAGAGACAAGCTTATGAGCAGATTTGGGCTAGATTTCACTTCATTTGAACAGAAGCACTATTTCAGCATTACTGGTCTCAGAAACCTGTAAACTGACAATCTTGAGCATTAAAGTCCTTACACATGTTTTTGTGCATATAACTTCTAACACATTAAAAACTGTCTTACAGCATTGCAAAAACATTGTATTTCAAAAGGCATAAGCATCTTTCAGTGTGGCAAGATTTGCACTGAATATTGAATGTAGCAGCTTTCTCTCATAGAGAGACAAGCTTTTGAGCAGATTAGGGCTAGATTTCACTTCATTTGAACAGAAGCACTATTTCAACATTACTGGTCTCAGAAACCTGAAAACTGACAATCTTGAGCACTGAGGTCCTAACATAAGTTTTTGTGCATGTAACTTCTAACACATTAAAAACTGTCTTACAGCATTGCAAAAACCTTGTATTTCATAAGGCATAAGCATCTTTCAGTTTGGCAAGATTTGCACTGAATATTGAATGAAGCAGCTTTCTCTCATAGAGAGACAAGCTTTTGAGCAGATTTGGGCTAGATTTCACTTCATTTGAACAGAAGCACTATTTCAACATTACTGGTCTCAGAAACCTGTAAACGGGCAATCTTGAGCATTGAAGTCCTAACATAAGTTTTTGTGCATATAACTTCTAACACATTAAAAACTGTCTTACAGCATTGCAAAAACATTTTATTTCATAAGGCATAAGCATCTTTCAGTTTGGCAAGATTTGCACTGAATATTGAATGAAGCAGCTTTCTCTCATAGAGAGACAAGCTTTTGAGCAGATTTGGGCTAGATTTCACTTCATTTGAACTGAAGCACTATTTCAACATTACTGGTCTCAGAAACCTGTAAACTGACAATCTTGAGCATTGAAGTCCTAACACATGTTTTTGTGCATATAACTTCTAACACATTAAAAACTGTCTTACAGCATTGCAAAAACATTGTATTCCCAAAGGCATAAGCATCTTTCAGTTTGGCAAGATTTGCACTGAATATTGAATGTAGCAGCTTTCTCTCATAGAGAGACAAGCTTTTGAGCAGATTTGGGCTAGATTTCACTTCATTTGAACAGAAGCACTATTTCAGCATTACTGGTCTCAGAAACCTGTAAACTAACAATCTTGAGCATTAAAGTCCTAACACATGTTTTTGTGCATATAACTTCTAACACATTAAAAACTGTCTTACAGCATTGCAAAAACATTGTATTCCAAAAGGCATAAGCATCTTTCAGTTTGGCAAGATTTGCACTGAATATTGAATGTAGCAGCTTTCTCTCATAGAGAGACAAGCTTTTCAGCAGATTTGGGCTAGATTTCACTTCATTTGAACAGAAGCACTATTTCAGCATTACTGGTGTCAGAAACCTGTAAACTGACAATCTTGAGCATTGAAGTCCTAACACATGTTTTTGTGCATATAACTTCTAACACATTAAAAACTGTCTTACAGCATTGCAAAAACATTGTATTCCAAAAGGCATAAGCATCTTTCAGTTTGGCAAGATTTGCACTAAATATTGAATGAAGCAGCTTTCTCTCATAGAGAGACAAGCTTTTGAGCAGATTTGGGCTAGATTTCACTTCATTTGAACAGAAGCACTATTTCAACATTACTGGTCTCAGAAACCTGTAAACGGGCAATCTTGAGCATTGAAGTCCTAACATAAGTTTTTGTGCATATTACTTCTAACACATTAAAAACTGTCTTACAGCATTGCAAAAACATTTTATTTCATAAGGCATAAGCATCTTTCAGTTTGGCAAGATTTGCACTGAATATTGAATGAGGCAGCTTTCTCTCATAGAGAGACAAGCTTTTGAGCAGATTTGGGCTAGATTTCACTTCATTTGAACTGAAGCACTATTTCAACATTACTGGTCTCAGAAACCTGTAAAATGACAATCTTGAGCATTGAAGTCCTAACACATGTTTTTGTGCATATAACTGCTAACACATTAAAAACTGTCTCACTGCAGTGCAGAAGTTATTTTATTTCATAAGACATAAGCATCTTTCAGTTTGGCAAGATTTGCACTGAATATTGAATGAAGTAGCTTTCTCTCATAGAGAGACAAGCTTTTGAGCAGATTTGGGCTAGATTTCACTTCATTTGAACAGAAGCACAATTTCAACTTTACTGGTCTCAGAAACCTGTAAACTGACAATCTTGAGCATTAAAGTCCTAACACATGTTTTTGTGCATATAACTTCTAACACATTATAAACTGTCTTACAGCATTGCAAAAACATTGTATTCCCAAAGACATAAGCATCTTTCAGTTTGGCAAGATTTGCACTGAATATTGAATGTAGCAGCTTTCTCTCATAGAGAGACAAGCTTTTGAGCAGATTTGGGCTAGATTTCACTTCATTTGAACAGAAGCACTATTTCAGCATTACTGGTCTCAGAAACCTGTAAACTGACAATCTCGAGCATTAAAGTCCTAACACATGTTTTTGTTCATATAACTTCTAACACATTAAAAACTGTCTTACAGCATTGCAAAAACATTGTATTCCAAAAGGCATAAGCATCTTTCAGTTTGGCAAGATTTGCACTGAATTTTGAATGTAGCAGCTTTCTCTCATAGAGAGACAAGCTTTTGAGCAGATTTGGGCTAGATTTCACTTCATTTGAACAGAAGCACTATTTCAGCATTACTGGTGTCAGAAACCTGTAAACTGACAATCTTGAGCATTGAAGTCCTAACACATGTTTTTGTGCATATAACTTCTAACACATTAAAAACTGTCTTACAGCATTGCAAAAACATTGTATTCCAAAAGGCATAAGCATCTTTCAGTTTGGCAAGATTTGCACTGAATATTGAATGAAGCAGCTTTCTCTCATAGAGAGACAAGCTTTTGAGCAGATTTGGGCTAGATTTCACTTCATTTGAACAGAAGCACTATTTCAACATTACTGGTCTCAGAAACCTGTAAACTGGCAATCTTGAGCATTGAAGTCCTAACATAAGTTTTTGTGCATATAACTGCTAACACATTAAAAACTGTCTCACTGCATTGCAGAAATTATTTTATTTAATAAGACATAAGCATCTTTCAGTTTGGCAAAATTTGCACTGAATATTGAATGTAGCAGCTTTCTCTCATAGAGAGACAAGCTTTTGAGCAGATTTGGGCTAGATTTCACTTCATTTGAACAGAAGCACTATTTCAGCATTACTGGTCTCAGAAACCTGTAAACTGACAATCTTGAGCATTAAAGTCCTAACACATGTTTTTGTGCATATAACTTCTAACACATTATAAACTGTCTTACAGCATTGCAAAAACATTGTATTCCCAAAGACATAAGCATCTTTCAGTTTGGCAAGATTTGCACTGAATATTGAATGTAGCAGCTTTCTCTCATAGAGAGACAAGCTTTTGAGCAGATTTGGGCTAGATTTCACTTCATTTGAACAGAAGCACTATTTCAGCATTACTGGTCTCAGAAACCTGTAAACTGACAATCTCGAGCATTAAAGTCCTAACACATGTTTTTGTGCATATAACTTCTAACACATTAAAAACTGTCTTACAGCATTGCAAAAACATTGTATTCCAAAAGGCATAAGCATCTTTCAGTTTGGCAAGATTTGCACTGAATTTTGAATGTAGCAGCTTTCTCTCATAGAGAGACAAGCTTTTGAGCAGATTTGGGCTAGATTTCACTTCATTTGAACAGAAGCACTATTTCAGCATTACTGGTGTCAGAAACCTGTAAACTGACAATCTTGAGCATTGAAGTCCTAACACATGTTTTTGTGCATATAACTTCTAACACATTAAAAACTGTCTTACAGCATTGCAAAAACATTGTATTCCAAAAGGCATAAGCATCTTTCAGTTTGGCAAGATTTGCACTGAATATTGAATGAAGCAGCTTTCTCTCATAGAGAGACAAGCTTTTGAGCAGATTTGGGCTAGATTTCACTTCATTTGAACAGAAGCACTATTTCAACATTACTGGTCTCAGAAACCTGTAAACTGGCAATCTTGAGCATTGAAGTCCTAACATAAGTTTTTGTGCATACAACTTCTATTGCATTAAAAACTGTCTTTACAGCATTGCAAAAACATTGTATTTCATAAGTTATAAGCATCTTTCAGTTTGGCAAGATTTGCACTGAATATTGAATGAAGCAGCTTTCTCTCATAGAGAGACAAGCTTTTTGAGCAGATTTGGGCTAGATTTCACTTCATTTGAACAGAAGCACTATTTCAGCATTACTCTGGTGTCAGAAACCTGTAAACTGACAATCTTGAGCATTGAAGTCCTAACACATGTTTTTGTGCATATAACTTCTAACACATTAAAAACTGTCTTACAGCATTGCAAAAACATTGTATTCCAAAAGGCATAAGCATCTTTCAGTTTGGCAAGATTTGCACTGAATATTGAATGAAGCAGCTTTCTCTCATAGAGAGACAAGCTTTTGAGCAGATTTGGGCTAGATTTCACTTCATTTGAACAGAAGCACTATTTCAACATTACTGGTCTCAGAAACCTGTAAACTGGCAATCTTGAGCATTGAAGTCCTAACATAAGTTTTTGTGCATACAACTTCTATTGCATTAAAAACTGTCTTACAGCATTGCAAAAACATTGTATTCCCAAAGGCATAAGCATCTTTCAGTTTGGCAAGATTTGCACTGAATATTGAATGAAGCAGCTTTCTCTCATAGAGAGACAAGCTTTTGAGCAGATTTGGGCTAGATTTCACTTCATTTGAACAGAAGCACTATTTCAACATTACTGGTCTCAGAAACCTGTAAACGGGCAATCTTGAGCATTGAAGTCCTAACATAAGTTTTTGTGCATATAACTTCTAACACATTAAAAACTGTCTTACAGCATTGCAAAAACATTGTATTTCATAAGGCATAAGCATCTTTCAGTTTGGCAAGATTTGCACTGAATATTGAATGAAACAGCTTTCTCTCATAGAGAGACAAGCTTTTGAGCAGATTTGGGCTAGATTTCACTTCATTTGAACAGAAGCACTATTTCAACTTTACTGGTCTCAGAAACCTGTAAACTGGCAATCTTGAGCATTGAAGTCCTAACATAAGTTTTTGTGCATATAACTTCTAACACATTAAAAACTGTCTTACAGCATTGCAAAAACCTTGTATTTCATAAGGCATAAGCATCTTTCAGTTTGGCAAGATTTGCACTGAATATTGAATGTAGCAGCTTTCTCTCATAGAGAGACAAGCTTTTGAGCAGATTTGGGCTAGATTTCACTTCATTTGAACAGAAGCACTATTTCAACTTTACTGGTCTCAGAAACCTGTAAAATGACAATCTTGAGCATTTGAAGTCCTAACATAAGTTTTTGTGCATACAACTTCTAACACATTAAAAACTGTCTTACAGCATTGCAAAAACATTGTATTCCAAAAGGCATAAGCATCTTTCAGTTTGGCAAGATTTGCACTGAATATTGAATGTAGCAGCTTTCTCTCATAGAGAGACAAGCTTTTGAGCAGATTTGGGCTAGATTTCAATAATTTGAACAGAAGCACTATTTCAGCATTACTGGTCTCAGAAACCTGTAAACTGACAATCTTGAGCATTATAGTCCTAACACATGTTTTGTGCATATAACTTCTAACACATTAAAAACTGTCTTACAGCATTGCAAAAACATTGTATTTCAAAAGGCATAAGCATCTTTCAGTTTGGCAAGATTTGCACTGAATATTGAATGTAGCAGCTTTCTCTCATAGAGAGACAAGCTTTTGAGCAGATTTGGGCTAGATTTCACTTCATTTGAACAGAAGCACTATTTCAACATTACTGGTCTCAGAAACCTGTAAACTGACAATCTTGAGCACTGAGGTCCTAACATAAGTTTTTGTGTATACAACTTCTAACGCATTAAAAACTGTCTTACAGCATTGCAAAAACCTTTTATTTCATAAGGCATAAGCATCTTTCAGTTTGGCAAGATTTGCACTGAATATTGAATGTAGCAGCTTTCTCTCATAGAGAGACAAGCTTTTGAGCAGATTTGGGCTAGATTTCACTTCATTTGAACAGAAGCACTATTTCAAATTTACTGGTCTCAGAAACCTGTAAAATGACAATCTTGAGCATTGAAGTCCTAACATAAGTTTTTGTGCATACAACTTCTAACACATTAAAAACTGTCTTACAGCATTGCAAAAACATTGTATTCCAAAAGGCATAAGCATCTTTCAGTTTGGCAAGATTTGCACTGAATATTGAATGTAGCAGCTTTCTCTCATAGAGAGACAAGCTTTTGAGCAGATTTGGGCTAGATTTCACTTCATTTGAACAGAAGCACTATTTCAACATTACTGGTCTCAGAAACCTGTAAACTGGCAATCTTGAGCATTGAAGTCCTAACATAAGTTTTTGTGCATATAACTTCTAACACATTAAAAACTGTCTTACAGCATTGCAAAAACCTTGTATTTCATAAGGCATAAGCATCTTTCAGTTTGGCAAGATTTGCACTGAATATTGAATGAAGCAGCTTTCTCTCATAGAGAGACAAGCTTTTGAGCAGATTTGGGCTAGATTTCACTTCATTTGAACAGAAGCACTATTTTAACATTACTGGTCTCAGAAACCTGTAAAATGACAATCTTGAGCATTGAAGTCCTAACATAAGTTTTTGTGCATATAACTGCTAACACATTAAAAACTGTCTCACTGCATTGCAGAAATCATTTTATTTCATAAGACAAAAGCATCTTTCAGTTTGGCAAGATTTGCACTGAATATTGAATGAAGCAGCTTTCTCTCGTAGAGAGACAAGCTTTTGAGCACATTTGGGCTAGATTTCACTTCATTTGAACAGAAGCACAATTTCAACTTTACTGGTCTCAGAAACCTGTAAACTGACAATCTTGAGCATTGAAGTCCTAACACATGTTTTTGTGCATATAACTTCTAACACATTAAAAACTGTCTTACAGCATTGCAAAAACATTGTATTCCCAAAGGCATAAGCATCTTTCAGTTTGGCAAGATTTGCACTGAATATTGAATGTAGCAGCTTTCTCTCATAGAGAGACAAGCTTTTGAGCAGATTTGGGCTAGATTTCACTTCATTTGAACAGAAGCACTATTTCAGCATTACTGGTCTCAGAAACCTGTAAACTGACAATCTTGAGCATTAAAGTCCTAACACATGTTTTTGTGCATATATCTTCTAACACATTAAAAACTGTCTTACAGCATTGCAAAAACATTGTATTCCAAAAGGCATAAGCATCTTTCAGTTTGGCAAGATTTGCACTGAATATTGAATGAAGCAGCTTTCTCTCATAGAGAGACAAGCTTTTGAGCAGATTTGGGCTAGATTTCACTTCATTTGAACAGAAGCACTATTTCAACATTACTGGTCTCAGAAACCTGTAAAATGACAATCTTGAGCATTGAAGTCCTAACATAAGTTTTTGTGCATACAACTTCTAACACATTAAAAACTGTCTTACAGCATTGCAAAAACATTGTATTCCCAAAGGCATAAGCATCTTTCAGTTTGGCAAGATTTGCACTGAATATTGAATGTAGCAGCTTTCTCTCATAGAGAGACAAGCTTTTGAGCAGATTTGGGCTAGATTTCAATAATTTGAACAGAAGCACTATTTCAGCATTACTGGTCTCAGAAACCTGTAAACTGACAATCTTGAGCATTATAGTCCTAACACATGTTTTGTGCATATAACTTCTAACACATTAAAAACTGTCTTACAGCATTGCAAAAACATTGTATTTCAAAAGGCATAAGCATCTTTCAGTTTGGCAAGATTTGCACTGAATATTGAATGTAGCAGCTTTCTCTCATAGAGAGACAAGCTTTTGAGCAGATTTGGGCTAGATTTCACTTCATTTGAACAGAAGCACTATTTCAACATTACTGGTCTCAGAAACCTGTAAACTGACAATCTTGAGCACTGAGGTCCTAACATAAGTTTTTGTGTATACAACTTCTAACGCATTAAAAACTGTCTTACAGCATTGCAAAAACCTTTTATTTCATAAGGCATAAGCATCTTTCAGTTTGGCAAGATTTGCACTGAATATTGAATGTAGCAGCTTTCTCTCATAGAGAGACAAGCTTTTGAGCAGATTTGGGCTAGATTTCACTTCATTTGAACAGAAGCACTATTTCAAATTTACTGGTCTCAGAAACCTGTAAAATGACAATCTTGAGCATTGAAGTCCTAACATAAGTTTTTGTGCATACAACTTCTAACACATTAAAAACTGTCTTACAGCATTGCAAAAACATTGTATTCCAAAAGGCATAAGCATCTTTCAGTTTGGCAAGATTTGCACTGAATATTGAATGTAGCAGCTTTCTCTCATAGAGAGACAAGCTTTTGAGCAGATTTGGGCTAGATTTCACTTCATTTGAACAGAAGCACTATTTCAACATTACTGGTCTCAGAAACCTGTAAACTGGCAATCTTGAGCATTGAAGTCCTAACATAAGTTTTTGTGCATATAACTTCTAACACATTAAAAACTGTCTTACAGCATTGCAAAAACCTTGTATTTCATAAGGCATAAGCATCTTTCAGTTTGGCAAGATTTGCACTGAATATTGAATGAAGCAGCTTTCTCTCATAGAGAGACAAGCTTTTGAGCAGATTTGGGCTAGATTTCACTTCATTTGAACAGAAGCACTATTTTAACATTACTGGTCTCAGAAACCTGTAAAATGACAATCTTGAGCATTGAAGTCCTAACATAAGTTTTTGTGCATATAACTGCTAACACATTAAAAACTGTCTCACTGCATTGCAGAAATCATTTTATTTCATAAGACAAAAGCATCTTTCAGTTTGGCAAGATTTGCACTGAATATTGAATGAAGCAGCTTTCTCTCGTAGAGAGACAAGCTTTTGAGCAGATTTGGGCTAGATTTCACTTCATTTGAACAGAAGCACAATTTCAACTTTACTGGTCTCAAAAACCTGTAAAATGACAATCTTGAGCATTGAAGTCCTAACATAAGTTTTTGTGCATATAACTGCTAACACATTAAAAACTGTCTCACTGCATTGCAGAAATTATTTTATTTCATAAGACATAAGCATCTTTCAGTTTGGCAAGATTTGCACTGAATATTGAATGTAGCAGCTTTCTCTCATAGAGAGACAAGCTTTTGAGCAGATTTGGACTAGATTTCACTTCATTTGAACAGAAGCACAATTTCAACTTTACTGGTCTCAGAAACCTGTAAACTGACAATCTTAAGCATTGAAGTCCTAACACATGTTTTTGTGCATATAACTTCTAACACATTAAAAACTGTCTTACAGCATTGCAAAAACATTGTATTCCCAAAGGCATAAGCATCTTTCAGTTTGGCAAGATTTGCACTGAATATTGAATGTAACAGCTTTCTCTCATAGAGAGACAAGCTTTTGAGCAGATTTGGGCTAGATTTCACTTCATTTGAACAGAAGCACTATTTCAGCATTACTGGTCTCAGAAACCTGTAAACTGACAATCTTGAGCATTGAAGTCCTAACACATGTTTTTGTGCATATAACTTCTAACACATTAAAAACTGTCTTAAAGCATTGCAAAAACATTGTATTCCAAAAGGCATAAGCATCTTTCAGTTTGGCAAGATTTGCACTGAATATTGAATGTAGCAGCTTTCTCTCATAGAGAGACAAGCTTTTGAGCAGATTTAGGCTAGATTTCACTTCATTTGAACAGAAGCACTATTTCAACATTACTGGTCTCAGAAACCTGTAAACTGACAATCTTGAGCATTGAAGTCCTAACATAAGTTTTTGTGCATATAACTTCTAACACATTAAGAACTGTCTTACAGCATTGCAAAAACCTTGTATTTCATAAGGCATAAGCATCTTTCAGTTTGGCAAGATTTGCACTGAATATTGAATGAAGCAGCTTTCTCTCATAGAGAGACAAGCTTTTGAGCAGATTTGGGCTAGATTTCACTTCATTTGAACAGAAAGCACTATTTCAACATTACTGGTCTCAGAAACCTGTAAACTGGCAATCTTGAGCATTGAAGTCCTAACATAAGTTTTTGTGCATATAACTGCTAACACATTAAAAACTGTCTCGCTGCATTGCAGAACTCATTTTATTTCATAAGACAAAAGCATCTTTCAGTTTGGCAAGATTTGCACTGAATATTGAATGTAGCAGCTTTCTCTCATAGAGAGACAAGCTTTTGAGCAGATTTGGGCTAGATTTCACTTCATTTGAACAGAAGCACAATTTCAACTTTACTGGTCTCAGAAACCTGTAAACTGACAATCTTGAGCATTGAAGTCCTAACACATGTTTTTGTGCATATAACTTCTAACACATTAAAAACTGTCTTAAAGCATTGCAAAAACATTGTATTCCAAAAGGCATAAGCATCTTTCAGTTTGGCAAGATTTGCACTGAATATTGAATGTAGCAGCTTTCTCTCATAGAGAGACAAGCTTTTGAGCAGATTTAGGCTAGATTTCACTTCATTTGAACAGAAGCACTATTTCAACATTACTGGTGTCAGAAACCTGTAAACTGACAATCTTGAGCACTGAGGTCCTAACATAAGTTTTTTTGCATACAACTTCTATTGCATTAAAAACTGTCTTACAGCATTGCAAAAACATTGTATTTCATAAGGCATAAGCATCTTTCAGTTTGGCAAGATTTGCACTGAATATTGAATGAAGCAGCTTTCTCTCATAGAGAGACAAGCTTTTGAGCAGATTTGGGCTAGATTTCACTTCATTTGAACAGAAGCACTATTTCAACATTACTGGTCTCAGAAACCTGTAAACTGGCAATCTTGAGCATTGAAGTCCTAACATAAGTTTTTGTGCATATAACTTCTAACACATTAAAAACTGTCTTACAGCATTGCAAAAACCTTGTATTTCATAAGGCATAAGCATCTTTCAGTTTGGCAAGATTTGCACTGAATATTGAATGAAGCAGCTTTCTCTCATAGAGAGACAAGCTTTTGAGCAGATTTGGGCTAGATTTCACTTCATTTGAACAGAAGCACTATTTCAACATTACTGGTCTCAGAAACCTGTAAAATGACAATCTTGAGCATTGAAGTCCTAAAATAAGTTTTTGTGCATATAACTGCTAACACATTAAAAACTGTCTCGCTGCATTGCAGAAATCATTTTATTTCATAAGACAAAAGCATCTTTCAGTTTGGCAAGATTTGCACTGAATATTGAATGTAGCAGCTTTCTCTCATAGAGAGACAAGCTTTTGAGCAGATTTGGGCTAGATTTCACTTCATTTGAACAGAAGCACAATTTCAACTTTACTGGTCTCAGAAACCTGTAAACTGACAATCTTGAGCATTGAAGTCCTAACACATTTTTTTGTGCATATAACTTCTAACACATTAAAAACTGTCTTACAGCATTGCAAAAACATTGTATTCCCAAAGGCATAAGCATCTTTCAGTTTGGCAAGATTTGCACTGAATATTGAATGTAGCAGCTTTCTCTCATAGAGAGACAAGCTTTTGAGCAGATTTGGGCTAGATTTCACTTCATTTGAACAGAAGCACTATTTCAGCATTACTGGTCTCAGAAACCTGTAAACTGACAATCTTGAGCATTAAAGTCCTAACACATGTTTTTGTGCATATAACTTCTAACACATTAAGAACTGTCTTACAGCATTGCAAAAACATTGTATTCCAAAAGGCATAAGCATCTTTCAGTTTGGCAAGATTTGCACTGAATATTGAATGTAGCAGCTTTCTCTCATAGAGAGACAAGCTTTTAAGCAGATTTGGGCTAGATTTCACTTCATTTGAACAGAAGCACTATTTCAGCATTACTGGTGTCAGAAACCTGTAAACTGACAATCTTGAGCATTGAAGTCCTAACACATGTTTTTGTGCATATAACTTCTAACACATTAAAAACTGTCTTACAGCATTGCAAAAACATTGTATTCCAAAAGGCATAAGCATCTTTCAGTTTGGCAAGATTTGCAATGAATATTGAATGAAGCAGCTTTCTCTCATAGAGAGACAAGCTTTTGAGCAGATTTGGGCTAGATTTCACTTCATTTGAACAGAAGCACTATTTCAACATTACTGGTCTCAGAAGCCTGTAAAATGACAATCTTGAGCATTGAAGTCCTAACATAAGTTTTTGTGCATACAACTTCTAACACATTAAAAACTGTCTTACAGCATTGCAAAAACATTGTATTCCCAAAGGCATAAGCATCTTTCAGTTTGGCAAGATTTGCACTGAATATTGAATGTAGCAGCTTTCTCTCATAGAGAGACAAGCTTTTGAGCAGATTTGGGCTAGATTTCAATAATTTGAACAGAAGCACTATTTCAGCATTACTGGTCTCAGAAACCTGTAAACTGACAATCTTGAGCATTATAGTCCTAACACATGTTTTGTGCATATAACTTCTAACACATTAAAAACTGTCTTACAGCATTGCAAAAACATTGTATTTCAAAAGGCATAAGCATCTTTCAGTTTGGCAAGATTTGCACTGAATATTGAATGTAGCAGCTTTCTCTCATAGAGAGACAAGCTTTTGAGCAGATTTGGGCTAGATTTCACTTCATTTGAACTGAAGCACTATTTCAACATTACTGGTCTCAGAAACCTGTAAAATGGCAATCTTGAGCATTGAAGTCCTAACATAAGTTTTTGTGCATATAACTGCTAACACATTAAAAACTGTCTCACTGCATTGCAGAAGTTATTTTATTTCATAAGACATAAGCATCTTTCAGTTTGGCAAGATTTGCACTGAATATTGAATGAAGCAGCTTTCTCTCATAGAGAGACAAGCTTTTGAGCAGATTTGGGCTAGATTTCACTTCATTTGAACAGAAGCACAATTTCAACTTTACTGGTCTCAGAAACCTGTAAACTGACAATCTTGAGCATTGAAGTCCTAACACATGTTTTTGTGCATATAACTTCTAACACATTATAAACTGTCTTACAGCATTGCAAAAACATTGTATTCCCAAAGACATAAGCATCTTTCAGTTTGGCAAGATTTGCACTGAATATTGAATGTAGCAGCTTTCTCTCGTAGAGAGACAAGCTTTTGAGCAGATTTGGGCTAGATTTCACTTCATTTGAACAGAAGCACTATTTCAGCATTACTGGTCTCAGAAACCTGTAAACTGACAATCTCGAGCATTAAAGTCCTAACACATGTTTTTGTGCATATAACTTCTAACACATTAAAAACTGTCTTACAGCATTGCAAAAACATTGTATTCCAAAAGGCATAAGCATCTTTCAGTTTGGCAAGATTTGCACTGAATTTTGAATGTAGCAGCTTTCTCTCATAGAGAGACAAGCTTTTGAGCAGATTTGGGCTAGATTTCACTTCATTTGAACAGAAGCACTATTTCAGCATTACTGGTGTCAGAAACCTGTAAACTGACAATCTTGAGCATTGAAGTCCTAACACATGTTTTTGTGCATATAACTTCTAACACATTAAAAACTGTCTTACAGCATTGCAAAAACATTGTATTCCAAAAGGCATAAGCATCTTTCAGTTTGGCAAGATTTGCACTGAATATTGAATGAAGCAGCTTTCTCTCATAGAGAGACAAGCTTTTGAGCAGATTTGGGCTAGATTTCACTTCATTTGAACAGAAGCACTATTTCAACATTACTGGTCTCAGAAACCTGTGAACTGGCAATCTTGAGCATTGAAGTCCTAACATAAGTTTTTGTGCATACAACTTCTATTGCATTAAAAACTGTCTTTACAGCATTGCAAATACATTGTATTTCATAAGGCATAAGTATCTTTCAGTTTGGCAAGATTTGCACTGAATATTGAATGAAGCAGCTTTTTCTCATAGAGAGACAAGCTTTTGAGCAGATTTGGGCTAGATTTCACTTCATTTGAACAGAAGCACAATTTCAGCATTACTCTGGTGTCAGAAACCTGTAAACTGACAATCTTGAGCATTGAAGTCCTAACACATGTTTTTGTGCATATAACTTCTAACACATTAAAAACTGTCTTACAGCATTGCAAAAACATTGTATTCCAAAAGGCATAAGCATCTTTCAGTTTGGCAAGATTTGCACTGAATATTGAATGAAGCAGCTTTCTCTCATAGAGAGACAAGCTTTTGAGCAGATTTGGGCTAGATTTCACTTCATTTGAACAGAAGCACTATTTCAACATTACTGGTCTCAGAAACCTGTAAACTGGCAATCTTGAGCATTGAAGTCCTAACATAAGTTTTTGTGCATACAACTTCTATTGCATTAAAAACTGTCTTTACAGCATTGCAAAAACATTGTATTTCATAAGGCATAAGCATCTTTCAGTTTGGCAAGATTTGCACTGAATATTGAATGAAGCAGCTTTCTCTCATAGAGAGACAAGCTTTTGAGCAGATTTGGGCTAGATTTCACTTCATTTGAACAGAAGCACAATTTCAACTTTACTGGTCTCAGAAACCTGTAAACTGACAATCTTGAGCATTGAAGTCCTAACACATGTTTTTGTGCATATAACTTCTAACACATTAAAAACTGTCTTAAAGCATTGCAAAAACATTGTATTCCAAAAGGCATAAGCATCTTTCAGTTTGGCAAGATTTGCACTGAATATTGAATGTAGCAGCTTTCTCTCATAGAGAGACAAGCTTTTGAGCAGATTTAGGCTAGATTTCACTTCATTTGAACAGAAGCACTATTTCAACATTACTGGTCTCAGAAACCTGTAAACTGACAATCTTGAGCACTGAGGTCCTAACATAAGTTTTTTTGCATACAACTTCTATTGCATTAAAAACTGTCTTACAGCATTGCAAAAACATTGTATTTCATAAGGCATAAGCATCTTTCAGTTTGGCAAGATTTGCACTGAATATTGAATGAAGCAGCTTTCTCTCATAGAGAGACAAGCTTTTGAGCAGATTTGGGCTAGATTTCACTTCATTTGAACAGAAGCACTATTTCAACATTACTGGTCTCAGAAACCTGTAAACTGGCAATCTTGAGCATTGAAGTCCTAACATAAGTTTTTGTGCATATAACTTCTAACACATTAAAAACTGTCTTACAGCATTGCAAAAACCTTGTATTTCATAAGGCATAAGCATCTTTCAGTTTGGCAAGATTTGCACTGAATATTGAATGAAGCAGCTTTCTCTCATAGAGAGACAAGCTTTTGAGCAGATTTGGGCTAGATTTCACTTCATTTGAACAGAAGCACTATTTCAACATTACTGGTCTCAGAAACCTGTAAAATGACAATCTTGAGCATTGAAGTCCTAAAATAAGTTTTTGTGCATATAACTGCTAACACATTAAAAACTGTCTCGCTGCATTGCAGAAATCATTTTATTTCATAAGACAAAAGCATCTTTCAGTTTGGCAAGATTTGCACTGAATATTGAATGTAGCAGCTTTCTCTCATAGAGAGACAAGCTTTTGAGCAGATTTGGGCTAGATTTCACTTCATTTGAACAGAAGCACAATTTCAACTTTACTGGTCTCAGAAACCTGTAAACTGACAATCTTGAGCATTGAAGTCCTAACACATTTTTTTGTGCATATAACTTCTAACACATTAAAAACTGTCTTACAGCATTGCAAAAACATTGTATTCCCAAAGGCATAAGCATCTTTCAGTTTGGCAAGATTTGCACTGAATATTGAATGTAGCAGCTTTCTCTCATAGAGAGACAAGCTTTTGAGCAGATTTGGGCTAGATTTCACTTCATTTGAACAGAAGCACTATTTCAGCATTACTGGTCTCAGAAACCTGTAAACTGACAATCTTGAGCATTAAAGTCCTAACACATGTTTTTGTGCATATAACTTCTAACACATTAAGAACTGTCTTACAGCATTGCAAAAACATTGTATTCCAAAAGGCATAAGCATCTTTCAGTTTGGCAAGATTTGCACTGAATATTGAATGTAGCAGCTTTTGAGCAGATTTGGGCTAGATTTCACTTCATTTGAACAGAAGCACTATTTCAGCATTACTGGTGTCAGAAACCTGTAAACTGACAATCTTGAGCATTGAAGTCCTAACACATGTTTTTGTGCATATAACTTCTAACACATTAAAAACTGTCTTACAGCATTGCAAAAACATTGTATTCCAAAAGGCATAAGCATCTTTCAGTTTGGCAAGATTTGCACTGAATATTGAATGAAGCAGCTTTCTCTCATAGAGAGACAAGCTTTTGAGCAGATTTGGGCTAGATTTCACTTCATTTGAACAGAAGCACTATTTCAACATTACTGGTCTCAGAAACCTGTAAAATGACAATCTTGAGCATTGAAGTCCTAACATAAGTTTTTGTGCATACAACTTCTAACACATTAAAAACTGTCTTACAGCATTGCAAAAACATTGTATTCCCAAAGGCATAAGCATCTTTCAGTTTGGCAAGATTTGCACTGAATATTGAATGTAGCAGCTTTCTCTCATAGAGAGACAAGCTTTTGAGCAGATTTGGGCTAGATTTCAATAATTTGAACAGAAGCACTATTTCAGCATTACTGGTCTCAGAAACCTGTAAACTGACAATCTTGAGCATTATAGTCCTAACACATGTTTTGTGCATATAACTTCTAACACATTAAAAACTGTCTTACAGCATTGCAAAAACATTGTATTTCAAAAGGCATAAGCATCTTTCAGTTTGGCAAGATTTGCACTGAATATTGAATGTAGCAGCTTTCTCTCATAGAGAGACAAGCTTTTGAGCAGATTTGGGCTAGATTTCACTTCATTTGAACTGAAGCACTATTTCAACATTACTGGTCTCAGAAACCTGTAAAATGGCAATCTTGAGCATTGAAGTCCTAACATAAGTTTTTGTGCATATAACTGCTAACACATTAAAAACTGTCTCACTGCATTGCAGAAGTTATTTTATTTCATAAGACATAAGCATCTTTCAGTTTGGCAAGATTTGCACTGAATATTGAATGAAGCAGCTTTCTCTCATAGAGAGACAAGCTTTTGAGCAGATTTGGGCTAGATTTCACTTCATTTGAACAGAAGCACAATTTCAACTTTACTGGTCTCAGAAACCTGTAAACTGACAATCTTGAGCATTGAAGTCCTAACACATGTTTTTGTGCATATAACTTCTAACACATTATAAACTGTCTTACAGCATTGCAAAAACATTGTATTCCCAAAGACATAAGCATCTTTCAGTTTGGCAAGATTTGCACTGAATATTGAATGTAGCAGCTTTCTCTCGTAGAGAGACAAGCTTTTGAGCAGATTTGGGCTAGATTTCACTTCATTTGAACAGAAGCACTATTTCAGCATTACTGGTCTCAGAAACCTGTAAACTGACAATCTCGAGCATTAAAGTCCTAACACATGTTTTTGTGCATATAACTTCTAACACATTAAAAACTGTCTTACAGCATTGCAAAAACATTGTATTCCAAAAGGCATAAGCATCTTTCAGTTTGGCAAGATTTGCACTGAATTTTGAATGTAGCAGCTTTCTCTCATAGAGAGACAAGCTTTTGAGCAGATTTGGGCTAGATTTCACTTCATTTGAACAGAAGCACTATTTCAGCATTACTGGTGTCAGAAACCTGTAAACTGACAATCTTGAGCATTGAAGTCCTAACACATGTTTTTGGCATATAACTTCTAACACATTAAAAACTGTCTTACAGCATTGCAAAAACATTGTATTCCAAAAGGCATAAGCATCTTTCAGTTTGGCAAGATTTGCACTGAATATTGAATGAAGCAGCTTTCTCTCATAGAGAGACAAGCTTTTGAGGAGATTTGGGCTAGATTTCACTTCATTTGAACAGAAGCACTATTTCAACATTACTGGTCTCAGAAACCTGTGAACTGGCAATCTTGAGCATTGAAGTCCTAACATAAGTTTTTGTGCATACAACTTCTATTGCATTAAAAACTGTCTTTACAGCATTGCAAAAACATTGTATTTCATAAGGCATAAGTATCTTTCAGTTTGGCAAGATTTGCACTGAATATTGAATGAAGCAGCTTTTTCTCATAGAGAGACAAGCTTTTGAGCAGATTTGGGCTAGATTTCACTTCATTTGAACAGAAGCACTATTTCAGCATTACTCTGGTGTCAGAAACCTGTAAACTGACAATCTTGAGCATTGAAGTCCTAACACATGTTTTTGTGCATATAACTTCTAACACATTAAAAACTGTCTTACAGCATTGCAAAAACATTGTATTCCAAAAGGCATAAGCATCTTTCAGTTTGGCAAGATTTGCACTGAATATTGAATGAAGCAGCTTTCTCTCATAGAGAGACAAGCTTTTGAGCAGATTTGGGCTAGATTTCACTTCATTTGAACAGAAGCACTATTTCAACATTACTGGTCTCAGAAACCTGTAAACTGGCAATCTTGAGCATTGAAGTCCTAACATAAGTTTTTGTGCATACAACTTCTATTGCATTAAAAACTGTCTTTACAGCATTGCAAAAACATTGTATTTCATAAGGCATAAGCATCTTTCAGTTTGGCAAGATTTGCACTGAATATTGAATGAAGCAGCTTTCTCTCATAGAGAGACAAGCTTTTGAGCAGATTTGGGCTAGATTTCACTTCATTTGAACAGAAGCACTATTTCAACATTACTGGTCTCAGAAACCTGTAAACGGGCAATCTTGAGCATTGAAGTCCTAACATAAGTTTTTGTGCATATAACTTCTAACACATTAAAAACTGTCTTACAGCATTGCAAAAACATTGTATTTCATAAGGCATAAGCATCTTTCAGTTTGGCAAGATTTGCACTGAATATTGAATGAAGCAGCTTTCTCTCATAGAGAGACAAGCTTTTGAGCAGATTTGGGCTAGATTTCACTTCATTTGAACAGAAGCACTATTTCAACATTACTGGTCTCAGAAACCTGTAAACGGGCAATCTTGAGCATTGAAGTCCTAACATAAGTTTTTTGTGCATATAACTTCTAACACATTAAAAACTGTCTTACAGCATTGCAAAAACATTCTATTTCATAAGGCATAAGCATCTTTCAGTTTGGCAAGATTTGCACTGAATATTGAATGAAGCAGCTTTCTCTCATAGAGAGACAAGCTTTTGAGCAGATTTGGGCTAGATTTCACTTCATTTGAACAGAAGCACTATTTCAACATTACTGGTCTCAGAAACATGTAAAATGACAATCTTGAGCATTGAAGTCCTACCATAAGTTTTTGTGCAAATAACTGCTAACACATTAAAAACTGTCTCACTGCATTGCAGAAATTATTTTATTTCATAAGACATAAGCATCTTTCAGTTTGGCAAGATTTGCACTGAATATTGAATGAAGCAGCTTTCTCTCATAGAGAGACAAGCTTTTGAGCAGATTTGGGCTAGATTTCACTTCATTTGAACAGAAGCACTATTTCAACATTACTGGTCTCAGAAACCTGTAAAATGACAATCTTGAGCATTGAAGTCCTAACATAAGTTTTTGTGCATATAACTGCTAACACATTAAAAACTGTCTCACTGCATTGCAGAAATTATTTTATTTCATAAGACATAAGCATCTTTCAGTTTGGCAAGATTTGCACTGAATATTGAATGAAGCAGCTTTCTCTCATAGAGAGACAAGCTTTTGAGCAGATTTGGGCTAGATTTCACTTCATTTGAACAGAAGCACTATTTCAACATTACTGGTCTCAGAAACATGTAAAATGACAATCTTGAGCATTGAAGTCCTACCATAAGTTTTTGTGCAAATAACTGCTAACACATTAAAAACTGTCTCACTGCATTGCAGAAATTATTTTATTTCATAAGACATAAGCATCTTTCAGTTTGGCAAGATTTGCACTGAATATTGAATGAAGCAGCTTTCTCTCATAGAGAGACAAGCTTTTGAGCAGATTTGGGCTAGATTTCACTTCATTTGAACAGAAGCACTATTTCAACATTACTGGTCTCAGAAACCTGTAAAATGACAATCTTGAGCATTGAAGTCCTAACATAAGTTTTTGTGCATATAACTGCTAACACATTAAAAACTGTCTCACTGCATTGCAGAAATTATTTTATTTCATAAGACATAAGCATCTTTCAGTTTGGCAAGATTTGCACTGAATATTGAATGAAGCAGCTTTCTCTCATAGAGAGACAAGCTTTTGAGCAGATTTGGGCTAGATTTCACTTCATTTGAACAGAAGCACTATTTCAACTTTACTGGTCTCAGAAACCTGTAAACTGACAATCTTGAGCATTGAAGTCCTGACACATGTTTTTGTGCATATAACTTCTAACACATTAAAAACTGTCTTACAGCATTGCAAAAACATTGTATTCCCAAAGGCATAAGCATCTTTCAGTTTGGCAAGATTTGCACTGAATATTGAATGTAGCAGCTTTCTCTCATAGAGAGACAAGCTTTTGAGCAGATTTGGGCTAGATTTCACTTCATTTGAACAGAAGCACTATTTCAGCATTACTGGTCTCAGAAACCTGTAAACTAACAATCTTGAGCATTAAAGTCCTAACATCAGTTTTTGTGCATATAACTGCTAACACATTAAAAACTGTCTCACTGCATTGCAGAAATTATTTTATTTCATAAGACATAAGCATCTTTCAGTTTGGCAAGATTTGCACTGAATATTGAATGAAGCAGCTTTCTCTCATAGAGAGACAAGCTTTTGAGCAGATTTGGGCTAGATTTCACTTCATTTGAACAGAAGCACAATTTCAACTTTACTGGTCTCAGAAACCTGTAAACTGACAATCTTGAGCATTGAAGTCCTAACACATGTTTTTGTGCATATAACTTCTAACACATTATAAACTGTCTTACAGCATTGCAAAAACATTGTATTCCCAAAGACATAAGCATCTTTCAGTTTGGCAAGATTTGCACTGAATATTGAATGTAGCAGCTTTCTCTCGTAGAGAGACAAGCTTTTGAGCAGATTTGGGCTAGATTTCACTTCATTTGAACAGAAGCACTATTTCAGCATTACTGGTCTCAGAAACCTGTAAACTGACAATCTCGAGCATTAAAGTCCTAACACATGTTTTTGTGCATATAACTTCTAACACATTAAAAACTGTCTTACAGCATTGCAAAAACATTGTATTCCAAAAGGCATAAGCATCTTTCAGTTTGGCAAGATTTGCACTGAATTTTGAATGTAGCAGCTTTCTCTCATAGAGAGACAAGCTTTTGAGCAGATTTGGGCTAGATTTCACTTCATTTGAACAGAAGCACTATTTCAGCATTACTGGTGTCAGAAACCTGTAAACTGACAATCTTGAGCATTGAAGTCCTAACACATGTTTTTGTGCATATAACTTCTAACACATTAAAAACTGTCTTACAGCATTGCAAAAACATTGTATTCCAAAAGGCATAAGCATCTTTCAGTTTGGCAAGATTTGCACTGAATATTGAATGAAGCAGCTTTCTCTCATAGAGAGACAAGCTTTTGAGCAGATTTGGGCTAGATTTCACTTCATTTGAACAGAAGCACTATTTCAACATTACTGGTCTCAGAAACCTGTAAACTGGCAATCTTGAGCATTGAAGTCCTAACATAAGTTTTTGTGCATACAACTTCTATTGCATTAAAAACTGTCTTTACAGCATTGCAAAAACATTGTATTTCATAAGGCATAAGCATCTTTCAGTTTGGCAAGATTTGCACTGAATATTGAATGAAGCAGCTTTCTCTCATAGAGAGACAAGCTTTTGAGCAGATTTGGGCTAGATTTCACTTCATTTGAACAGAAGCACTATTTCAACATTACTGGTCTCAGAAACCTGTAAACGGGCAATCTTGAGCATTGAAGTCCTAACATAAGTTTTTGTGCATATAACTTCTAACACATTAAAAACTGTCTTACAGCATTGCAAAAACATTGTATTTCATAAGGCATAAGCATCTTTCAGTTTGGCAAGATTTGCACTGAATATTGAATGAAGCAGCTTTCTCTCATAGAGAGACAAGCTTTTGAGCAGATTTGGGCTAGATTTCACTTCATTTGAACAGAAGCACTATTTCAACATTACTGGTCTCAGAAACCTGTAAACGGGCAATCTTGAGCATTGAAGTCCTAACATAAGTTTTTGTGCATATAACTTCTAACACATTAAAAACTGTCTTACAGCATTGCAAAAACATTCTATTTCATAAGGCATAAGAATCTTTCAGTTTGGCAAGATTTGCACTGAATATTGAATGAAGCAGCTTTCTCTCATAGAGAGACAAGCTTTTGAGCAGATTTGGGCTAGATTTCACTTCATTTGAACAGAAGCACTATTTCAACATTACTGGTCTCAGAAACATGTAAAATGACAATCTTGAGCATTGAAGTCCTACCATAAGTTTTTGTGCAAATAACTGCTAACACATTAAAAACTGTCTCACTGCATTGCAGAAATTATTTTATTTCATAAGACATAAGCATCTTTCAGTTTGGCAAGATTTGCACTGAATATTGAATGAAGCAGCTTTCTCTCATAGAGAGACAAGCTTTTGAGCAGATTTGGGCTAGATTTCACTTCATTTGAACAGAAGCACTATTTCAACATTACTGGTCTCAGAAACCTGTAAAATGACAATCTTGAGCATTGAAGTCCTAACATAAGTTTTTGTGCATATAACTGCTAACACATTAAAAACTGTCTCACTGCATTGCAGAAATTATTTTATTTCATAAGACATAAGCATCTTTCAGTTTGGCAAGATTTGCACTGAATATTGAATGAAGCAGCTTTCTCTCATAGAGAGACAAGCTTTTGAGCAGATTTGGGCTAGATTTCACTTCATTTGAACAGAAGCACTATTTCAACTTTACTGGTCTCAGAAACCTGTAAACTGACAATCTTGAGCATTGAAGTCCTGACACATGTTTTTGTGCATATAACTTCTAACACATTAAAAACTGTCTTACAGCATTGCAAAAACATTGTATTCCCAAAGGCATAAGCATCTTTCAGTTTGGCAAGATTTGCACTGAATATTGAATGTAGCAGCTTTCTCTCATAGAGAGACAAGCTTTTGAGCAGATTTGGGCTAGATTTCACTTCATTTGAACAGAAGCACTATTTCAGCATTACTGGTCTCAGAAACCTGTAAACTAACAATCTTGAGCATTAAAGTCCTAACATCAGTTTTTGTGCATATAACTGCTAACACATTAAAAACTGTCTCACTGCATTGCAGAAATTATTTTATTTCATAAGACATAAGCATCTTTCAGTTTGGCAAGATTTGCACTGAATATTGAATGAAGCAGCTTTCTCTCATAGAGAGACAAGCTTTTGAGCAGATTTGGGCTAGATTTCACTTAATTTGAACAGAAGCACAATTTCAACTTTACTGGTCTCAGAAACCTGTAAACTGACAATCTTGAGCATTGAAGTCCTAATACATGTTTTTGTGCATATAACTTCTAACACATTAAAAACTGTCTTACAGCATTGCAAAAACATTGTATTCCCAAAGACATAAGCATCTTTCAGTTTGGCAAGATTTGCACTGAATATTGAATGTAGCAGCTTTCTCTCATAGAGAGACAAGCTTTTGAGCAGATTTGGGCTAGATTTCACTTCATTTGAACAGAAGCACTATTTCAACATTACTGGTCTCAGAAACATGTAAAATGACAATCTTGAGCATTGAAGTCCTAACATAAGTTTTTGTGCATATAACTGCTAACACATTAAAAACTGTCTCACTGCATTGCAGAAATTATTTTATTTCATAAGACATAAGCATCTTTCAGTTTGGCAAGATTTGCACTGAATATTGAATGTAGCAGCTTTCTCTCATAGAGAGACAAGCTTTTGAGCAGATTTGGGCTAGATTTCACTTCATTTGAACAGAAGCACAATTTCAACTTTACTGGTCTCAGAAACCTGTAAACTGACAATCTTGAGCATTGAAGTCCTAACACATGTTTTTGTGCATATAACTTCTAACACATTAAAAACTGTCTTACAGCATTGCAGAAACATTGTATTCCCAAAGGCATAAGCATCTTTCAGTTTGGCAAGATTTGCACTGAATATTGAATGTAGCAGCTTTCTCTCATAGAGAGACAAGCTTTTGAGCAGATTTGGGCTAGATTTCACTTCATTTGAACAGAAGCACTATTTCAGCATTACTGGTCTCAGAAACCTGTAAACTGACAATCTTGAGCATTGAAGTCCTAACACATGTTTTTGTGCATATAACTTCTAACACATTAAAAACTGTCTTAAAGCATTGCAAAAACATTGTATTCCAAAAGGCATAAGCATCTTTCAGTTTGGCAAGATTTGCACTGAATATTGAATGTAGCAGCTTTCTCTCATAGAGAGACAAGCTTTTGAGCAGATTTGGGCTAGATTTCACTTCATTTGAACAGAAGCACTATTTCAACATTACTGGTCTCAGAAACCTGTAAACGGGCAATCTTGAGCATTGAAGTCCTAACATAAGTTTTTGTGCATATAACTTCTAACACATTAAAAACTGTCTTACAGCATTGCAAAAACATTGTATTTCATAAGGCATAAGCATCTTTCAGTTTGGCAAGATTTGCACTGAATATTGAATGAAGCAGCTTTCTCTCATAGAGAGACAAGCTTTTGAGCAGATTTGGGCTAGATTTCACTTCATTTGAACAGAAGCACAATTTCAACATTACTGGTCTCAGAAACCTGTAAATGGGCAATCTTGAGCATTGAAGTCCTAACATAAGTTTTTGTGCATATAACTTCTAACACATTAAAAACTGTCTTACAGCATTGCAAAAACATTCTATTTCATAAGGCATAAGCATCTTTCAGTTTGGCAAGATTTGCACTGAATATTGAATGAAGCAGCTTTCTCTCATAGAGAGACAAGCTTTTGAGCAGATTTGGGCTAGATTTCACTTCATTTGAACAGAAGCACTATTTCAACATTACTGGTCTCAGAAACATGTAAAATGACAATCTTGAGCATTGAAGTCCTACCATAAGTTTTTGTGCAAATAACTGCTAACACATTAAAAACTGTCTCACTGCATTGCAGAAATTATTTTATTTCATAAGACATAAGCATCTTTCAGTTTGGCAAGATTTGCACTGAATATTGAATGAAGCAGCTTTCTCTCATAGAGAGACAAGCTTTTGAGCAGATTTGGGCTAGATTTCACTTCATTTGAACAGAAGCACTATTTCAACATTACTGGTCTCAGAAACCTGTAAAATGACAATCTTGAGCATTGAAGTCCTAACATAAGTTTTTGTGCATATAACTGCTAACACATTAAAAACTGTCTCACTGCATTGCAGAAATTATTTTATTTCATAAGACATAAGCATCTTTCAGTTTGGCAAGATTTGCACTGAATATTGAATGAAGCAGCTTTCTCTCATAGAGAGACAAGCTTTTGAGCAGATTTGGGCTAGATTTCACTTCATTTGAACAGAAGCACTATTTCAACTTTACTGGTCTCAGAAACCTGTAAACTGACAATCTTGAGCATTGAAGTCCTGACACATGTTTTTGTGCATATAACTTCTAACACATTAAAAACTGTCTTACAGCATTGCAAAAACATTGTATTCCCAAAGGCATAAGCATCTTTCAGTTTGGCAAGATTTGCACTGAATATTGAATGTAGCAGCTTTCTCTCATAGAGAGACAAGCTTTTGAGCAGATTTGGGCTAGATTTCACTTCATTTGAACAGAAGCACTATTTCAGCATTACTGGTCTCAGAAACCTGTAAACTAACAATCTTGAGCATTAAAGTCCTAACATCAGTTTTTGAGCATATAACTGCTAACACATTAAAAACTGTCTCACTGCATTGCAGAAATTATTTTATTTCATAAGACATAAGCATCTTTCAGTTTGGCAAGATTTGCACTGAATATTGAATGAAGCAGCTTTCTCTCATAGAGAGACAAGCTTTTGAGCAGATTTGGGCTAGATTTCACTTAATTTGAACAGAAGCACAATTTCAACTTTACTGGTCTCAGAAACCTGTAAACTGACAATCTTGAGCATTGAAGTCCTAATACATGTTTTTGTGCATATAACTTCTAACACATTAAAAACTGTCTTACAGCATTGCAAAAACATTGTATTCCCAAAGACATAAGCATCTTTCAGTTTGGCAAGATTTGCACTGAATATTGAATGTAGCAGCTTTCTCTCATAGAGAGACAAGCTTTTGAGCAGATTTGGGCTAGATTTCACTTCATTTGAACTGAAGCACTATTTCAACATTACTGGTCTCAGAAACCTGTAAAATGGCAATCTTGAGCATTGAAGTCCTAACATAAGTTTTAGAGAGACAAGCTTTTGAGCAGATTTGGGCTAGATTTCACTTCATTTGAACAGAAGCACTATTTCAACATTACTGGTCTCAGAAACCTGTAAACTGACAATCTTGAGCATTGAAGTCCTAACATAAGTTTTTTTGCATACAACTTCTATTGCATTAAAAATTGTCTTACAGCATTGCAAAAACATTGTATTCCCAAAGGCATAAGCATCTTTCAGTTTGGCAAGATTTGCACTGAATATTGAATGTAGCAGCTTTCTCTCATAGAGAGACAAGCTTTTGAGCAGATTTGGGCTAGATTTCACTTCATTTGAACAGAAGCACTATTTCAGCATTACTGGTCTCAGAAACCTGTAAACTGACAATCTTGAGCATTAAAGTCCTAACACATGTTTTTGTGCATATATCTTCTAACACATTAAAAACTGTCTTACAGCATTGCAAAAACATTGTATTCCAAAAGGCATAAGCATCTTTCAGTTTGGCAAGATTTGCACTGAATATTGAATGAAGCAGCTTTCTCTCATAGAGAGACAAGCTTTTGAGCAGATTTGGGCTAGATTTCACTTCATTTGAACAGAAGCACTATTTCAACATTACTGGTCTCAGAAACCTGTAAAATGACAATCTTGAGCATTGAAGTCCTAACATAAGTTTTTGTGCATACAACTTCTAACACATTAAAAACTGTCTTACAGCATTGCAAAAACATTGTATTCCCAAAGGCATAAGCATCTTTCAGTTTGGCAAGATTTGCACTGAATATTGAATGTAGCAGCTTTCTCTCATAGAGAGACAAGCTTTTGAGCAGATTTGGGCTAGATTTCAATAATTTGAACAGAAGCACTATTTCAGCATTACTGGTCTCAGAAACCTGTAAACTGACAATCTTGAGCATTATAGTCCTAACACATGTTTTGTGCATATAACTTCTAACACATTAAAAACTGTCTTACAGCATTGCAAAAACATTGTATTTCAAAAGGCATAAGCATCTTTCAGTTTGGCAAGATTTGCACTGAATATTGAATGAAGCAGCTTTCTCTCGTAGAGAGACAAGCTTTTGAGCACATTTGGGCTAGATTTCACTTCATTTGAACAGAAGCACAATTTCAACTTTACTGGTCTCAGAAACCTGTAAACTGACAATCTTGAGCATTGAAGTCCTAACACATGTTTTTGTGCATATAACTTCTAACACATTAAAAACTGTCTTACAGCATTGCAAAAACATTGTATTCCCAAAGGCATAAGCATCTTTCAGTTTGGCAAGATTTGCACTGAATATTAAATGTAGCAGCTTTCTCTCATAGAGAGACAAGCTTTTGAGCAGATTTGGGCTAGATTTCACTTCATTTGAACAGAAGCACTATTTCAGCATTACTGGTCTCAGAAACCTGTAAACTGACAATCTTGAGCATTAAAGTCCTAACACATGTTTTTGTGCATATAACTTCTAACACATTAAAAACTGTCTTACAGCATTGCGAAAACATTGTATTTCAAAAGGTATAAGCATCTTTCAGTTTGGCAAGATTTGCACTGAATATTGAATGTAGCAGCTTTCTCTCATAGAGAGACAAGCTTTTGAGCAGATTTGGGCTAGATTTCACTTCATTTGAACAGAAGCACTATTTCAACTTTACTGGTCTCAAAAACCTGTAAAATGACAATCTTGAGCATTGAAGTCCTAACATAAGTTTTTGTGCATACAACTTCTAACACATTAAAAACTGTCTTAGAGCATTGCAAAAACCTTGTATTCCAAAAGGCATAAGCATCTTTCAGTTTGGCAAGATTTGCACTGAATATTGAATGTAGCAGCTTTCTCTCATAGAGAGACAAGCTTTTGAGCAGATTTGGGCTAGATTTCACTTCATTTGAACAGAAGCACTATTTCAACATTACTGGTCTCAGAAACATGTAAAATGACAATCTTGAGCATTGAAGTCCTAACATAAGTTTTTGTGCATATAACTGCTAACACATTAAAAACTGTCTCACTGCATTGCAGAAATTATTTTATTTCATAAGACATAAGCATCTTTCAGTTTGGCAAGATTTGCACTGAATATTGAATGTAGCAGCTTTCTCTCATAGAGAGACAAGCTTTTGAGCAGATTTGGGCTAGATTTCACTTCATTTGAACAGAAGCACAATTTCAACTTTACTGGTCTCAGAAACCTGTAAACTGACAATCTTAAGCATTGAAGTCCTAACACGTGTTTTTGTGCATATAACTTCTAACACATTAAAAACTGTCTTACAGCATTGCAAAAACATTGTATTCCCAAAGGCATAAGCATCTTTCAGTTTGGCAAGATTTGCACTGAATATTGAATGTAACAGCTTTCTCTCATAGAGAGACAAGCTTTTGAGCAGATTTGGGCTAGATTTCACTTCATTTGAACAGAAGCACTATTTCAGCATTACTGGTCTCAGAAACCTGTAAACTGACAATCTTGAGCATTGAAGTCCTAACACATGTTTTTGTGCATATAACTTCTAACACATTAAAAACTGTCTTAAAGCATTGCAAAAACATTGTATTCCAAAAGGCATAAGCATCTTTCAGTTTGGCAAGATTTGCACTGAATATTGAATGTAGCAGCTTTCTCTCATAGAGAGACAAGCTTTTGAGCAGATTTAGGCTAGATTTCACTTCATTTGAACAGAAGCACTATTTCAACATTACTGGTCTCAGAAACCTGTAAACTGACAATCTTGAGCACTGAGGTCCTAACATAAGTTTTTTTGCATACAACTTCTATTGCATTAAAAACTGTCTTACAGCATTGCAAAAACATTGTATTTCATAAGGCATAAGCATCTTTCAGTTTGGCAAGATTTGCACTGAATATTGAATGAAGCAGCTTTCTCTCATAGAGAGACAAGCTTTTGAGCAGATTTGGGCTAGATTTCACTTCATTTGAACAGAAGCACTATTTCAACATTACTGGTCTCAGAAACCTGTAAACTGGCAATCTTGAGCATTGAAGTCCTAACATAAGTTTTTGTGCATATAACTTCTAACACATTAAAAACTGTCTTACAGCATTGCAAAAACCTTGTATTTCATAAGGCATAAGCATCTTTCAGTTTGGCAAGATTTGCACTGAATATTGAATGAAGCAGCTTTCTCTCATAGAGAGACAAGCTTTTGAGCAGATTTGGGCTAGATTTCACTTCATTTGAACAGAAAGCACTATTTCAACATTACTGGTCTCAGAAACCTGTAAAATGACAATCTTGAGCATTGAAGTCCTAAAATAAGTTTTTGTGCATATAACTGCTAACACATTAAAAACTGTCTCACTGCATTGCAGAAATCATTTTATTTCATAAGACAAAAGCATCTTTCAGTTTGGCAAGATTTGCACTGAATATTGAATGTAGCAGCTTTCTCTCATAGAGAGACAAGCTTTTGAGCAGATTTGGGCTAGATTTCACTTCATTTGAACAGAAGCACAATTTCAACTTTACTGGTCTCAGAAACCTGTAAACTGACAATCTTGAGCATTGAAGTCCTAACACATGTTTTTGTGCATATAACTTCTAACACATTAAAAACTGTCTTAAAGCATTGCAAAAACATTGTATTCCAAAAGGCATAAGCATCTTTCAGTTTGGCAAGATTTGCACTGAATATTGAATGTAGCAGCTTTCTCTCATAGAGAGACAAGCTTTTGAGCAGATTTAGGCTAGATTTCACTTCATTTGAACAGAAGCACTATTTCAACATTACTGGTCTCAGAAACCTGTAAACTGACAATCTTGAGCACTGAGGTCCTAACATAAGTTTTTTTGCATACAACTTCTATTGCATTAAAAACTGTCTTACAGCATTGCAAAAACATTGTATTTCATAAGGCATAAGCATCTTTCAGTTTGGCAAGATTTGCACTGAATATTGAATGAAGCAGCTTTCTCTCATAGAGAGACAAGCTTTTGAGCAGATTTCGGCTAGATTTCACTTCATTTGAACAGAAGCACTATTTCAACATTACTGGTCTCAGAAACCTGTAAACTGGCAATCTTGAGCATTGAAGTCCTAACATAAGTTTTTGTGCATATAACTTCTAACACATTAAAAACTGTCTTACAGCATTGCAAAAACCTTGTATTTCATAAGGCATAAGCATCTTTCAGTTTGGCAAGATTTGCACTGAATATTGAATGAAGCAGCTTTCTCTCATAGAGAGACAAGCTTTTGAGCAGATTTGGGCTAGATTTCACTTCATTTGAACAGAAGCACTATTTCAACATTACTGGTCTCAGAAACCTGAAAACTGACAATCTTGAGCACTGAGGTCCTAACATAAGTTTTTGTGCATGTAACTTCTAACACATTAAAAACTGTCTTACAGCATTTCAAAAACCTTGTATTTCATAAGGCATAAGCATCTTTCAGTTTGGCAAGATTTGCACTGAATATTGAATGTAGCAGCTTTCTCTCATAGAGAGACAAGCTTTTGAGCAGATTTGGGCTAGATTTCACTTCATTTGAACAGAAGCACTATTTCAACTTTACTGGTCTCAAAAACCTGTAAAATGACAATCTTGAGCATTGAAGTCCTAACATAAGTTTTTGTGCATACAACTTCTAACACATTAAAAACTGTCTTAGAGCATTGCAAAAACCTTGTATTCCAAAAGGCATAAGCATCTTTCAGTTTGGCAAGATTTGCACTGAATATTGAATGTAGCAGCTTTCTCTCATAGAGAGACAAGCTTTTGAGCAGATTTGGGCTAGATTTCACTTCATTTGAACAGAAGCACTATTTCAACATTACTGGTCTCAGAAACATGTAAAATGACAATCTTGAGCATTGAAGTCCTAACATAAGTTTTTGTGCATATAACTGCTAACACATTAAAAACTGTCTCACTGCATTGCAGAAATTATTTTATTTCATAAGACATAAGCATCTTTCAGTTTGGCAAGATTTGCACTGAATATTGAATGTAGCAGCTTTCTCTCATAGAGAGACAAGCTTTTGAGCAGATTTGGGCTAGATTTCACTTCATTTGAACAGAAGCACAATTTCAACTTTACTGGTCTCAGAAACCTGTAAACTGACAATCTTAAGCATTGAAGTCCTAACACATGTTTTTGTGCATATAACTTCTAACACATTAAAAACTGTCTTACAGCATTGCAAAAACATTGTATTCCCAAAGGCATAAGCATCTTTCAGTTTGGCAAGATTTGCACTGAATATTGAATGTAACAGCTTTCTCTCATAGAGAGACAAGCTTTTGAGCAGATTTGGGCTAGATTTCACTTCATTTGAACAGAAGCACTATTTCAGCATTACTGGTCTCAGAAACCTGTAAACTGACAATCTTGAGCATTGAAGTCCTAACACATGTTTTTGTGCATATAACTTCTAACACATTAAAAACTGTCTTAAAGCATTGCAAAAACATTGTATTCCAAAAGGCATAAGCATCTTTCAGTTTGGCAAGATTTGCACTGAATATTGAATGTAGCAGCTTTCTCTCATAGAGAGACAAGCTTTTGAGCAGATTTAGGCTAGATTTCACTTCATTTGAACAGAAGCACTATTTCAACATTACTGGTCTCAGAAACCTGTAAACTGACAATCTTGAGCACTGAGGTCCTAACATAAGTTTTTTTGCATACAACTTCTATTGCATTAAAAACTGTCTTACAGCATTGCAAAAACATTGTATTTCATAAGGCATAAGCATCTTTCAGTTTGGCAAGATTTGCACTGAATATTGAATGAAGCAGCTTTCTCTCATAGAGAGACAAGCTTTTGAGCAGATTTGGGCTAGATTTCACTTCATTTGAACAGAAGCACTATTTCAACATTACTGGTCTCAGAAACCTGTAAACTGGCAATCTTGAGCATTGAAGTCCTAACATAAGTTTTTGTGCATATAACTTCTAACACATTAAAAACTGTCTTACAGCATTGCAAAAACCTTGTATTTCATAAGGCATAAGCATCTTTCAGTTTGGCAAGATTTGCACTGAATATTGAATGAAGCAGCTTTCTCTCATAGAGAGACAAGCTTTTGAGCAGATTTGGGCTAGATTTCACTTCATTTGAACAGAAAGCACTATTTCAACATTACTGGTCTCAGAAACCTGTAAAATGACAATCTTGAGCATTGAAGTCCTAAAATAAGTTTTTGTGCATATAACTGCTAACACATTAAAAACTGTCTCACTGCATTGCAGAAATCATTTTATTTCTTAAGACAAAAGCATCTTTCAGTTTGGCAAGATTTGCACTGAATATTGAATGTAGCAGCTTTCTCTCATAGAGAGACAAGCTTTTGAGCAGATTTGGGCTAGATTTCACTTCATTTGAACAGAAGCACAATTTCAACTTTACTGGTCTCAGAAACCTGTAAACTGACAATCTTGAGCATTGAAGTCCTAACACATGTTTTTGTGCATATAACTTCTAACACATTAAAAACTGTCTTAAAGCATTGCAAAAACATTGTATTCCAAAAGGCATAAGCATCTTTCAGTTTGGCAAGATTTGCACTGAATATTGAATGTAGCAGCTTTCTCTCATAGAGAGACAAGCTTTTGAGCAGATTTAGGCTAGATTTCACTTCATTTGAACAGAAGCACTATTTCAACATTACTGGTCTCAGAAACCTGTAAACTGACAATCTTGAGCACTGAGGTCCTAACATAAGTTTTTTTGCATACAACTTCTATTGCATTAAAAACTGTCTTACAGCATTGCAAAAACATTGTATTTCATAAGGCATAAGCATCTTTCAGTTTGGCAAGATTTGCACTGAATATTGAATGAAGCAGCTTTCTCTCATAGAGAGACAAGCTTTTGAGCAGATTTCGGCTAGATTTCACTTCATTTGAACAGAAGCACTATTTCAACATTACTGGTCTCAGAAACCTGTAAACTGGCAATCTTGAGCATTGAAGTCCTAACATAAGTTTTTGTGCATATAACTTCTAACACATTAAAAACTGTCTTACAGCATTGCAAAAACCTTGTATTTCATAAGGCATAAGCATCTTTCAGTTTGGCAAGATTTGCACTGAATATTGAATGAAGCAGCTTTCTCTCATAGAGAGACAAGCTTTTGAGCAGATTTGGGCTAGATTTCACTTCATTTGAACAGAAGCACTATTTCAACATTACTGGTCTCAGAAACCTGTAAAATGACAATCTTGAGCATTGAAGTCCTAAAATAAGTTTTTGTGCATATAACTGCTAACACATTAAAAACTGTCTCGCTGCATTGCAGAAATCATTTTATTTCATAAGACAAAAGCATCTTTCAGTTTGGCAAGATTTGCACTGAATATTGAATGTAGCAGCTTTCTCTCATAGAGAGACAAGCTTTTGAGCAGATTTGGGCTAGATTTCACTTCATTTGAACAGAAGCACAATTTCAACTTTACTGGTCTCAGAAACCTGTAAACTGACAATCTTTAGCATTGAAGTCCTAACACATTTTTTTGTGCATATAACTTCTAACACATTAAAAACTGTCTTACAGCATTGCAAAAACATTGTATTCCCAAAGGCATAAGCATCTTTCAGTTTGGCAAGATTTGCACTGAATATTGAATGTAGCAGCTTTCTCTCATAGAGAGACAAGCTTTTGAGCAGATTTGGGCTAGATTTCACTTCATTTGAACAGAAGCACTATTTCAGCATTACTGGTCTCAGAAACCTGTAAACTGACAATCTTGAGCATTAAAGTCCTAACACATGTTTTTGTGCATATAACTTCTAACACATTAAGAACTGTCTTACAGCATTGCAAAAACATTGTATTCCAAAAGGCATAAGCATCTTTCAGTTTGGCAAGATTTGCACTGAATATTGAATGTAGCAGCTTTCTCTCATAGAGAGACAAGCTTTTGAGCAGATTTGGGCTAGATTTCACTTCATTTGAACAGAAGCACTATTTCAGCATTACTGGTGTCAGAAACCTGTAAACTGACAATCTTGAGCATTGAAGTCCTAACACATGTTTTTGTGCATATAACTTCTAACACATTAAAAACTGTCTTACAGCATTGCAAAAACATTGTATTCCAAAAGGCATAAGCATCTTTCAGTTTGGCAAGATTTGCACTGAATATTGAATGAAGCAGCTTTCTCTCATAGAGAGACAAGCTTTTGAGCAGATTTGGGCTAGATTTCACTTCATTTGAACAGAAGCACTATTTCAACATTACTGGTCTCAGAAACCTGTAAACTGGCAATCTTGAGCATTGAAGTCCTAACATAAGTTTTTGTGCATATAACTTCTAACACATTAAAAACTGTCTTACAGCATTACAAAAACCTTGTATTTCATAAGGCATAAGCATCTTTCAGTTTGGCAAGATTTGCACTGAATATTGAATGAAGCAGCTTTCTCTCATAGAGAGACAAGCTTTTGAGCAGATTTGGGCTAGATTTCACTTCATTTGAACAGAAGCACTATTTCAACATTACTGGTCTCAGAAACCTGTAAAATGACAATCTTGAGCATTGAAGTCCTAAAATAAGTTTTTGTGCATATAACTGCTAACACATTAAAAACTGTCTCGCTGCATTGCAGAAATCATTTTATTTCATAAGACAAAAGCATCTTTCAGTTTGGCAAGATTTGCACTGAATATTGAATGTAGCAGCTTTCTCTCATAGAGAGACAAGCTTTTGAGCAGATTTGGGCTAGATTTCACTTCATTTGAACAGAAGCACAATTTCAACTTTACTGGTCTCAGAAACCTGTAAACTGACAATCTTGAGCATTGAAGTCCTAACACATTTTTTTGTGCATATAACTTCTAACACATTAAAAACTGTCTTACAGCATTGCAAAAACATTGTATTCCCAAAGGCATAAGCATCTTTCAGTTTGGCAAGATTTGCACTGAATATTGAATGTAGCAGCTTTCTCTCATAGAGAGACAAGCTTTTGAGCAGATTTGGGCTAGATTTCACTTCATTTGAACAGAAGCACTATTTCAGCATTACTGGTCTCAGAAACCTGTAAACTGACAATCTTGAGCATTAAAGTCCTAACACATGTTTTTGTGCATATAACTTCTAACACATTAAAAACTGTCTTACAGCATTGCAAAAACATTGTATTCCAAAAGGCATAAGCATCTTTCAGTTTGGCAAGATTTGCACTGAATATTGAATGTAGCAGCTTTCTCTCATAGAGAGACAAGCTTTTGAGCAGATTTGGGCTAGATTTCACTTCATTTGAACAGAAGCACTATTTCAGCATTACTGGTGTCAGAAACCTGTAAACTGACAATCTTGAGCATTGAAGTCCTAACACATGTTTTTGTGCATATAACTTCTAACACATTAAAAACTGTCTTACAGCATTGCAAAAACATTGTATTCCAAAAGGCATAAGCATCTTTCAGTTTGGCAAGATTTGCACTGAATATTGAATGAAGCAGCTTTCTCTCATAGAGAGACAAGCTTTTGAGCAGATTTGGGCTAGATTTCACTTCATTTGAACAGAAGCACTATTTCAACATTACTGGTCTCAGAAACCTGTAAACTGGCAATCTTGAGCATTGAAGTCCTAACATAAGTTTTTGTGCATATAACTTCTAACACATTAAAAACTGTCTTACAGCATTGCAAAAACCTTGTATTTCATAAGGCATAAGCATCTTTCAGTTTGGCAAGATTTGCACTGAATATTGAAAGAAGCAGCTTTCTCTCATAGAGAGACAAGCTTTTGAGCAGATTTGGGCTAGATTTCACTTCATTTGAACAGAAGCACTATTTCAACATTAATGGTCTCAGAAACCTGTAAAATGACAATCTTGAGCATTGAAGTCCTAAAATAAGTTTTTGTGCATATAACTGCTAACACATTAAAAACTGTCTCGCTGCATTGCAGAAATCATTTTATTTCATAAGACAAAAGCATCTTTCAGTTTGGCAAGATTTGCACTGAATATTGAATGTAGCAGCTTTCTCTCATAGAGAGACAAGCTTTTGAGCAGATTTGGGCTAGATTTCACTTCATTTGAACAGAAGCACTATTTCAACATTACTGGTGTCAGAAACCTGTAAACTGACAATCTTGAGCATTGAAGTCCTAACACATGTTTTTGTGCATATAACTTCTAACACATTAAAAACTGTCTTACAGCATTGCAAAAACATTGTATTCCAAAAGGCATAAGCATCTTTCAGTTTGGCAAGATTTGCACTGAATATTGAATGTAGCAGCTTTCCCTCATAGAGAGACAAGCTTTTGAGCAGATTTGGGCTAGATTTCACTTTATTTGAACAGAAGCACAATTTCAACTTTACTGGTCTCAGAAACCTGAAAACTGACAATCTTGAGCACTGAGGTCCTAACATATGTTTTTGTGCATACAACTTCTAACGCATTAAAAACTGTCTTACAGCATTGCAAAAACATTGTATTTCATAAGGCATAAGCATCTTTCAGTTTAGCAAGATTTGCACTGAATATTGAATGAAGCAGCTTTCTCTCATAGAGAGACAAGCTTTTGAGCAGATTTGGGCTAGATTTCACTTCATTTGAATAGAAGCACTATTTCAACATTACTGGTCTCAGAAACCTGTAATCTGGCAATCTTGAGCATTGAAGTCCTAACATAAGTTTTTGTGCATATAACTTCTAACACATTAAAAACTGTCTTACAGCATTGCAAAATCCTTGTATTTCATAAGGCATAAGCATCTTTCAGTTTGGCAAGATTTGCACTGAATATTGAATGAAGCAGCTTTCTCTCATAGAGAGACAAGCTTTTGAGCAGATTTGGGCTAGATTTCACTTCATTTGAACAGAAGCACTATTTCAACATTACTGGTCTCAGAAACCTGTAAAATGACAATCTTGAGCATTGAAGTCCTAACATAAGTTTTTGTGCATACAACTTCTAACACATTAAAAACTGTCTTACAGCATTGCAAAAACATTGTATTCCCAAAGGCATAAGCATCTTTCAGTTTGGCAAGATTTGCACTGAATATTGAATGTAGCAGCTTTCTCTCATAGAGAGACAAGCTTTTGAGCAGATTTGGGCTAGATTTCAATAATTTGAACAGAAGCACTATTTCAGCATTACTGGTCTCAGAAACCTGTAAACTGACAATCTTGAGCATTATAGTCCTAACACATGTTTTTGTGCATATAACTTCTAACACATTAAAAACTGTCTTACAGCATTGCAAAAACATTGTATTTCAAAAGGCATAAGCATCTTTCAGTTTGGCAAGATTTGCACTGAATATTGAATGTAGCAGCTTTCTCTCATAGAGAGACAAGCTTTTGAGCAGATTTGGGCTAGATTTCACTTCATTTGAACAGAAGCACTATTTCAACATTACTGGTCTCAGAAACCTGTAAACTGACAATCTTGAGCACTGAGGTCCTAACAAAAGTTTTTGTGCATACAACTTCTAACGCATTAAAAACTGTCTTACAGCATTGCAAAAACATTGTATTTCATAAGGCATAAGCATCTTTCAGTTTAGCAAGATTTGCACTGAATATTGAATGAAGCAGCTTTCTCTCATAGAGAGACAAGCTTTTGAGCAGATTTGGGCTAGATTTCACTTCATTTGAACAGAAGCACTATTTCAACATTACTGGGTCTCAGAAACCTGTAATCTGGCAATCTTGAGCATTGAAGTCCTAACATAAGTTTTTGTGCATGTAACTTCTAACACATTAAAAACTGTCTTACAGCATTGCAAAAACCTTGTATTTCATAAGGCATAAGCATCTTTCAGTTTGGCAAGATTTGCACTGAATATTGAATGTAGCAGCTTTCTCTCATAGAGAGACAAGCTTTTGAGCAGATTTGGGCTAGATTTCACTTCATTTGAACAGAAGCACTATTTCAACTTTACTGGTCTCAGAAACCTGTAAAATGACAATCTTGAGCATTGAAGTCCTAACATAAGTTTTTGTGCATACAACTTCTAACACATTAAAAACTGTCTTGCAGCATTGCAAAAACATTGTATTCCAAAAGGCATAAGCATCTTTCAGTTTGGCAAGATTTGCACTGAATATTGAATGTAGCAGCTTTCTCTCATAGAGAGACAAGCTTTTGAGCAGATTTGGGCTAGATTTCACTTCATTTGAACAGAAGCACTATTTCAACATTACTGGTCTCAGAAACATGTAAAATGACAATCTTGAGCATTGAAGTCCTAACATAAGTTTTTGTGCATATAACTGCTAACACATTAAAAACTGTCTCACTGCATTGCAGAAATTATTTTATTTCATAAGACATAAGCATCTTTCAGTTTGGCAAGATTTGCACTGAATATTGAATGTAGCAGCTTTCTCTCATAGTGAGACAAGCTTTTGAGCAGATTTGGGCTAGATTTCACTTCATTTGAACAGAAGCACAATTTCAACTTTACTGGTCTCAGAAACCTGTAAACTGACAATCTTGAGCATTGAAGTCCTAACACATGTTTTTGTGCATATAACTTCTAACACATTAAAAACTGTCTTACAGCATTGCAAAAACATTGTATTCCAAAAGGCATAAGCATCTTTCAGTTTGGCAAGATTTGCACTGAATATTGAATGTAGCAGCTTTCCCTCATAGAGAGACAAGCTTTTGAGCAGATTTGGGCTAGATTTCACTTTATTTGAACAGAAGCACAATTTCAACTTTACTGGTCTCAGAAACCTGAAAACTGACAATCTTGAGCACTGAGGTCCTAACATATGTTTTTGTGCATACAACTTCTAACGCATTAAAAACTGTCTTACAGCATTGCAAAAACATTGTATTTCATAAGGCATAAGCATCTTTCAGTTTAGCAAGATTTGCACTGAATATTGAATGAAGCAGCTTTCTCTCATAGAGAGACAAGCTTTTGAGCAGATTTGGGCTAGATTTCACTTCATTTGAATAGAAGCACTATTTCAACATTACTGGTCTCAGAAACCTGTAATCTGGCAATCTTGAGCATTGAAGTCCTAACATAAGTTTTTGTGCATATAACTTCTAACACATTAAAAACTGTCTTACAGCATTGCAAAATCCTTGTATTTCATAAGGCATAAGCATCTTTCAGTTTGGCAAGATTTGCACTGAAAATTGAATGAAGCAGCTTTCTCTCATAGAGAGACAAGCTTTTGAGCAGATTTGGGCTAGATTTCACTTCATTTGAACAGAAGCACTATTTCAACATTACTGGTCTCAGAAACCTGTAAAATGACAATCTTGAGCATTGAAGTCCTAACATAAGTTTTTGTGCATACAACTTCTAACACATTAAAAACTGTCTTACAGCATTGCAAAAACATTGTATTCCCAAAGGCATAAGCATCTTTCAGTTTGGCAAGATTTGCACTGAATATTGAATGTAGCAGCTTTCTCTCATAGAGAGACAAGCTTTTGAGCAGATTTGGGCTAGATTTCAATAATTTGAACAGAAGCACTATTTCAGCATTACTGGTCTCAGAAACCTGTAAACTGACAATCTTGAGCATTATAGTCCTAACACATGTTTTTGTGCATATAACTTCTAACACATTAAAAACTGTCTTACAGCATTGCAAAAACATTGTATTTCAAAAGGCATAAGCATCTTTCAGTTTGGCAAGATTTGCACTGAATATTGAATGTAGCAGCTTTCTCTCATAGAGAGACAAGCTTTTGAGCAGATTTGGGCTAGATTTCACTTCATTTGAACAGAAGCACTATTTCAACATTACTGGTCTCAGAAACCTGTAAACTGACAATCTTGAGCACTGAGGTCCTAACATAAGTTTTTGTGCATACAACTTCTAACGCATTAAAAACTGTCTTACAGCATTGCAAAAACATTGTATTTCATAAGGCATAAGCATCTTTCAGTTTAGCAAGATTTGCACTGAATATTGAATGAAGCAGCTTTCTCTCATAGAGAGACAAGCTTTTGAGCAGATTTGGGCTAGATTTCACTTCATTTGAACAGAAGCACTATTTCAACATTACTGGGTCTCAGAAACCTGTAATCTGGCAATCTTGAGCATTGAAGTCCTAACATAAGTTTTTGTGCATGTAACTTCTAACACATTAAAAACTGTCTTACAGCATTGCAAAAACCTTGTATTTCATAAGGCATAAGCATCTTTCAGTTTGGCAAGATTTGCACTGAATATTGAATGTAGCAGCTTTCTCTCATAGAGAGACAAGCTTTTGAGCAGATTTGGGCTAGATTTCACTTCATTTGAACAGAAGCACTATTTCAACTTTACTGGTCTCAGAAACCTGTAAAATGACAATCTTGAGCATTGAAGTCCTAACACATGTTTTTGTGCATATAACTTCTAACACATTAAAAACTGTCTTACAGCATTGCAAAAACATTGTATTCCAAAAGGCATAAGCATCTTTCAGTTTGGCAAGATTTGCACTGAATATTGAATGTAGCAGCTTTCCCTCATAGAGAGACAAGCTTTTGAGCAGATTTGGGCTAGATTTCACTTTATTTGAACAGAAGCACAATTTCAACTTTACTGGTCTCAGAAACCTGAAAACTGACAATCTTGAGCACTGAGGTCCTAACATATGTTTTTGTGCATACAACTTCTAACGCATTAAAAACTGTCTTACAGCATTGCAAAAACATTGTATTTCATAAGGCATAAGCATCTTTCAGTTTAGCAAGATTTGCACTGAATATTGAATGAAGCAGCTTTCTCTCATAGAGAGACAAGCTTTTGAGCAGATTTGGGCTAGATTTCACTTCATTTGAATAGAAGCACTATTTCAACATTACTGGTCTCAGAAACCTGTAATCTGGCAATCTTGAGCATTGAAGTCCTAACATAAGTTTTTGTGCATATAACTTCTAACACATTAAAAACTGTCTTACAGCATTGCAAAATCCTTGTATTTCATAAGGCATAAGCATCTTTCAGTTTGGCAAGATTTGCACTGAAAATTGAATGAAGCAGCTTTCTCTCATAGAGAGACAAGCTTTTGAGCAGATTTGGGCTAGATTTCACTTCATTTGAACAGAAGCACTATTTCAACATTACTGGTCTCAGAAACCTGTAAAATGACAATCTTGAGCATTGAAGTCCTAACATAAGTTTTTGTGCATACAACTTCTAACACATTAAAAACTGTCTTACAGCATTGCAAAAACATTGTATTCCCAAAGGCATAAGCATCTTTCAGTTTGGCAAGATTTGCACTGAATATTGAATGTAGCAGCTTTCTCTCATAGAGAGACAAGCTTTTGAGCAGATTTGGGCTAGATTTCAATAATTTGAACAGAAGCACTATTTCAGCATTACTGGTCTCAGAAACCTGTAAACTGACAATCTTGAGCATTATAGTCCTAACACATGTTTTTGTGCATATAACTTCTAACACATTAAAAACTGTCTTACAGCATTGCAAAAACATTGTATTTCAAAAGGCATAAGCATCTTTCAGTTTGGCAAGATTTGCACTGAATATTGAATGTAGCAGCTTTCTCTCATAGAGAGACAAGCTTTTGAGCAGATTTGGGCTAGATTTCACTTCATTTGAACAGAAGCACTATTTCAACATTACTGGTCTCAGAAACCTGTAAACTGACAATCTTGAGCACTGAGGTCCTAACATAAGTTTTTGTGCATACAACTTCTAACGCATTAAAAACTGTCTTACAGCATTGCAAAAACATTGTATTTCATAAGGCATAAGCATCTTTCAGTTTAGCAAGATTTGCACTGAATATTGAATGAAGCAGCTTTCTCTCATAGAGAGACAAGCTTTTGAGCAGATTTGGGCTAGATTTCACTTCATTTGAACAGAAGCACTATTTCAACATTACTGGGTCTCAGAAACCTGTAATCTGGCAATCTTGAGCATTGAAGTCCTAACATAAGTTTTTGTGCATGTAACTTCTAACACATTAAAAACTGTCTTACAGCATTGCAAAAACCTTGTATTTCATAAGGCATAAGCATCTTTCAGTTTGGCAAGATTTGCACTGAATATTGAATGTAGCAGCTTTCTCTCATAGAGAGACAAGCTTTTGAGCAGATTTGGGCTAGATTTCACTTCATTTGAACAGAAGCACTATTTCAACTTTACTGGTCTCAGAAACCTGTAAAATGACAATCTTGAGCATTGAAGTCCTAACATAAGTTTTTGTGCATACAACTTCTAACACATTAAAAACTGTCTTACAGCATTGCAAAAACCTTGTATTCCAAAAGGCATAAGCATCTTTCAGTTTGGCAAGATTTGCACTGAATATTGAATGTAGCAGCTTTCTCTCATAGAGAGACAAGCTTTTGAGCAGATTTGGGCTAGATTTCACTTCATTTGAACAGAAGCACTATTTCAACATTACTGGTCTCAGAAACATGTAAAATGACAATCTTGAGCATTGAAGTCCTAACATAAGTTTTTGTGCATATAACTGCTAACACATTAAAAACTGTCTCACTGCATTGCAGAAATTATTTTATTTCATAAGACATAAGCATCTTTCAGTTTGGCAAGATTTGCACTGAATATTGAATGTAGCAGCTTTCTCTCATAGTGAGACAAGCTTTTGAGCAGATTTGGGCTAGATTTCACTTCATTTGAACAGAAGCACAATTTCAACTTTACTGGTCTCAGAAACCTGTAAACTGACAATCTTGAGCATTGAAGTCCTAACACATGTTTTTGTGCATATAACTTCTAACACATTAAAAACTGTCTTACAGCATTGCAAAAACATTGTATTCCCAAAGGCATAAGCATCTTTCAGTTTGGCAAGATTTGCACTGAATATTGAATGTAGCAGCTTTCTCTCATAGAGAGACAAGCTTTTGAGCAGATTTGGGCTAGATTTCACTTCATTTGAACAGAAGCACTATTTCAGCATTACTGGTCTCAGAAACCTGTAAACTGACAATCTTGAGCATTGAAGTCCTAACACATGTTTTTGTGCATATAACTTCTAACACATTAAAAACTGTCTTACAGCATTGCAAAAACATTGTATTCCAAAAGGCATAAGCATCTTTCAGTTTGGCAAGATTTGCACTGAATATTGAATGTAGCAGCATTCTCTCATAGAGAGACAAGCTTTTGAGCAGATTTGGGCTAGATTTCACTTCATTTGAACAGAAGCACTATTTCAACATTACTGGTCTCAGAAACCTGAAAACTGACAATCTTGAGCACTGAGGTCCTAACATATGTTTTTGTGCATGTAACTTATAACACATTAAAAACTGTCTTACAGCATTTCAAAAACCTTGTATTTCATAAGGCATAAGCATCTTTCAGTTTGGCAAGATTTGCACTGAATATTGAATGTAGCAGCTTTCTCTCATAGAGAGACAAGCTTTTGAGCAGATTTGGGCTAGATTTCACTTCATTTGAACAGAAGCACTATTTCAACATTACTGGTGTCAGAAACCTGTAAACTGACAATCTTGAGCATTGAAGTCCTAACACATGTTTTTGTGCATATAACTTCTAACACATTAAAAACTGTCTTACAGCATTGCAAAAACATTGTATTCCAAAAGGCATAAGCATCTTTCAGTTTGGCAAGATTTGCACTGAATATTGAATGTAGCAGCTTTCCCTCATAGAGAGACAAGCTTTTGAGCAGATTTGGGCTAGATTTCACTTTATTTGAACAGAAGCACTATTTCAACATTACTGGTCTCAGAAACCTGAAAACTGACAATCTTGAGCACTGAGGTCCTAACATATGTTTTTGTGCATACAACTTCTAACGCATTAAAAACTGTCTTACAGCATTGCAAAAACATTGTATTTCATAAGGCATAAGCATCTTTCAGTTTAGCAAGATTTGCACTGAATATTGAATGAAGCAGCTTTCTCTCATAGAGAGACAAGCTTTTGAGCAGATTTGGGCTAGATTTCACTTCATTTGAACAGAAGCACTATTTCAACTTTACTGGTCTCAGAAACCTGTAAACTGACAATCTTGAGCATTGAAGTCCTAACACATGTTTTTGTGCATATAACTTCTAACACATTAAAAACTGTCTTACAGCATTGCAAAAACATTGTATTCCCAAAGGCATAAGCATCTTTCAGTTTGGCAAGATTTGCACTGAATATTGAATGTAGCAACTTTCTCTCATAGAGAGACAAGCTTTTGAGCAGATTTGGGCTAGATTTCACTTCATTTGAACAGAAGCACTATTTCAGCATTACTGGTGTCAGAAACCTGTAAACTGACAATCTTGAGCATTGAAGTCCTAACACATGTTTTTGTGCATATAACTTCTAACACATTAAAAACTGTCTTACAGCATTGCAAAAACATTTTATTTCATAAGGCATAAGCATCTTTCAGTTTGGCGAGATTTGCACTGAATATTGAATGAAGCAGCTTTCTCTCATAGAGAGACAAGCTTTTGAGCAGATTTGGGCTAGATTTCACTTCATTTGAACAGAAGCACTATTTCAACATTACTGGTCTCAGAAACCTGTAAAATGACAATCTTGAGCATTGAAGTCCTGAAATAAGTTTTTGTGCATATAACTGCTAACACATTAAAAACTGTCTCGCTGCATTGCAGAAATCATTTTATTTCATAAGACAAAAGCATCTTTCAGTTTGGCAAGATTTGCACTGAATATTGAATGTAGCAGCTTTCTCTCATAGAGAGACAAGATTTTGAGCAGATTTGGGCTAGATTTCACTTCATTTGAACAGAAGCACTATTTCAACATTACTGGTGTCAGAAACCTTAAAACTGACAATCTTGAGCATTGAAGTCCTAACACATGTTTTTGTGCATATAACTTCTAACACATTAAAAACTGTCTTACAGCATTGCAAAAACATTGTATTTCAAAAGGCATAAGCATCTTTCAGTTTGGCAAGATTTGCACTGAATATTGAATGTAGCAGCTTTCTCTCATAGAGAGACAAGCTTTTGAGCAGATTTGGGCTAGATTTCACTTCATTTGAACAGAAGCACTATTTCAACATTACTGGTCTCAGAAACCTGTAAACTGACAATCTTGAGCACTGAGGTCCTAACATAAGTTTTTGTGCATACAACTTCTAACGCATTAAAAACTGTCTTACAGCATTGCAAAAACATTGTATTTCATAAGGCATAAGCATCTTTCAGTTTAGCAAGATTTGCACTGAATATTGAATGAAGCAGCTTTCTCTCATAGAGAGACAAGCTTTTGAGCAGATTTGGGCTAGATTTCACTTCATTTGAACAGAAGCACTATTTCAACATTACTTGGTCTCAGAAACCTGTAATCTGGCAATCTTGAGCATTGAAGTCCTAACATAAGTTTTTGTGCATGTAACTTCTAACACATTAAAAACTGTCTTACAGCATTGCAAAAACCTTGTATTTCATAAGGCATAAGCATCTTTCAGTTTGGCAAGATTTGCACTGAATATTGAATGTAGCAGCTTTCTCTCATAGAGAGACAAGCTTTTGAGCAGATTTGGGCTAGATTTCACTTCATTTGAACAGAAGCACTATTTCAACATTACTGGTCTCAGAAACATGTAAAATGACAATCTTGAGCATTGAAGTCCTAACATAAGTTTTTGTGCATATAACTGCTAACACATTAAAAACTGTCTCACTGCATTGCAGAAATTATTTTATTTCATAAGACATAAGCATCTTTCAGTTTGGCAAGATTTGCACTGAATATTGAATGTAGCAGCTTTCTCTCATAGAGAGACAAGCTTTTGAGCAGATTTGGGCTAGATTTCACTTCATTTGAACAGAAGCACAATTTCAACTTTACTGGTCTCAGAAACCTGTAAACTGACAATCTTGAGCATTGAAGTCCTAACACATGTTTTTGTGCATATAACTTCTAACACATTAAAAACTGTCTTACAGCATTGCAAAAACATTGTATTCCCAAAGGCATAAGCATCTTTCAGTTTGGCAAGATTTGCACTGAATATTGAATGTAGCAGCTTTCTCTCATAGAGAGACAAGCTTTTGAGCAGATTTGGGCTAGATTTCACTTCATTTGAACAGAAGCACTATTTCAGCATTACTGGTCTCAGAAACCTGTAAACTGACAATCTTGAGCATTGAAGTCCTAACATAAGTTTTTGTGCATACAACTTCTATTGCATTAAAAACTGTCTTACAGCATTGCAAAAACATTGTATTTCATACGGCATAAGCATCTTTCAGTTTGGCAAGATTTGCACTGAATATTGAATGAAGCAGCTTTCTCTCATAGAGAGACAAGCTTTTGAGCAGATTTGGGCTAGATTTCACTTCATTTGAACAGAAGCACTATTTCAACATTACTGGTCTCAGAAACCTGTAAACGGGCAATCTTGAGCATTGAAGTCCTAACATAAGTTTTTGTGCATATAACTTCTAACACATTAAAAACTGTCTTACAGCATTGCAAAAACATTTTATTTCATAAGGCATAAGCATCTTTCAGTTTGGCAAGATTTGCACTGAATATTGAATGAAGCAGCTTTCTCTCATAGAGAGACAAGCTTTTGAGCAGATTTGGGCTAGATTTCACTTCATTTGAACAGAAGCACTATTTCAACATTACTGGTCTCAGAAACCTGTAAAATGACAATCTTGAGCATTGAAGTCCTAACATAAGTTTTTGTGCAAATAACTGCTAACACATTAAAAACTGTCTCACTGCATTGCAGAAATTATTTTATTTCATAAGACATAAGCATCTTTCAGTTTGGCAAGATTTGCACTGAATATTGAATGAAGCAGCTTTCTCTCATAGATAGACAAGCTTTTGAGCAGATTTGGGCTAGATTTCACTTCATTTGAACAGAAGCACTATTTCAACATTACTGGTCTCAGAAACCTGTAAAATGACAATCTTGAGCATTGAAGTCCTAACATAAGTTTTTGTGCATATAACTGCTAACACATTAAAAACTGTCTCACTGCATTGCAGAAATTATTTTATTTCATAAGACATAAGCATCTTTCAGTTTGGCAAGATTTGCACTGAATATTGAATGAAGCAGCTTTCTCTCATAGAGAGACAAGCTTTTGAGCAGATTTGGGCTAGATTTCACTTCATTTGAACAGAAGCACAATTTCAACTTTACTGGTCTCAGAAACCTGTAAACTGACAATCTTGAGCATTGAAGTCCTAACACATGTTTTTGTGCATATAACTTCTAACACATTAAAAACTGTCTTACAGCATTGCAAAAACATTGTATTCCCAAAGGCATAAGCATCTTTCAGTTTGGCAAGATTTGCACTGAATATTGAATGTAGCAGCTTTCTCTCATAGAGAGACAAGCTTTTGAGCAGATTTGGGCTAGATTTCACTTCATTTGAACAGAAGCACTATTTCAGCATTACTGGTCTCAGAAACCTGTAAACTGACAATCTTGAGCATTAAAGTCCTAACACATGTTTTTGTGCATATAACTTCTAACACATTAAAAACTGTCTTACAGCATTGCAAAAACATTGTATTCCAAAAGGCATAAGCATCTTTCAGTTTGGCAAGATTTGCACTGAATATTGAATGTAGCAGCTTTCTCTCATAGAGAGACAAGCTTTTGAGCAGATTTGGGCTAGATTTCACTTCATTTGAACAGAAGCACTATTTCAGCATTACTGGTGTCAGAAACCTGTAAACTGACAATCTTGAGCATTGAAGTCCTAACACATGTTTTTGTGCATATAACTTCTAACACATTAAAAACTGTCTTACAGCATTGCAAAAACATTGTATTTCATAAGGCATAAGCATCTTTCAGTTTAGCAAGATTTGCACTGAATATTGAATGAAGCAGCTTTCTCTCATAGAGAGACAAGCTTTTGAGCAGATTTGGGCTAGATTTCACTTCATTTGAACAGAAGCACTATTTCAACATTACTGGTCTCAGAAACCTGTAATCTGGCAATCTTGAGCATTGAAGTCCTAACATAAGTTTTTGTGCATGTAACTTCTAACACATTAAAAACTGTCTTACAGCATTGCAAAAACCTTGTATTTCATAAGGCATAAGCATCTTTCAGTTTGGCAAGATTTGCACTGAATATTGAATGTAGCAGCTTTCTCTCATAGAGAGACAAGCTTTTGAGCAGATTTGGGCTAGATTTCACTTCATTTGAACAGAAGCACTATTTCAACATTACTGGTCTCAGAAACATGTAAAATGACAATCTTGAGCATTGAAGTCCTAACATAAGTTTTTGTGCATATAACTGCTAACACATTAAAAACTGTCTCACTGCATTGCAGAAATTATTTTATTTCATAAGACATAAGCATCTTTCAGTTTGGCAAGATTTGCACTGAATATTGAATGTAGCAGCTTTCTCTCATAGAGAGACAAGCTTTTGAGCAGATTTGGGCTAGATTTCACTTCATTTGAACAGAAGCACAATTTCAACTTTACTGGTCTCAGAAACCTGTAAACTGACAATCTTGAGCATTGAAGTCCTAACACATGTTTTTGTGCATATAACTTCTAACACATTAAAAACTGTCTTACAGCATTGCAAAAACATTGTATTCCCAAAGACATAAGCATCTTTCAGTTTGGCAAGATTTGCACTGAATATTGAATGTAGCAGCTTTCTCTCATAGAGAGACAAGCTTTTGAGCAGATTTGGGCTAGATTTCACTTCATTTGAACAGAAGCACTATTTCAGCATTACTGGTCTCAGAAACCTGTAAACTGACAATCTTGAGCATTGAAGTCCTAACATAAGTTTTTGTGCATACAACTTCTATTGCATTAAAAACTGTCTTACAGCATTGCAAAAACATTGTATTTCATACGGCATAAGCATCTTTCAGTTTGGCAAGATTTGCACTGAATATTGAATGAAGCAGCTTTCTCTCATAGAGAGACAAGCTTTTGAGCAGATTTGGGCTAGATTTCACTTCATTTGAACAGAAGCACTATTTCAACATTACTGGTCTCAGAAACCTGTAAACGGGCAATCTTGAGCATTGAAGTCCTAACATAAGTTTTTGTGCATATAACTTCTAACACATTAAAAACTGTCTTACAGCATTGCAAAAACATTTTATTTCATAAGGCATAAGCATCTTTCAGTTTGGCAAGATTTGCACTGAATATTGAATGAAGCAGCTTTCTCTCATAGAGAGACAAGCTTTTGAGCAGATTTGGGCTAGATTTCACTTCATTTGAACAGAAGCACTATTTCAACATTACTGGTCTCAGAAACCTGTAAAATGACAATCTTGAGCATTGAAGTCCTAACATAAGTTTTTGTGCAAATAACTGCTAACACATTAAAAACTGTCTCACTGCATTGCAGAAATTATTTTATTTCATAAGACATAAGCATCTTTCAGTTTGGCAAGATTTGCACTGAATATTGAATGAAGCAGCTTTCTCTCATAGATAGACAAGCTTTTGAGCAGATTTGGGCTAGATTTCACTTCATTTGAACAGAAGCACTATTTCAACATTACTGGTCTCAGAAACCTGTAAAATGACAATCTTGAGCATTGAAGTCCTAACATAAGTTTTTGTGCATATAACTGCTAACACATTAAAAACTGTCTCACTGCATTGCAGAAATTATTTTATTTCATAAGACATAAGCATCTTTCAGTTTGGCAAGATTTGCACTGAATATTGAATGAAGCAGCTTTCTCTCATAGAGAGACAAGCTTTTGAGCAGATTTGGGCTAGATTTCACTTCATTTGAACAGAAGCACAATTTCAACTTTACTGGTCTCAGAAACCTGTAAACTGACAATCTTGAGCATTGAAGTCCTAACACATGTTTTTGTGCATATAACTTCTAACACATTAAAAACTGTCTTACAGCATTGCAAAAACATTGTATTCCCAAAGGCATAAGCATCTTTCAGTTTGGCAAGATTTGCACTGAATATTGAATGTAGCAGCTTTCTCTCATAGAGAGACAAGCTTTTGAGCAGATTTGGGCTAGATTTCACTTCATTTGAACAGAAGCACTATTTCAGCATTACTGGTCTCAGAAACCTGTAAACTGACAATCTTGAGCATTAAAGTCCTAACACATGTTTTTGTGCATATAACTTCTAACACATTAAAAACTGTCTTACAGCATTGCAAAAACATTGTATTCCAAAAGGCATAAGCATCTTTCAGTTTGGCAAGATTTGCACTGAATATTGAATGTAGCAGCTTTCTCTCATAGAGAGACAAGCTTTTGAGCAGATTTGGGCTAGATTTCACTTCATTTGAACAGAAGCACTATTTCAGCATTACTGGTGTCAGAAACCTGTAAACTGACAATCTTGAGCATTGAAGTCCTAACACATGTTTTTGTGCATATAACTTCTAACACATTAAAAACTGTCTTACAGCATTGCAAAAACATTGTATTCCAAAAGGCATAAGCATCTTTCAGTTTGGCAAGATTTGCACTGAATATTGAATGAAGCAGCTTTCTCTCATAGAGAGACAAGCTTTTGAGCAGATTTGGGCTAGATTTCACTTCATTTGAACAGAAGCACTATTTCAACATTACTGGTCTCAGAAACCTGTAATCTGGCAATCTTGAGCATTGAAGTCCTAACATAAGTTTTTGTGCTTATAACTTCTAACACATTAAAAACTGTCTTACAGCATTGCAAAAACATTTTATTTCATAAGGCATAAGCATCTTTCAGTTTGGCGAGATTTGCACTGAATATTGAATGAAGCAGCTTTCTCTCATAGAGAGACAAGCTTTTGAGCAGATTTGGGCTAGATTTCACTTCATTTGAACAGAAGCACTATTTCAACATTACTGGTCTCAGAAACCTGTAAAATGACAATCTTGAGCATTGAAGTCCTAACATAAGTTTTCGTGCAAATAACTGCTTACACATTAAAAACTGTCTCACTGCATTGCAGAAATTATTTTATTTCATAAGACATAAGCATCTTTCAGTTTGGCAAGATTTGCACTGAATATTGAATGAAGCAGCTTTCTCTCATAGAGAGACAAGCTTTTGAGCACATTTGGGCTAGATTTCACTTCATTTGAACAGAAGCACTATTTCAACATTACTGGTCTCAGAAACCTGTAAAATGACAATCTTGAGCATTGAAGTCCTAACATAAGTTTTTGTGCATATAACTGCTAACACATTAAAAACTGTCTCACTGCATTGCAGAAATTATTTTATTTCATAAGACATAAGCATCTTTCAGTTTGGCAAGATTTGCACTGAATATTGAATGAAGCAGCTTTCTCTCATAGAGAGACAAGCTTTTGAGCAGATTTGGGCTAGATTTCACTTCATTTGAACAGAAGCACTATTTCAGCATTACTGGTGTCAGAAACCTGTAAACTGACAATCTTGAGCATTGAAGTCCTAACACATGTTTTTGTGCATATAACTTCTAACACATTAAAAACTGTCTTACAGCATTACAAAAACATTTTATTTCATAAGGCATAAGCATCTTTCAGTTTGGCGAGATTTGCACTGAATATTGAATGAAGCAGCTTTCTCTCATAGAGAGACAAGCTTTTGAGCAGATTTGGGCTAGATTTCACTTCATTTGAACAGAAGCACTATTTCAACATTACTGGTCTCAGAAACCTGTAAAATGACAATCTTGAGCATTGAAGTCCTAAAATAAGTTTTTGTGCATATAACTGCTAACACATTAAAAACTGTCTCGCTGCATTGCAGAAATCATTTTATTTCATAAGACAAAAGCATCTTTCAGTTTGGCAAGATTTGCACTGAATATTGAATGTAGCAGCTTTCTCTCATAGAGAGACAAGCTTTTGAGCAGATTTGTGCTAGATTTCACTTCATTTGAACAGAAGCACTATTTCAACATTACTGGTGTCAGAAACCTTAAAACTGACAATCTTGAGCATTGAAGTCCTAACACATGTTTTTGTGCATATAACTTCTAACACATTAAAAACTGTCTTACAGCATTGCAAAAACATTGTATTTCAAAAGGCATAAGCATCTTTCAGTTTGGCAAGATTTGCACTGAATATTGAATGTAGCAGCTTTCTCTCATAGAGAGACAAGCTTTTGAGCAGATTTGGGCTAGATTTCACTTCATTTGAACAGAAGCACTATTTCAACATTACTGGTCTCAGAAACCTGTAAACTGACAATCTTGAGCACTGAGGTCCTAACATAAGTTTTTGTGCATACAACTTCTAACGCATTAAAAACTGTCTTACAGCATTGCAAAAACATTGTATTTCATAAGGCATAAGCATCTTTCAGTTTAGCAAGATTTGCACTGAATATTGAATGAAGCAGCTTTCTCTCATAGAGAGACAAGCTTTTGAGCAGATTTGGGCTAGATTTCACTTCATTTGAACAGAAGCACTATTTCAACATTACTGGTCTCAGAAACCTGTAATCTGGCAATCTTGAGCATTGAAGTCCTAACATAAGTTTTTGTGCATGTAACTTCTAACACATTAAAAACTGTCTTACAGCATTGCAAAAACCTTGTATTTCATAAGGCATAAGCATCTTTCAGTTTGGCAAGATTTGCACTGAATATTGAATGTAGCAGCTTTCTCTCATAGAGAGACAAGCTTTTGAGCAGATTTGGGCTAGATTTCACTTCATTTGAACAGAAGCACTATTTCAACTTTACTGGTCTCAGAAACCTGTAAAATGACAATCTTGAGCATTGAAGTCCTAACATAAGTTTTTGTGCATACAACTTCTAACACATTAAAAACTGTCTTACAGCATTGCAAAAACATTGTATTCCAAAAGGCATAAGCATCTTTCAGTTTGGCAAGATTTGCACTGAATATTGAATGTAGCAGCTTTCTCTCATAGAGAGACAAGCTTTTGAGCAGATTTGGGCTAGATTTCACTTCATTTGAACAGAAGCACTATTTCAACATTACTGGTCTCAGAAACCTGTAAACTGGCAATCTTGAGCATTGAAGTCCTAACATAAGTTTTTGTGCATATAACTTCTAACACATTAAAAACTGTCTTACAGCATTGCAAAAACCTTGTATTTCATAAGGCATAAGCATCTTTCAGTTTGGCAAGATTTGCACTGAATATTGAATGAAGCAGCTTTCTCTCATAGAGAGACAAGCTTTTGAGCAGATTTGGGCTAGATTTCACTTCATTTGAACAGAAGCACAATTTCAACTTTACTGGTCTCAGAAACCTGTAAACTGACAATCTTGAGCATTGAAGTCCTAACACATGTTTTTGTGCATATAACTTCTAACACATTAAAAACTGTCTTACAGCATTGCAAAAACATTGTATTCCCAAAGGCATAAGCATCTTTCAGTTTGGCAAGATTTGCACTGAATATTGAATGTAGCAGCTTTCTCTCATAGAGAGACAAGCTTTTGAGCAGATTTGGGCTAGATTTCACTTCATTTGAACAGAAGCACTATTTCAGCATTACTGGTCTCAGAAACCTGTAAACTGACAATCTTGAGCATTAAAGTCCTAACACATGTTTTTGTGCATATAACTTCTAACACATTAAAAACTGTCTTACAGCATTGCAAAAACATTGTATTCCAAAAGGCATAAGCATCTTTCAGTTTGGCAAGATTTGCACTGAATATTGAATGTAGCAGCTTTCTCTCATAGAGAGACAAGCTTTTGAGCAGATTTGGGCTAGATTTCACTTCATTTGAACAGAAGCACTATTTCAGCATTACTGGTGTCAGAAACCTGTAAACTGACAATCTTGAGCATTGAAGTCCTAACACATGTTTTTGTGCATATAACTTCTAACACATTAAAAACTGTCTTACAGCATTGCAAAAACATTGTATTCCAAAAGGCATAAGCATCTTTCAGTTTGGCAAGATTTGCACTGAATATTGAATGAAGCAGCTTTCTCTCATAGAGAGACAAGCTTTTGAGCAGATTTGGGCTAGATTTCACTTCATTTGAACAGAAGCACTATTTCAACATTACTGGTCTCAGAAACCTGTAATCTGGCAATCTTGAGCATTGAAGTCCTAACATAAGTTTTTGTGCTTATAACTTCTAACACATTAAAAACTGTCTTACAGCATTGCAAAAACATTTTATTTCATAAGGCATAAGCATCTTTCAGTTTGGCGAGATTTGCACTGAATATTGAATGAAGCAGCTTTCTCTCATAGAGAGACAAGCTTTTGAGCAGATTTGGGCTAGATTTCACTTCATTTGAACAGAAGCACTATTTCAACATTACTGGTCTCAGAAACCTGTAAAATGACAATCTTGAGCATTGAAGTCCTAACATAAGTTTTCGTGCAAATAACTGCTTACACATTAAAAACTGTCTCACTGCATTGCAGAAATTATTTTATTTCATAAGACATAAGCATCTTTCAGTTTGGCAAGATTTGCACTGAATATTGAATGAAGCAGCTTTCTCTCATAGAGAGACAAGCTTTTGAGCACATTTGGGCTAGATTTCACTTCATTTGAACAGAAGCACTATTTCAACATTACTGGTCTCAGAAACCTGTAAAATGACAATCTTGAGCATTGAAGTCCTAACATAAGTTTTTGTGCATATAACTGCTAACACATTAAAAACTGTCTCACTGCATTGCAGAAATTATTTTATTTTATTGTGCAAAACATTTTATTTCATAAGGCATAAGCATCTTTCAGTTTGGCGAGATTTGCACTGAATATTGAATGAAGCAGCTTTCTCTCATAGAGAGACAAGCTTTTGAGCAGATTTGGGCTAGATTTCACTTCATTTGAACAGAAGCACTATTTCAACATTACTGGTCTCAGAAACCTGTAAAATGACAATCTTGAGCATTGAAGTCCTAAAATAAGTTTTTGTGCATATAACTGCTAACACATTAAAAACTGTCTCGCTGCATTGCAGAAATCATTTTATTTCATAAGACAAAAGCATCTTTCAGTTTGGCAAGATTTGCACTGAATATTGAATGTAGCAGCTTTCTCTCATAGAGAGACAAGCTTTTGAGCAGATTTGTGCTAGATTTCACTTCATTTGAACAGAAGCACTATTTCAACATTACTGGTGTCAGAAACCTTAAAACTGACAATCTTGAGCATTGAAGTCCTAACACATGTTTTTGTGCATATAACTTCTAACACATTAAAAACTGTCTTACAGCATTGCAAAAACATTGTATTTCAAAAGGCATAAGCATCTTTCAGTTTGGCAAGATTTGCACTGAATATTGAATGTAGCAGCTTTCTCTCATAGAGAGACAAGCTTTTGAGCAGATTTGGGCTAGATTTCACTTCATTTGAACAGAAGCACTATTTCAACATTACTGGTCTCAGAAACCTGTAAACTGACAATCTTGAGCACTGAGGTCCTAACATAAGTTTTTGTGCATACAACTTCTAACGCATTAAAAACTGTCTTACAGCATTGCAAAAACATTGTATTTCATAAGGCATAAGCATCTTTCAGTTTAGCAAGATTTGCACTGAATATTGAATGAAGCAGCTTTCTCTCATAGAGAGACAAGCTTTTGAGCAGATTTGGGCTAGATTTCACTTCATTTGAACAGAAGCACTATTTCAACATTACTGGTCTCAGAAACCTGTAATCTGGCAATCTTGAGCATTGAAGTCCTAACATAAGTTTTTGTGCATGTAACTTCTAACACATTAAAAACTGTCTTACAGCATTGCAAAAACCTTGTATTTCATAAGGCATAAGCATCTTTCAGTTTGGCAAGATTTGCACTGAATATTGAATGTAGCAGCTTTCTCTCATAGAGAGACAAGCTTTTGAGCAGATTTGGGCTAGATTTCACTTCATTTGAACAGAAGCACTATTTCAGCATTACTGGTGTCAGAAACCTGTAAACTGACAATCTTGAGCATTGAAGTCCTAACACATGTTTTTGTGCATATAACTTCTAACACATTAAAAACTGTCTTACAGCATTACAAAAACATTTTATTTCATAAGGCATAAGCATCTTTCAGTTTGGCGAGATTTGCACTGAATATTGAATGAAGCAGCTTTCTCTCATAGAGAGACAAGCTTTTGAGCAGATTTGGGCTAGATTTCACTTCATTTGAACAGAAGCACTATTTCAACATTACTGGTCTCAGAAACCTGTAAAATGACAATCTTGAGCATTGAAGTCCTAAAATAAGTTTTTGTGCATATAACTGCTAACACATTAAAAACTGTCTCGCTGCATTGCAGAAATCATTTTATTTCATAAGACAAAAGCATCTTTCAGTTTGGCAAGATTTGCACTGAATATTGAATGTAGCAGCTTTCTCTCATAGAGAGACAAGCTTTTGAGCAGATTTGTGCTAGATTTCACTTCATTTGAACAGAAGCACTATTTCAACATTACTGGTGTCAGAAACCTTAAAACTGACAATCTTGAGCATTGAAGTCCTAACACATGTTTTTGTGCATATAACTTCTAACACATTAAAAACTGTCTTACAGCATTGCAAAAACATTGTATTTCAAAAGGCATAAGCATCTTTCAGTTTGGCAAGATTTGCACTGAATATTGAATGTAGCAGCTTTCTCTCATAGAGAGACAAGCTTTTGAGCAGATTTGGGCTAGATTTCACTTCATTTGAACAGAAGCACTATTTCAACATTACTGGTCTCAGAAACCTGTAAACTGACAATCTTGAGCACTGAGGTCCTAACATAAGTTTTTGTGCATACAACTTCTAACGCATTAAAAACTGTCTTACAGCATTGCAAAAACATTGTATTTCATAAGGCATAAGCATCTTTCAGTTTAGCAAGATTTGCACTGAATATTGAATGAAGCAGCTTTCTCTCATAGAGAGACAAGCTTTTGAGCAGATTTGGGCTAGATTTCACTTCATTTGAACAGAAGCACTATTTCAACATTACTGGTCTCAGAAACCTGTAATCTGGCAATCTTGAGCATTGAAGTCCTAACATAAGTTTTTGTGCATGTAACTTCTAACACATTAAAAACTGTCTTACAGCATTGCAAAAACCTTGTATTTCATAAGGCATAAGCATCTTTCAGTTTGGCAAGATTTGCACTGAATATTGAATGTAGCAGCTTTCTCTCATAGAGAGACAAGCTTTTGAGCAGATTTGGGCTAGATTTCACTTCATTTGAACAGAAGCACTATTTCAACTTTACTGGTCTCAGAAACCTGTAAAATGACAATCTTGAGCATTGAAGTCCTAACATAAGTTTTTGTGCATACAACTTCTAACACATTAAAAACTGTCTTACAGCATTGCAAAAACATTGTATTCCAAAAGGCATAAGCATCTTTCAGTTTGGCAAGATTTGCACTGAATATTGAATGTAGCAGCTTTCTCTCATAGAGAGACAAGCTTTTGAGCAGATTTGGGCTAGATTTCACTTCATTTGAACAGAAGCACTATTTCAACATTACTGGTCTCAGAAACCTGTAAACTGGCAATCTTGAGCATTGAAGTCCTAACATAAGTTTTTGTGCATATAACTTCTAACACATTAAAAACTGTCTTACAGCATTGCAAAAACCTTGTATTTCATAAGGCATAAGCATCTTTCAGTTTGGCAAGATTTGCACTGAATATTGAATGAAGCAGCTTTCTCTCATAGAGAGACAAGCTTTTGAGCAGATTTGGGCTAGATTTCACTTCATTTGAACAGAAGCACTATTTTAACATTACTGGTCTCAGAAACCTGTAAAATGACAATCTTGAGCATTGAAGTCCTAACATAAGTTTTTGTGCATATAACTGCTAACACATTAAAAACTGTCTCACTGCATTGCAAAAATTATTTTATTTCATAAGACATAAGCATCTTTCAGTTTGGCAAGATTTGCACTGAATATTGAATGAAGCAGCTTTCTTTCATAGAGAGACAAGCTTTTGAGCACATTTGGGCTAGATTTCACTTCATTTGAACAGAAGCACAATTTCAACTTTACTGGTCTCAGAAACCTGTAAACTGACAATCTTGAGCATTGAAGTCCTAACACATGTTTTTGTGCATATAACTTCTAACACATTAAAAACTGTCTTACAGCATTGCAAAAACATTGTATTCCCAAAGGCATAAGCATCTTTCAGTTTGGCAAGATTTGCACTGAATATTGAATGTAGCAGCTTTTTCTCATAGAGAGACAAGCTTTTGAGCAGATTTGGGCTAGATTTCACTTCATTTGAACAGAAGCACTATTTCAGCATTACTGGTGTCAGAAACCTGTAAACTGACAATCTTGAGCATTGAAGTCCTAACACATGTTTTTGTGCATATAACTTCTAACACATTAAAAACTGTCTTACAGCATTGGAAAAACATTGTATTCCCAAAGGCATAAGCATCTTTCAGTTTGGCAAGATTTGCAATGAATATTGAATGTAGCAGCTTTCTCTCATAGAGAGACAAGCTTTTGAGCAGATTTGGGCTAGATTTCACTTCATTTGAATAGAAGCACTATTTCAACATTATTGGTCTCAGAAACCTGTAATCTGGCAATCTTGAGCATTGAAGTCCTAACATAAGTTTTTGTGCATATAACTTCTAACACATTAAAAACTGTCTTACAGCATTGCAAAAACCTTGTATTTCATAAGGCATAAGCATCTTTCAGTTTGGCAAGATTTGCACTGAATATTGAATGAAGCAGCTTTCTCTCATAGAGAGACAAGCTTTTGAGCAGATTTGGGCTAGATTTCACTTCATTTGAACAGAAGCACTATTTCAACATTACTGGTCTCAGAAACCTGTAAAATGACAATCTTGAGCATTGAAGTCCTAACATAAGTTTTTGTGCATATAACTGCTAACACATTAAAAACTGTCTCACTGCATTGCAGAAATTATTTTATTTCATAAGACATAAGCATCTTTCAGTTTGGCAAGATTTGCACTGAATATTGAATGAAGCAGCTTTCTCTCATAGAGAGACAAGCTTTTGAGCAGATTTGGGCTAGATTTCACTTCATTTGAACAGAAGCACAATTTCAACTTTACTGGTCTCAGAAACCTGTAAACTGACAATCTTGAGCATTGAAGTCCTAACACATGTTTTTGTGCATATAACTTCTAACACATTAAAAACTGTCTTACAGCATTGCAAAAACATTGTATTCCCAAAGGCATAAGCATCTTTCAGTTTGGCAAGATTTGCACTGAATATTGAATGTAGCAGCTTTCTCTCATAGAGAGACAAGCTTTTGAGCAGATTTGGGCTAGATTTCACTTCATTTGAACAGAAGAACTATTTCAGCATTACTGGTCTCAGAAACCTGTAAACTGACAATCTTGAGCATTAAAGTCCTAACACATGTTTTTGTGCATATAACTTCTAACACATTAAAAACTGTCTTACAGCATTGCAAAAACATTGTATTCCAAAAGGCATAAGCATCTTTCAGTTTGGCAAGATTTGCACTGAATATTGAATGAAGCAGCTTTCTCTCATAGAGAGACAAGCTTTTGAGCAGATTTGGGCTAGATTTCACTTCATTTGAACAGAAGCACTATTTCAACATTACTGGTCTCAGAAACCTGTAAACTGGCAATCTTGAGCATTGAAGTCCTAACATAAGTTTTTGTGCATACAACTTCTATTGCATTAAAAACTGTCTTACAGCATTGCAAAAACATTGTATTTCATAAGGCATAAGCATCTTTCAGTTTGGCAAGATTTGCACTGAATATTGAATGAAGCAGCTTTCTCTCATAGAGAGACAAGCTTTTGAGCAGATTTGGGCTAGATTTCACTTCATTTGAACAGAAGCACTATTTCAACATTACTGGTCTCAGAAACCTGTAAACTGGCAATCTTGAGCATTGAAGTCCTAACATGTTTTTGTGCATATAACTTCTAACACATTAAAAACTGTCTTACAGCATTGCAAAAACCTTGTATTTCATAAGGCATAAGCATCTTTCAGTTTGGCAAGACTTGCACTGAATATTGAATGAAGCAGCTTTCTCTTATAGAGAGACAAGCTTTTGAGCAGATTTGGGCTAGATTTCACTTCATTTGAACAGAAGCACTATTTTAACATTACTGGTCTCAGAAACCTGTAAAATGACAATCTTGAGCATTGAAGTCCTAACATAAGTTTTTGTGCATATAACTGCTAACACATTAAAAACTGTCTCACTGCATTGCAAAAATTATTTTATTTCATAAGACATAAGTATCTTTCAGTTTGGCAAGATTTGCACTGAATATTGAATGAAGCAGCTTTTTCTCATAGAGAGACAAGCTTTTGAGCACATTTGGGCTAGATTTCACTTCATTTGAACAGAAGCACAATTTCAACTTTACTGGTCTCAGAAACCTGTAAACTGACAATCTTGAGCATTGAAGTCCTAACACATGTTTTTGTGCATATAACTTCTAACACATTAAAAACTGTCTTACAGCATTGCAAAAACATTGTATTCCCAAAGGCATAAGCATCTTTCAGTTTGGCAAGATTTGCACTGAATATTGAATGTAGCAGCTTTCTCTCATAGAGAGACAAGCTTTTGAGCAGATTTGGGCTAGATTTCACTTCATTTGAACAGAAGAACTATTTCAGCATTACTGGTCTCAGAAACCTGTAAACTGACAATCTTGAGCATTAAAGTCCTAACACATGTTTTTGTGCATATAACTTCTAACACATTAAAAACTGTCTTACAGCATTGCAAAAACATTGTATTCCAAAAGGCATAAGCATCTTTCAGTTTGGCAAGATTTGCACTGAATATTGAATGTAGCAGCTTTCTCTCATAGAGAGACAAGCTTTTGAGAAGATTTGGGCTAGATTTCACTTCATTTGAACAGAAGCACTATTTCAGCATTACTGGTGTCAGAAACCTGTAAACTGACAATCTTGAGCATTGAAGTCCTAACACATGTTTTTGTGCATATAACTTCTAACACATTAAAAACTGTCTTACAGCATTGCAAAAACATTGTATTCCAAAAGGCATAAGCATCTTTCAGTTTGGCAAGATTTGCACTGAATATTGAATGAAGCAGCTTTCTCTCATAGAGAGACAAGCTTTTGAGCAGATTTGGGCTAGATTTCACTTCATTTGAACAGAAGCACTATTTCAACATTACTGGTCTCAGAAACCTGTAAACTGGCAATCTTGAGCATTGAAGTCCTAACATAAGTTTTTGTGCATACAACTTCTATTGCATTAAAAACTGTCTTACAGCATTGCAAAAACATTGTATTTCATAAGGCATAAGCATCTTTCAGTTTGGCAAGATTTGCACTGAATATTGAATGAAGCAGCTTTCTCTCATAGAGAGACAAGCTTTTGAGCAGATTTGGGCTAGATTTCACTTCATTTGAACAGAAGCACTATTTCAACATTACTGGTCTCAGAAACCTGTAAACTGGCAATCTTGAGCATTGAAGTCCTAACATGTTTTTGTGCATATAACTTCTAACACATTAAAAACTGTCTTACAGCATTGCAAAAACCTTGTATTTCATAAGGCATAAGCATCTTTCAGTTTGGCAAGACTTGCACTGAATATTGAATGAAGCAGCTTTCTCTTATAGAGAGACAAGCTTTTGAGCAGATTTGGGCTAGATTTCACTTCATTTGAACAGAAGCACTATTTTAACATTACTGGTCTCAGAAACCTGTAAAATGACAATCTTGAGCATTGAAGTCCTAACATATGTTTTTGTGCATATAACTGCTAACACATTAAAAACTGTCTCACTGCATTGCAAAAATTATTTTATTTCATAAGACATAAGTATCTTTCAGTTTGGCAAGATTTGCACTGAATATTGAATGAAGCAGCTTTTTCTCATAGAGAGACAAGCTTTTGAGCACATTTGGGCTAGATTTCACTTCATTTGAACAGAAGCACAATTTCAACTTTACTGGTCTCAGAAACCTGTAAACTGACAATCTTGAGCATTGAAGTCCTAACACATGTTTTTGTGCATATAACTTCTAACACATTAAAAACTGTCTTACAGCATTGCAAAAACATTGTATTCCCAAAGGCATAAGCATCTTTCAGTTTGGCAAGATTTGCACTGAATATTAAATGTAGCAGCTTTCTCTCATAGAGAGACAAGCTTTTGAGCAGATTTGGGCTAGATTTCACTTCATTTGAACAGAAGCACTATTTCAGCATTACTGGTGTCAGAAACCTGTAAACTGACAATCTTGAGCATTAAAGTCCTAACACATGTTTTGGTGCATATAACTTCTAACACATTAAAAACTGTCTTACAGCATTGCAAAAACCTTGTATTTCATAAGGCATAAGCATCTTTCAGTTTGGCAAGATTTGCACTGAATATTGAATGAAGCAGCTTTCTCTCATAGAGAGACAAGCTTTTGAGCAGATTTGGGCTAGATTTCACTTCATTTGTACAGAAGCACTATTTCAACATTACTGGTCTCAGAAACCTGTAAAATGACAATCTTGAGCATTGAAGTCCTAAAATAAGTTTTTGTGCATATAACTGCTAACACATTAAAAACTGTCTCACTGCATTGCAGAAATCATTGTATTCCAAAAGGCATAAGCATCTTTCAGTTTGGCAAGATTTGCACTGAATATTGAATGTAGCAGCTTTCCCTCATAGACAGACAAGCTTTTGAGCAGATTTGGGCTAGATTTCACTTCATTTGAACAGAAGCACTATTTCAACATTACTGGTCTCAGAAACCTGAAAACTGACAATCTTGAGCACTGAGGTCGTAACATAAGTTTTTGTGCATACAACTTCTAACGCATTAAAAACTGTCTTACAGCATTGCAAAAACATTGTATTTCATAAGGCATAAGCATCTTTCAGTTTAGCAAGATTTGCACTGAATATTGAATGAAGCAGCTTTCTCTCATAGAGAGACAAGCTTTTGAGCAGATTTGGGCTAGATTTCACTTCATTTGAACAGAAGCACTATTTCAACATTACTGGTCTCAGAAACCTGTAAAATGACAATCTTGAGCATTGAAGTCCTAACATAAGTTTTTGTGCATATAACTGCTAACACATTAAAAACTGTCTCACTGCATTGCAAAAATTATTTTATTTCATAAGACATAAGCATCTTTCAGTTTGGCAAGATTTGCACTGAATATTGAATGAAGCAGCTTTCTCTCATAGAGAGACAAGCTTTTGAGCAGATTTGGGCTAGATTTCACTTCATTTGAACAGAAGCACTATTTCAACATTACTGGTCTCAGAAACCTGAAAACTGACAATCTTGAGCACTGAGGTCCTAACATAAGTTTTTGTGCATACAACTTCTAACGCATTAAAAACTGTCTTACAGCATTGCAAAAACATTGTATTTCATAAGGCATAAGCATCTTTCAGTTTAGCAAGATTTGCACTGAATATTGAATGAAGCAGCTTTCTCTCATAGAGAGACAAGCTTTTGAGCAGATTTGGGCTAGATTTCACTTCATTTGAACAGAAGCACTATTTCAACATTACTGGTCTCAGAAACCTGTAAAATGACAATCTTGAGCATTGAAGTCCTAACATAAATTTTTGTGCATATAACTGCTAACACATTAAAAACTGTCTCACTGCATTGCAAAAATTATTTTATTTCATAAGACATAAGCATCTTTCAGTTTGGCAAGATTTGCACTGAATATTGAATGAAGCAGCTTTCTCTCATAGAGAGACAAGCTTTTGAGCACATTTGGGCTAGATTTCACTTCATTTGAACAGAAGCACAATTTCAACTTTACTGGTCTCAGAAACCTGTAAACTGACAATCTTGAGCATTGAAGTCCTAACACATGTTTTTGTGCATATAACTTCTAACACATTAAAAACTGTCTTACAGCATTGCAAAAACATTGTATTCCCAAAGGCATAAGCATCTTTCAGTTTGGCAAGATTTGCACTGAATATTAAATGTAGCAGCTTTCTCTCATAGAGAGACAAGCTTTTGAGCAGATTTGGGCTAGATTTCACTTCATTTGAACAGAAGCACTATTTCAGCATTACTGGTGTCAGAAACCTGTAAACTGACAATCTTGAGCATTGAAGTCCTAACACATGTTTTTGTGCATATAACTTCTAACACATTAAAAACTGTCTTACAGCATTGGAAAAACATTGTATTCCCAAAGGCATAAGCATCTTTCAGTTTGGCAAGATTTGCAATGAATATTGAATGTAGCAGCTTTCTCTCATAGAGAGACAAGCTTTTGAGCAGATTTGGGCTAGATTTCACTTCATTTGAACAGAAGCACTATTTCAACATTACTGGTCTCAGAAACCTGAAAACTGACAATCTTGAGCACTGAGGTCCTAACATAAGTTTTTGTGCATGTAACTTCTAACACATTAAAAACTGTCTTACAGCATTTCAAAAACCTTGTATTTCATAAGGCATAAGCATCTTTCAGTTTGGCAAGATTTGCACTGAATATTGAATGAAGCAGCTTTCTCTCATAGAGAGACAAGCTTTTGAGCAGATTTGGGCTAGATTTCACTTCATTTGAACAGAAGCACAATTTCAACTTTACTGGTCTCAGAAACCTGTAAACTGACAATCTTGAGCATTGAAGTCCTAACACATGTTTTTGTGCATATAACTTCTAACACATTAAAAACTGTCTTACAGCATTGCAAAAACATTGTATTCCCAAAGGCATAAGCATCTTTCAGTTTGGCAAGATTTGCACTGAATATTGAATGTAGCAGCTTTCTCTCATAGAGAGACAAGCTTTTGAGCAGATTTGGGCTAGATTTCACTTCATTTGAACAGAAGCACTATTTCAGCATTACTGGTCTCAGAAACCTGTAAACTGACAATCTTGAGCATTAAAGTCCTAACACATGTTTTTGTGCATATAACTTCTAACACATTAAAAACTGTCTTACAGCATTGCAAAAACATTGTATTCCAAAAGGCATAAGCATCTTTCAGTTTGGCAAGATTTGCACTGAATATTGAATGTAGCAGCTTTCTCTCATAGAGAGACAAGCTTTTGAGCAGATTTGGGCTAGATTTCACTTCATTTGAACAGAAGCACTATTTCAGCATTACTGGTGTCAGAAACCTGTAAACTGACAATCTTGAGCATTGAAGTCCTAACACATGTTTTTGTGCATATAACTTCTAACACATTAAAAACTGTCTTACAGCATTGCAAAAACATTGTATTCCAAAAGGCATAAGCATCTTTCAGTTTGGCAAGATTTGCACTGAATATTGAATGAAGCAGCTTTCTCTCACAGAGAGACAGCTTTTGAGCAGATTTGGGCTAGATTTCACTTCATTTGAACAGAAGCACTATTTCAACATTACTGGTCTCAGAAACCTGTAAACTGGCAATCTTGAGCATTGAAGTCCTAACATAAGTTTTTGTGCATACAACTTCTATTGCATTAAAAACTGTCTTACAGCATTGCAAAAACATTGTATTTCATAAGGCATAAGCATCTTTCAGTTTGGCAAGATTTGCACTGAATATTGAATGAAGCAGCTTTCTCTCATAGAGAGACAAGCTTTTGAGCAGATTTGGGCTAGATTTCACTTCATTTGAACAGAAGCACTATTTCAACATTACTGGTCTCAGAAACATGTAAAATGACAATCTTGAGCATTGAAGTCCTAACATAAGTTTTTGTGCAAATAACTGCTTACACATTAAAAACTTTCTCACTGCATTGCAGAAATTATTTTATTTCATAAGACATAAGCATCTTTCAGTTTGGCAAGATTTGCACTGAATATTGAATGAAGCAGCTTTCTCTCATAGAGAGACAAGCTTTTGAGCACATTTGGGCTAGATTTCACTTCATTTGAACAGAAGCACTATTTCAACATTACTGGTCTCAGAAACCTGTAAAATGACAATCTTGAGCATTGAAGTCCTAACATAAGTTTTTGTGCATATAACTACTAACAAATTAAAAACTGTCTCACTGCATTGCAGAAATCATTTTATTTCATAAGACAAAAGCATCTTTCAGTTTGGCAAGATTTGCACTGAATATTGAATGTAGCAGCTTTCTCTCATAGAGAGACAAGCTTTTGAGCAGATTTGGGCTAGATTTCACTTCATTTGAACAGAAGCACTATTTCAACATTACTGGTGTCAGAAACCTGTAAACTGACAATATTGAGCATTGAAGTCCTAACACATGTTTTTGTGCATATAACTTCTAACACATTAAAAACTGTCTTACAGCATTGCAAAATCATTGTATTTCAAAAGGCATAAGCATCTTTCAGTTTGGCAAGATTTGCACTGAATATTGAATGTAGCAGCTTTCCCTCATAGAGAGACAAGCTTTTGAGCAGATTTGGGCTAGATTTCACTTCATTTGAACAGAAGCACTATTTCAACATTACTGGTCTCAGAAACCTGAAAACTGACAATCTTGAGCACTGAGGTCCTAACATAAGTTTTTGTGCATACAACTTCTAACGCATTAAAAACTGTCTTACAGCATTGCAAAAACATTGTATTTCAAAAGGCATAAGCATCTTTCAGTTTAGCAAGATTTGCACTGAATATTGAATGAAGCAGCTTTCTCTCATAGAGAGACAAGCTTTTGAGCAGATTTGGGCTAGATTTCACTTCATTTGAATAGAAGCACTATTTCAACATTATTGGTCTCAGAAACCTGTAATCTGGCAATCTTGAGCATTGAAGTCCTAACATAAGTTTTTGTGCATATAACTTCTAACACATTAAAAACTGTCTTACAGCATTGCAAAAACCTTGTATTTCATAAGGCATAAGCATCTTTTAGTTTGGCAAGATTTGCACTGAATATTGAATGAAGCAGCTTTCTCTCATAGAGAGACAAGCTTTTGAGCAGATTTGGGCTAGATTTCACTTCATTTGAACAGAAGCACTATTTCAACATTACTGGTCTCAGAAACCTGTAAAATGACAATCTTGAGCATTGAAGTCCTAACATAAGTTTTTGTGCATATAACTGCTAACACATTAAAAACTGTCTCACTGCATTGCAGAAATTATTTTATTTCATAAGACAAGCATCTTTCAGTTTGGCAAGATTTGCACTGAATATTGAATGAAGCAGCTTTCTCTCATAGAGAGACAAGCTTTTGAGCAGATTTGGGCTAGATTTCACTTCATTTGAACAGAAGCACAATTTCAACTTTACTGGTCTCAGAAACCTGTAAACTGACAATCTTGAGCATTGAAGTCCTAACACATGTTTTTGTGCATATAACTTCTAACACATTAAAAACTGTCTTACAGCATTGCAAAAACATTGTATTCCCAAAGGCATAAGCATCTTTCAGTTTGGCAAGATTTGCACTGAATATTGAATGTAGCAGCTTTCTCTCATAGAGAGACAAGCTTTTGAGCAGATTTGGGCTAGATTTCACTTCATTTGAACAGAAGAACTATTTCAGCATTACTGGTCTCAGAAACCTGTAAACTGACAATCTTGAGCATTAAAGTCCTAACACATGTTTTTGTGCATATAACTTCTAACACATTAAAAACTGTCTTACAGCATTGCAAAAACATTGTATTCCAAAAGGCATAAGCATCTTTCAGTTTGGCAAGATTTGCACTGAATATTGAATGTAGCAGCTTTCTCTCATAGAGAGACAAGCTTTTGAGCAGATTTGGGCTAGATTTCACTTCATTTGAACAGAAGCACTATTTCAGCATTACTGGTGTCAGAAACCTGTAAAATGACAATCTTGAGCATTGAAGTCCTAACATAAGTTTTTGTGCATATAACTTCTAACACATTAAAAACTGTCTTACAGCATTGCAGAAATTATTTTATTTCATAAGACATAAGCATCTTTCAGTTTGGCAATATTTGCACTGAATATTGAATGAAGCAGCTTTCTCAGATAGAAAGACAAGCTTTTGAGCAGATTTGGGCTAGATTTCACTTCATTTGAACAGAAGCACTATTTCAACATTACTGGTCTCAGAAACCTGTAAACTGGCAATCTTGAGCATTGAAGTCCTAACATAAGTTTTTGTGCATATAACTTCTAACACATTAAAAATTGTCTTACAGCATTGCAAAAACCTTGTATTTCATAAGGCATAAGCATCTTTCAGTTTGGCAAGATTTGCACTGAATATTGAATGAAGCAGCTTTCTCTCATAGAGAGACAAGCTTTTGAGCAGATTTGGGCTAGATTTCACTTTATTTGAACAGAAGCACTATTTCAACATTACTGGTCTCAGAAACCTGAAAAATGACAATCTTGAGCATTGAAGTCCTAAAATAAGTTTTTGTGCATATAACTGCTAACACATTAAAAACTGTCTCGCTGCATTGCAGAAATCATTTTATTTCATAAGACAAAAGCATCTTTCAGTTTGGCAAGATTTGCACTGAATATTGAATGTAGCAGCTTTCTCTCATAGAGAGACAAGCTTTTGAGCAGATTTGGGCTAGATTTCACTTCATTTGAACAGAAGCACTATTTCAACATTACTGGTGTCAGAAACCTGTAAACTGACAATCTTGAGCATTGAAGTCCTAACACATGTTTTTGTGCATATAACTTCTAACACATTAAAAACTGTCTTACAGCATTGCAAAAACATTGTATTCCAAAAGGCATAAGCATCTTTCAGTTTGGCAAGATTTGCACTGAATATTGAATGTAGCAGCTTTCCCTCATAGAGAGACAAGCTTTTGAGCAGATTTGCGCTAGATTTCACTTCATTTGAATAGAAGCACTATTTCAACATTACTGGTCTCAGAAACCTGTAATCTGGCAATCTTGAGCATTGAAGTCCTAACATAAGTTTTTGTGCATATAACTTCTAACACATTAAAAACTGTCTTACAGCATTGCAAAAACCTTGTATTTCATAAGGCATAAGCATCTTTCAGTTTGGCAAGATTTGCACTGAATATTGAATAAAGCAGCTTTCTCTCATAGAGAGACAAGCTTTTGAGCAGATTTGGGCTAGATTTCACTTCATTTGAACAGAAGCACTATTTCAACATTACTGGTCTCAGAAACCTGTAAACTGACAATCTTGAGCACTGAGGTCCTAACATAAGTTTTTGTGTATACAACTTCTAACACATTAAAAACTGTCTTACAGCATTGCAAAAACATTGTATTTCATAAGGCATAAGCATCTTTCAGTTTGGCAAGATTTGCACTGAATATTGAATGAAGCAGCTTTCTCTCATAGAGAGACAAGCTTTTGAGCAGATTTGGGCTAGATTTCACTTCATTTGAACAGAAGCACTATTTCAACATTACTGGTCTCAGAAACCTGTAAAATGACAATCTTGAGCATTGAAGTCCTAACATAAGTTTTTGTGCATACAACTTCTAACACATTAAAAACTGTCTTACAGCATTGCAAAAACCTTGTATTTCATAAGGCATAAGCATCTTTCAGTTTGGCAAGATTTGCACTGAATATTGAATGAAGCAGCTTTCTCTCATAGAGAGACAAGCTTTTGAGCAGATTTGGGCTAGATTTCACTTCATTTGAACAGAAGCACTTTTTCAACATTACTGGTCTCAGAAACCTGTAAAATGACAATCTTGAGCATTGAAGTCCTAACATAAGTTTTTGTGCATATAACTGCTAACACATTAAAAACTGTCTCACTGCATTGCAGAAATCATTTTATTTCATAAGACATAAGCATCTTTCAGTTTGGCAAGATTTTCACTGAATATTGAATGTAGCAGCTTTCTCTCATAGAGAGACAAGCTTTTGAGCAGATTTGGGCTAGATTTCACTTCATTTGAACAGAAGCACTATTTCAACATTACTGGTCTCAGAAACCTGTAAACTGACAATCTTGAGCATTGAAGCTCTAACATAAGCTTATGTGCATATAACTTCTAACACATTAAAAACTGTCTTACAGCATTGCAAAAACATTGTATTTCATAAGGCATAAGCATCTTTCAGTTTGGCAAGATTTGCACTGAATATTGAATGAAGCAGCTTTCTCTCATAGAGAGACAAGCTTTTGAGCAGATTTGGGCTAGATTTCACTTCATTTGAACAGAAGCACTATTTCAACATTACTGGTCTCAGAAACCTGTAAAATGACAATCTTGAGCATTGAAGTCCTAACATAAGTTTTTGTGCATACAACTTCTAACACATTAAAAACTGTCTTACAGCATTGCAAAAACATTGTATTTCATAAGGCATAAGCATCTTTCAGTTTGGCAAGATTTGCACTGAATATTGAATGAAGCAGCTTTCTCTCATAGAGAGACAAGCTTTTGAGCAGATTTGGGCTAGATTTCACTTCATTTGAACAGAACGACTATTTCAGCATTACTGGTGTCAGAAACCTGTAAACTGACAATCTTGAGCATTGAAGTCCTAACACATGTTTTTGTGCATATAACTTCTAACACATTAAAAACTTTCTTACAGCATTGCAAAAACATTGTATTCCAAAAGGCATAAGCATCTTTCAGTTTGGCAAGATTTGCACTGAATATTGAATGTAGCAGCTTTCTCTCATAGAGAGACAAGCTTTTGAGCAGATTTGGGTTAGATTTCACTTAATTTGAACAGAAGCACTATTTCAACATTACTGGTCTCAGAAACCTGTAAACTGACAATCTTGAGCACTGAGGTCCTAACATAAGTTTTTGTGCATACAACTTCTAACGCATTAAAAACTGTCTTACAGCATTGCAAATACCTTGTATTTCATAAGGCATAAGCATCTTTCAGTTTGGCAAGATTTGCACTGAATATTGAATGAAGTAGCTTTCTCTCATAGAGAGACAAGCTTTTGAGCAGATTTGGGCTAGATTTCACTTCATTTGAACAGCAGCACTATTTCAGCATTACTGGTCTCAGAAACCTGTAAACTGACAATCTTGAGTCCTAAGTCCTAAGTCCTAACACATGTTTTTGTGCATATAACTTCTAACACATTAAAAACTGTCTTGCAGCATTGCAAAAACATTGTATTCCAAAAGGCATAAGCATCTTTCAGTTTGGCAAGATTTGCACTGAATATTAAATGTAGCAGCTTTCTCTCATAGAGAGACAAGCTTTTGAGCAGATTTGGGCTAGATTTCACTTCATTTGAACAGAAGCACTATTTCAACATTACTGGTCTCAGAAACCTGTAAAATGACAATCTTGAGCATTGAAGTCCTAACATAAGTTTTTGTGCATACAACTTCTAACACATTAAAAACTGTCTTACAGCATTGCAAAAACATTGTATTTCATAAGGCATAAGCATCTTTCAGTTTGGCAAGATTTGCACTGAATATTGAATGAAGCAGCTTTCTCTCATAGACAGACAAGCTTTTGAGCAGATTTGGGCTAGATTTCACTTCATTTGAACAGAAGCACTATTTCAGCATTACTGGTGTCAGAAACCTGTAAACTGACAATCTTGAGCATTGAAGTCCTAACACATGTTTTTGTGCATATAACTTCTTACACATTAAAAACTGTCTTACAGCATTGCAAAAACATTGTATTCCCAAAGGCATAAGCATCTTTCAGTTTGGCAAGATTTGCACTGAATATTAAATGTAGCAGCTTTCTCTCATAGAGAGACAAGCTTTTGAGCAGATTTGGGCTAGATTTCACTTCATTTGAACAGAAGCACTATTTCAGCATTACTGGTCTCACAAACCTGTAAACTGACAATCTTGAGCATTAAAGTCCTGACACATGTTTTTGTGCATATAACTTCTAACACAATAAAAACTGTCTTACAGCATTGCAAAAACATTGTATTTCAAAAGGCATAAGCGTCTTTCAGTTTGGCAAGATTTGCACTGAATATTGAATGTAGCAGCTTTCTCTCATAGAGAGACAAGCTTTTGAGCAGATTTGGGCTAGATTTCACTTCATTTGAACAGAAGCACTATTTCAACATTACTGGTCTCAGAAACCTGTAAACTGACAATCTTGAGCACTGAGGTCCTAACATAAGTTTTTGTGCATACAACTTCTAACACATTAAAAACTGTCTTACAGCATTGCGAAAACATTGTATTTCATAAGGTATAAGCATCTTTCAGTTTGGCAAGATTTGCACTGAATATTGAATGTAGCAGCTTTCCCTCATAGAGAGACAAGCTTTTGAGCAGATTTGGGCTAGATTTCACTTCATTTGAACAGAAGCACTATTTCAGCATTACTGGTGTCAGAAACCTGTAAACTGACAATCTTGAGCATTGAAGTCCTAACACATGTTTTTGTGCGTATAACTTCTTACACATTAAAAACTGTCTTACAGCATTGCAAAAACATTGTATTCCCAAAGGCATAAGCATCTTTCAGTTTGGCAAGATTTGCACTGAATATTAAATGTAGCAGCTTTCTCTCATAGAGAGACAAGCTTTTGAGCAGATTTGGGCTAGATTTCACTTCATTTGAACAGAAGCACTATTTCAGCATTACTGGTCTCACAAACCTGTAAACTGACAATCTTGAGCATTAAAGTCCTAACACATGTTTTTGTGCATATAACTTCTAACACATTAAAAACTGTCTTACAGCATTGCAAAAACATTGTATTTCAAAAGGCATAAGCGTCTTTCAGTTTGGCAAGATTTGCACTGAATATTGAATGTAGCAGCTTTCTCTCATAGAGAGACAAGCTTTTGAGCAGATTTGGGCTAGATTTCACTTCATTTGAACAGAAGCACTATTTCAACATTACTGGTCTCAGAAACCTGTAAACTGACAATCTTGAGCACTGAGGTCCTAACATAAGTTTTTGTGCATACAACTTCTAACACATTAAAAACTGTCTTACAGCATTGCGAAAACATTGTATTTCATAAGGTATAAGCATCTTTCAGTTTGGCAAGATTTGCACTGAATATTGAATGTAGCAGCTTTCCCTCATAGAGAGACAAGCTTTTGAGCAGATTTGGGCTAGATTTCACTTCATTTGAACAGAAGCACTATTTCAACATTACTGGTCTCAGAAACCTGAAAACTGACAATCTTGAGCACTGAGGTCCTTACATAAGTTTTTGTGCATACAACTTCTAACGCATTAAAAACTGTCTTACAGCATTGCAAAAACATTGTATTTCATAAGGCATAAGCATCTTTCAGCTTAGCAAGATTTGCACGGAATATTGAATGAAGCAGCTTTCTCTCATAGAGAGACAAGCTTTTGAGCTGATTTGGGCTAGATTTCACTTCATTTGAACAGAAGCACTATTTCAACATTACTGGTCTCAGAAACCTGTAATCTGGCAATCTTGAGCATTCAAGTCCTAACATAAGTTTTTGTGCATGTAACTTCTAACACATTAAAAACTGTCTTACAGCATTGCAAAAACCTTGTATTTCATAAGGCATAAGCATCTTTCAGTTTGGCAAGATTTGCACTGAATATTGAATGTAGCAGCTTTCTCTCATAGAGAGACAAGCTTTTGAGCAGATTTGGGCTAGATTTCACTTCATTTGAACAGAAGCACTATTTCAACATTACTGGTCTCAGAAACCTGTAAACTGACAATCTTGAGCACTGAGGTCCTAACATAAGTTTTTGTGCATACAACTTCTAACGCATTAAAAACTGTCTTACAGCATTGCAAATACCTTGTATTTCATAAGGCATAAGCATCTTTCAGTTTGGCAAGATTTGCACTGAATATTGAATGAAGTAGCTTTCTCTCATAGAGAGACAAGCTTTTGAGCAGATTTGGGCTAGATTTCACTTCATTTGAACAGCAGCACTATTTCAGCATTACTGGTCTCAGAAACCTGTAAACTGACAATCTTGAGTCCTAAGTCCTAAGTCCTAACACATGTTTTTGTGCATATAACTTCTAACACATTAAAAACTGTCTTGCAGCATTGCAAAAACATTGTATTCCAAAAGGCATAAGCATCTTTCAGTTTGGCAAGATTTGCACTGAATATTGAATGTAGCAGCTTTCTCTCATAGAGAGACAAGCTTTTGAGCAGATTTGGGCTAGATTTCACTTCATTTGAACAGAAGCACTATTTCAACATTACTGGTCTCAGAAACCTGTAAAATGACAATCTTGAGCATTGAAGTCCTAACATAAGTTTTTGTGCATACAACTTCTAACACATTAAAAACTGTCTTACAGCATTGCAAAAACATTGTATTTCATAAGGCATAAGCATCTTTCAGTTTGGCAAGATTTGCACTGAATATTGAATGAAGCAGCTTTCTCTCATAGAGAGACAAGCTTTTGAGCAGATTTGGGCTAGATTTCACTTCATTTGAACAGAAGCACTATTTCAGCATTACTGGTGTCAGAAACCTGTAAACTGACAATCTTGAGCATTGAAGTCCTAACACATGTTTTTGTGCATATAACTTCTTACACATTAAAAACTGTCTTACAGCATTGCAAAAACATTGTATTCCCAAAGGCATAAGCATCTTTCAGTTTGGCAAGATTTGCACTGAATATTAAATGTAGCAGCTTTCTCTCATAGAGAGACAAGCTTTTGAGCAGATTTGGGCTAGATTTCACTTCATTTGAACAGAAGCACTATTTCAGCATTACTGGTCTCACAAACCTGTAAACTGAAAATCTTGAGCATTAAAGTCCTAACACATGTTTTTGTGCATATAACTTCTAACACATTAAAAACTGTCTTACAGCATTGCAAAAACATTGTATTTCAAAAGGCAAAAGCGTCTTTCAGTTTGGCAAGATTTGCACTGAATATTGAATGTAGCAGCTTTCTCTCATAGAGAGACAAGCTTTTGAGCAGATTTGGGCTAGATTTCACTTCATTTGAACAGAAGCACTATTTCAACATTACTGGTCTCAGAAACCTGTAAACTGACAATCTTGAGCACTGAGGTCCTAACATAAGTTTTTGTGCATACAACTTCTAACACATTAAAAACTGTCTTACAGCATTGCGAAAACATTGTATTTCATAAGGTATAAGCATCTTTCAGTTTGGCAAGATTTGCACTGAATATTGAATGTAGCAGCTTTCCCTCATAGAGAGACAAGCTTTTGAGCAGATTTGGGCTAGATTTCACTTCATTTGAACAGAAGCACTATTTCAACATTACTGGTCTCAGAAACCTGAAAACTGACAATCTTGAGCACTGAGGTCCTTACATAAGTTTTTGTGCATACAACTTCTAACGCATTAAAAACTGTCTTACAGCATTGCAAAAACATTGTATTTCATAAGGCATAAGCATCTTTCAGCTTAGCAAGATTTGCACGGAATATTAAATGAAGCAGCTTTCTCTCATAGAGAGACAAGCTTTTGAGCAGATTTGGGCTAGATTTCACTTCATTTGAACAGAAGCACTATTTCAACATTACTGGTCTCAGAAACCTGTAATCTGGCAATCTTGAGCATTCAAGTCCTAACATAAGTTTTTGTGCATGTAACTTCTAACACATTAAAAACTGTCTTACAGCATTGCAAAAACCTTGTATTTCATAAGGCATAAGCATCTTTCAGTTTGGCAAGATTTGCACTGAATATTGAATGTAGCAGCTTTCTCTCATAGAGAGACAAGCTTTTGAGCAGATTTGGGCTAGATTTCACTTCATTTGAACAGAAGCACTATTTCAACTTTACTGGTCTCAGAAACCTGTAAAATGACAATCTTGAGCATTGAAGTCCTAACATAAGTTTTTGTGCATACAACTTCTAACACATTAAAAACTGTCTTACAGCATTGCAAAAACATTGTATTCCAAAAGGCATAAGCATCTTTCAGTTTGGCAAGATTTGCACTGAATATTGAATGTAGCAGCTTTCTCTCATAGAGAGACAAGCTTTTGAGCAGATTTGGGCTAGATTTCACTTCATTTGAACAGAAGCACTATTTCAACATTACTGGTCTCAGAAACCTGTAAACTGGCAATCTTGAGCATTGAAGTCCTAACATAAGTTTTTGTGCATATAACTTCTAACACATTAAAAACTGTCTTACAGCATTGCAAAAACCTTGTATTTCATAAGGCATAAGCATCTTTCAGTTTGGCAAGATTTGCACTGAATATTGAATGAAGCAGCTTTCTCTCATAGAGAGACAAGCTTTTGAGCAGATTTGGGCTAGATTTCACTTCATTTGAACAGAAGCACTATTTCAACATTACTGGTCTCAGAAACCTGTAAAATGACAATCTTGAGCATTGAAGTCCTAACATAAGTTTTTGTGCATATAACTGCTAACACATTAAAAACTGTCTCACTGCATTGCAGAAATTATTTTATTTCATAAGACATAAGCATCTTTCAGTTTGGCAAGATTTGCACTGAATATTGAATGAAGCAGCTTTCTCTCATAGAGAGACAAGCTTTTGAGCACATTTGGGCTAGATTTCACTTCATTTGAACAGAAGCACTATTTCAGCATTACTGGTCTCACAAACCTGTAAACTGACAATCTTGAGCATTGAAGTCCTAACACATGTTTTTGTGCATATAACTTCTAACACATTAAAAACTGTCTTACAGCATTGCAAAAACATTGTATTCCCAAAGGCATAAGCATCTTTTAGTTTGGCAAGATTTGCACTGAATATTAAATGTAGCAGCTTTCTCTCATAGAGTGACAAGCTTTTGAGCAGATTTGGGCTAGATTTCACTTCATTTGAACAGAAGCACTATTTCAGCATTACTGGTCTCAGAAACCTGTAAACTGACAATCTTGAGCATTAAAGTCCAAACACATGTTTTTGTGCATATAACTTCTAACACATTAAAAACTGTCTTACAGCATTGCAAAAACATTGTATTTCAAAAGGCATAAGAATCTTTCAGTTTGGCAAGATTTGCACTGAATATTGAATGTAGCAGCTTTCTCTCATAGAGAGACAAGCTTTTGAGCAGATTTGGGCTAGATTTCACTTCATTTGAACAGAAGCACAATTTCAACATTACTGGTCTCAGAAACCTGTAAACTGGCAATCTTGAGCATTGAAGTCCTAACATAAGTTTTTATGTATATAACTTCTAACACATTAAAAACTGTCTTACAGCATTGCAAAAACCTTGTATTTCATAAGGCATAAGCATCTTTCAGTTTGGCAAGATTTGCACTGAATATTGAATGAAGCAGCTTTCTCTCATAGAGAGACAAGCTTTTGAGCAGATTTGGGCTAGATTTCACTTCATTTGAACAGAAGCACTATTTCAACATTACTGGTCTCAGAAACCTGTAAACTGGCAATCTTGAGCATTGAAGTCCTAACATAAGTTTTTGTGCATACAACTTCTATTGCATTAAAAACTGTCTTACAGCATTGCAAAAACATTGTATTTCATAAGGCATAAGCATCTTTCAGTTTGGCAAGATTTGCACTGAATATTGAATGAAGCAGCTTTCTCTCATAGAGAGACAAGCTTTTGAGCAGATTTGGGCTAGATTTCACTTCATTTGAACAGAAGCACTATTTCAACATTACTCGTCTCAGAAACCTGTAAACGGGCAATCTTGAGCATTGAAGTCCTAACATAAGTTTTTGTGCATATAACTTCTAACACATTAAAAACTGTCTACAGCATTGCAAAAACATTTTATTTCATACGGCATAAGCATCTTTCAGTTTGGCAAGATTTGCACTGAATATTGAATGAAGCAGCTTTCTCTCATAGAGAGACAAGCTTTTGAGCATATTTGGGCTAGATTTCACTTCATTTGAACAGAAGCACTATTTCAACATTACTGGTCTCAGAAACCTGTAAAATGACAATCTTGAGCATTGAAGTCCTAACATAAGTTTTTGTGCAAATAACTGCTAACACATTAAAAACTGTCTCACTGCATTGCAGAAATTATTTTATTTCATAAGACATAAGCATCTTTCAGTTTGGCAAGATTTGCACTGAATATTGAATGAAGCAGCTTTCTCTCATAGAGAGACAAGCTTTTGAGCAGATTTGGGCTAGATTTCACTTCATTTTAACAGAAGCACTATTTCAACATTACTGGTCTCAGAAACCTGTAAACTGGCAATCTTGAGCATTGAAGTCCTAACATAAGTTTTTGTGCATACAACTTCTATTGCATTAAAAACTGTCTTACAGCATTGCAAAAACATTGTATTTCATAAGGCATAAGCATCTTTCAGTTTGGCAAGATTTGCACTGAATATTGAATGAAGCAGCTTTCTCTCATAGAGAGACAAGCTTTTGAGCAGATTTGGGCTAGATTTCACTTCATTTGAACAGAAGCACTATTTCAACATTACTGGTCTCAGAAACCTGTAAACTGGCAATCTTGAGCATTGAAGTCTTAACATAAGTTTTTGTGCATATAACTTCTAACACATTAAAAACTGTCTTACAGCATTGCAAAAACATTTTATTTCATAAGGCATAAGCATCTTTCAGTTTGGCAAGATTTGCACTGAATATTGAATGAAGCAGCTTTCTCTCATAGAGAGACAAGCTTTTGAGCAGATTTGGGCTAGATTTCACTTCATTTGAACAGAAGCACTATTTCAACATTACTGGTCTCAGAAACCTGTAAAATGACAATCTTGAGCATTGAAGTCCTAACATAAGTTTTTGTGCAAATAACTGCTAACACATTAAAAACTGTCTTACAGCATTGCAAAAACATTGTATTCCAAAAGGCATAAGCATCTTTCAGTTTGGCAAGATTTGCACTGAATATTGAATGAAGCAGCTTTCTCTCATAGAGAGACAAGCTTTTGAGCAGATTTGGGCTAGATTTCACTTCATTTGAACAGAAGCACTATTTCAACATTACTGGTCTCAGAAACCTGTAAACTGGCAATCTTGAGCATTGAAGTCCTAACATAAGTTTTTGTGCATATAACTGCTAACACATTAAAAACTGTCTCACTGCATTGCAGAAATTATTTTATTTCATAAGACATAAGCATCTTTCAGTTTGGCAAGATTTGCACTGAATATTGAATTAAGCAGCTTTCTCTCATAGAGAGACAAGCTTTTGAGCAGATTTGGGCTAGATTTCACTTCATTTGAACAGAAGCACAATTTCAACTTTACTGGTCTCAGAAACCTGTAAACTGACAATCTTGAGCATTGAAGTCCTAACACATTTTTTTGTGCATATAACTTCTAACACATTAAAAACTGTCTTACAGCATTGCAAAAACATTGTATTCCAAAAGGCATAAGCATCTTTCAGTTTGGCAAGATTTGCACTGAATATTGAATGAAGCAGCTTTCTCTCATAGAGAGACAAGCTTTTGAGCAGATTTGGTCTAGATTTCACTTCATTTGAACAGAAGCACTATTTCAACATTACTGGTCTCAGAAACCTGTAAACTGGCAATCTTGAGCATTGAAGTCCTAACATAAGTTTTTGTGCATATAACTTCTAACACATTAAAAACTGTCTTACAGCATTGCAAAAACCTTGTATTTCATAAGGCATAAGCATCTTTCAGTTTGGCAAGATTTGCACTGAATATTGAATGAAGCAGCTTTCTCTCATAGAGAGACAAGCTTTTGAGCAGATTTGGGCTAGATTTCACTTCATTTGAACAGAAGCACTATTTCAACATTACTGGTCTCAGAAACCTGTAAAATGACAATCTTGAGCATTGAAGTCCTAAAATAAGTTTTTGTGCATATAACTGCTAACACATTAAAAACTGTCTCGCTGCAATGCAGAAATCATTTTATTTCATAAGACAAAAGCATCTTTCAGTTTGGCAAGATTTGCACTGAATATTGAATGTAGCAGCTTTCTCTCATAGAGAGACAAGCTTTTGAGCAGATTTGGGCTAGATTTCACTTCATTTGAACAGAAGCACAATTTCAACTTTACTGGTCTCAGAAACCTGTAAACTGACAATCTTGAGCATTGAAGTCCTAACACATTTTTTTGTGCATATAACTTCTAACACATTAAAAACTGTCTTACAGCATTGCAAAAACATTGTATTCCCAAAGGCATAAGCATCTTTCAGTTTGGCAAGATTTGCACTGAATATTGAATGTAGCAGCTTTCTCTCATAGAGAGACAAGCTTTTGAGCAGATTTGGGCTAGATTTCACTTCATTTGAACAGAAGCACTATTTCAGCATTACTGGTCTCAGAAACCTGTAAACTGACAATCTTGAGCATTAAAGTCCTAACACATGTTTTTGTGCATATAACTTCTAACACATTAAAAACTGTCTTACAGCATTGCAAAAACATTGTATTCCAAAAGGCATAAGCATCTTTCAGTTTGGCAAGATTTGCACTGAATATTGAATGTAGCAGCTTTCTCTCATAGAGAGACAAGCTTTTGAGCAGATTTGGGCTAGATTTCACTTCATTTGAACAGAAGCACTATTTCAGCATTACTGGTGTCAGAAACCTGTAAACTGACAATCTTGAGCATTGAAGTCCTAACACATGTTTTTGTGCATATAACTTCTAACACATTAATAACTGTCTTACAGCATTGCAAAAACATTGTATTCCAAAAGGCATAAGCATCTTTCAGTTTGGCAAGATTTGCACTGAATATTGAATGAAGCAGCTTTCTCTCATAGAGAGACAAGCTTTTGAGCAGATTTGGGCTAGATTTCACTTCATTTGAACAGAAGCACTATTTCAACATTACTGGTCTCAGAAACCTGTAAACTGGCAATCTTGAGCATTGAAGTCCTAACATAAGTTTTTGTGCATATAACTTCTAACACATTAAAAACTGTCTTACAGCATTGCAAAAACCTTGTATTTCATAAGGCATAAGCATCTTTCAGTTTGGCAAGATTTGCACTGAATATTGAATGAAGCAGCTTTCTCTCATAGAGAGACAAGCTTTTGAGCAGATTTGGGCTAGATTTCACTTCATTTGAACAGAAGCACTATTTCAACATTACTGGTCTCAGAAACCTGTAAAATTACAATCTTGAGCATTGAAGTCCTAAAATAAGTTTTTGTGCATATAACTGCTAACACATTAAAAACTGTCTCGCTGCATTGCAGAAATCATTTTATTTCATAAGACAAAAGCATCTTTCAGTTTGGCAAGATTTGCACTGAATATTGAATGTAGCAGCTTTCTCTCATAGAGAGACAAGCTTTTGAGCAGATTTGGGCTAGATTTCACTTCATTTGAACAGAAGCACTATTTCAACATTACTGGTGTCAGAAACCTGTAAACTGACAATCTTGAGCATTGAAGTCCTAACACATGTTTTTGTGCATATAACTTCTAACACATTAAAAACTGTCTTACAGCATTGCAAAAACATTGTATTCCAAAAGGCATAAGCATCTTTCAGTTTGGCAAGATTTGCACTGAATATTGAATGTAGCAGCTTTCCCTCATAGAGAGACAAGCTTTTGAGCAGATTTGGGCTAGATTTCACTTTATTTGAACAGAAGCACTATTTCAACATTACTGGTCTCAGAAACCTGAAAACTGACAATCTTGAGCACTGAGGTCCTAACATATGTTTTTGTGCATACAACTTCTAACGCATTAAAAACTGTCTTACAGCATTGCAAAAACATTGTATTTCATAAGGCATAAGCATCTTTCTGTTTAGCAAGATTTGCACTGAATATTGAATGAAGCAGCTTTCTCTCATAGAGAGACAAGCTTTTGAGCAGATTTGGGCTAGATTTCACTTCATTTGAATAGAAGCACTATTTCAACATTACTGGTCTCAGAAACCTGTAATCTGGCAATCTTGAGCATTGAAGTCCTAACATAAGTTTTTGTGCATATAACTTCTAACACATTAAAAACTGTCTTACAGCATTGCAAAAACCTTGTATTTCATAAGGCATAAGCATCTTTCAGTTTGGCAAGATTTGCACTGAATATTGAATGAAGCAGCTTTCTCTCATAGAGAGACAAGCTTTTGAGCAGATTTGGGCTAGATTTCACTTCATTTGAACAGAAGCACTATTTCAACATTACTGGTCTCAGAAACCTGTAAAATGACAATCTTGAGCATTGAAGTCCTAACATAAGTTTTTGTGCATACAACTTCTAACACATTAAAAACTGTCTTACAGCATTGCAAAAACATTGTATTCCCAAAGGCATAAGCATCTTTCAGTTTGGCAAGATTTGCACTGAATATTGAATGTAGCAGCTTTCTCTCATAGAGAGACAAGCTTTTGAGCAGATTTGGGCTAGATTTCAATAATTTGAACAGAAGCACTATTTCAGCATTACTGGTCTCAGAAACCTGTAAACTGACAATCTTGAGCATTATAGTCCTAACACATGTTTTTGTGCATATAACTTCTAACACATTAAAAACTGTCTTACAGCATTGCAAAAACATTGTATTTCAAAAGGCATAAGCATCTTTCAGTTTGGCAAGATTTGCACTGAATATTGAATGTAGCAGCTTTCTCTCATAGAGAGACAAGCTTTTGAGCAGATTTGGGCTAGATTTCACTTCATTTGAACAGAAGCACTATTTCAACATTACTGGTCTCAGAAACCTGTAAACTGACAATCTTGAGCATTGAAGTCCTAACACATGTTTTTGTGCATATAACTTCTAACACATTAAAAACTGTCTTACAGCATTGCAAAAACATTGTATTCCAAAAGGCATAAGCATCTTTCAGTTTGGCAAGATTTGCACTGAATATTGAATGTAGCAGCTTTCCCTCATAGAGAGACAAGCTTTTGAGCAGATTTGGGCTAGATTTCACTTTATTTGAACAGAAGCACTATTTCAACATTACTGGTCTCAGAAACCTGAAAACTGACAATCTTGAGCACTGAGGTCCTAACATATGTTTTTGTGCATACAACTTCTAACGCATTAAAAACTGTCTTACAGCATTGCAAAAACATTGTATTTCATAAGGCATAAGCATCTTTCAGTTTAGCAAGATTTGCACTGAATATTGAATGAAGCAGCTTTCTCTCATAGAGAGACAAGCTTTTGAGCAGATTTGGGCTAGATTTCACTTCATTTGAATAGAAGCACTATTTCAACATTACTGGTCTCAGAAACCTGTAATCTGGCAATCTTGAGCATTGAAGTCCTAACATAAGTTTTTGTGCATATAACTTCTAACACATTAAAAACTGTCTTACAGCATTGCAAAAACCTTGTATTTCATAAGGCATAAGCATCTTTCAGTTTGGCAAGATTTGCACTGAATATTGAATGAAGCAGCTTTCTCTCATAGAGAGACAGCTTTTGAGCAGATTTGGGCTAGATTTCACTTCATTTGAACAGAAGCACTATTTCAACATTACTGGTCTCAGAAACCTGTAAAATGACAATCTTGAGCATTGAAGTCCTAACATAAGTTTTTGTGCATACAACTTCTAACACATTAAAAACTGTCTTACAGCATTGCAAAAACATTGTATTCCCAAAGGCATAAGCATCTTTCAGTTTGGCAAGATTTGCACTGAATATTGAATGTAGCAGCTTTCTCTCATAGAGAGACAAGCTTTTGAGCAGATTTGGGCTAGATTTCAATAATTTGAACAGAAGCACTATTTCAGCATTACTGGTCTCAGAAACCTGTAAACTGACAATCTTGAGCATTATAGTCCTAACACATGTTTTTGTGCATATAACTTCTAACACATTAAAAACTGTCTTACAGCATTGCAAAAACATTGTATTTCAAAAGGCATAAGCATCTTTCAGTTTGGCAAGATTTGCACTGAATATTGAATGTAGCAGCTTTCTCTCATAGAGAGACAAGCTTTTGAGCAGATTTGGGCTAGATTTCACTTCATTTGAACAGAAGCACTATTTCAACATTACTGGTCTCAGAAACCTGTAAACTGACAATCTTGAGCACTGAGGTCCTAACATAAGTTTTTGTGCATACAACTTCTAACGCATTAAAAACTGTCTTACAGCATTGCAAAAACATTGTATTTCATAAGGCATAAGCATCTTTCAGTTTAGCAAGATTTGCACTGAATATTGAATGAAGCAGCTTTCTCTCATAGAGAGACAAGCTTTTGAGCAGATTTGGGCTAGATTTCACTTCATTTGAACAGAAGCACTATTTCAACATTACTGGTCTCAGAAACCTGTAATCTGGCAATCTTGAGCATTGAAGTCCTAACATAAGTTTTTGTGCATGTAATTTCTAACACATTAAAAACTGTCTTACAGCATTGCAAAAACCTTGTATTTCATAAGGCATAAGCATCTTTCAGTTTGGCAAGATTTGCACTGAATATTGAATGTAGCAGCTTTCTCTCATAGAGAGACAAGCTTTTGAGCAGATTTGGGCTAGATTTCACTTCATTTGAACAGAAGCACTATTTCAACATTACTGGTCTCAGAAACATGTAAAATGACAATCTTGAGCATTGAAGTCCTAACATAAGTTTTTGTGCATATAACTGCTAACACATTAAAAACTGTCTCACTGCATTGCAGAAATTATTTTATTTCATAAGACATAAGCATCTTTCAGTTTTTCAAGATTTGCACTGAATATTGAATGTAGCAGCTTTCTCTCATAGAGAGACAAGCTTTTGAGCAGATTTGGGCTAGATTTCACTTCATTTGAACAGAAGCACAATTTCAACTTTACTGGTCTCAGAAACCTGTAAACTGACAATCTTGAGCATTGAAGTCCTAACACATGTTTTTGTGCATATAACTTCTAACACATTAAAAACTGTCTTACAGCATTGCAAAAACATTGTATTCCCAAAGGCATAAGCATCTTTCAGTTTGGCAAGATTTGCACTGAATATTGAATGTAGCAGCTTTCTCTCATAGAGAGACAAGCTTTTGAGCAGATTTGGGCTAGATTTCACTTCATTTGAACAGAAGCACTATTTCAGCATTACTGGTCTCAGAAACCTGTAAACTGACAATCTTGAGCATTGAAGTCCTAACACATGTTTTTGTGCATATAACTTCTAACACATTAAAAACTGTCTTACAGCATTGAAAAAACATTGTATTCCAAAAGGCATAAGCATCTTTCAGTTTGGCAAGATTTGCACTGAATATTGAATGAAGCAGCTTTCTCTCATAGAGAGACAAGCTTTTGAGCAGATTTGGGCTAGATTTCACTTCATTTGAACAGAAGCACTATTTCAGCATTACTGGTCTCAGAAACCTGTAAACTGACAATCTTGAGCACTGAGGTCCTAACATAAGTTTTTGTGCATACAACTTCTATTGCATTAAAAACTGTCTTACAGCATTGCAAAAACATTGTATTTCATAAGGCATAAGCATCTTTCAGTTTGGCAAGATTTGCACTGAATATTGAATGAAGCAGCTTTCTCTCATAGAGAGACAAGCTTTTGAGCAGATTTGGGCTAGATTTCACTTCATTTGAACAGAAGCACTATTTCAACATTACTGGTCTCAGAAACCTGTAAAATGACAATCTTGAGCATTGAAGTCCTAACATAAGTTTTTGTGCATATAACTTCTAACACATTAAAAACTGTCTCACTGCATTGCAGAAATTATTTTATTTCATAAGACATAAGCATCTTTCAGTTTGGCAAGATTTGCACTGAATATTGAATGAAGCAGCTTTCTCTCATAGAGAGACAAGCTTTTGAGCAGATTTGGGCTAGATTTCACTTCATTTGAACAGAAGCACAATTTCAACTTTACTGGTCTCAGAAACCTGTAAACTGACAATCTTGAGCATTGAAGTCCTAACACATGTTTTTGTGCATATAACTTCTAACACATTAAAAACTGTCTTACAGCATTGCAAAAACATTGTATTCCCAAAGGCATAAGCATCTTTCAGTTTGGCAAGATTTGCACTGAATATTGAATGTAGCAGCTTTCTCTCATAGAGAGACAAGCTTTTGAGCAGATTTGGGCTAGATTTCACTTCATTTGAACAGAAGCACTATTTCAGCATTACTGGTCTCAGAAACCTGTAAACTGACAATCTTGAGCATTAAAGTCCTAACACATGTTTTTGTGCATATAACTTCTAACACATTAAAAACTGTCTTACAGCATTGCAAAAACATTGTATTCCAAAAGGCATAAGCATCTTTCAGTTTGGCAAGATTTGCACTGAATATTGAATGAAGCAGCTTTCTCTCATAGAGAGACAAGCTTTTGAGCAGATTTGGGCTAGATTTCACTTCATTTGAACAGAAGCACAATTTCAACTTTACTGGTCTCAGAAACCTGTAAACTGACAATCTTGAGCATTGAAGTCCTAACACATGTTTTTGTGCATATAACTTCTAACACATTAAAAACTGTCTTACAGCATTGCAAAAACATTGTATTCCCAAAGGCATAAGCATCTTTCAGTTTGGCAAGATTTGCACTGAATATTGAATGTAGCAGCTTTCTCTCATAGAGAGACAAGCTTTTGAGCAGATTTGGGCTAGATTTCACTTCATTTGAACAGAAGCACTATTTCAGCATTACTGGTCTCAGAAACCTGTAAACTGACAATCTTGAGCATTAAAGTCCTAACACATGTTTTTGTGCATATAACTTCTAACACATTAAAAACTGTCTTACAGCATTGCAAAAACATTGTATTCCAAAAGGCATAAGCATCTTTCAGTTTGGCAAGATTTGCACTGAATATTGAATGTAGCAGCTTTCTCTCATAGAGAGACAAGCTTTTGAGCAGATTTGGGCTAGATTTCACTTCATTTGAACAGAAGCACTATTTCAGCATTACTGGTGTCAGAAACCTGTAAACTGACAATCTTGAGCATTGAAGTCCTAACACATGTTTTTGTGCATATAACTTCTAACACATTAAAAACTGTCTTACAGCATTGCAAAAACATTGTATTCCAAAAGGCATAAGCATCTTTCAGTTTGGCAAGATTTGCACTGAATATTGAATGAAGCAGCTTTCTCTCATAGAGAGACAAGCTTTTGAGCAGATTTGGGCTAGATTTCACTTCATTTGAACAGAAGCACTATTTCAACATTACTGGTCTCAGAAACCTGTAAACTGGCAATCTTGAGGATTGAAGTCCTAACATAAGTTTTTGTGCATACAACTTCTATTGCATTAAAAACTGTCTTACAGCATTGCAAAAACATTGTATTTCATAAGGCATAAGCATCTTTCAGTTTGGCAAGATTTGCACTGAATATTGAATGAAGCAGCTTTCTCTCATAGAGAGACAAGCTTTTGAGCAGATTTGGGCTAGATTTCACTTCATTTGAACAGAAGCACTATTTCAACATTACTGGTCTCAGAAACCTGTAAACGGGCAATCTTGAGCATTGAAGTCCTAACATAAGTTTTTGTGCATATAACTTCTAACACATTAAAAACTGTCTTACAGCATTGCAAAAACATTTTATTTCATAAGGCATAACCATCTTTCAGTTTGGCGAGATTTGCACTGAATATTGAATGAAGCAGCTTTCTCTCATAGAGAGACAAGCTTTTGAGCACATTTGGGCTAGATTTCACTTCATTTGAACAGAAGCACTATTTCAACATTACTGGTCTCAGAAACCTGTAAAATGACAATCTTGAGCATTGAAGTCCTAACATAAGTTTTTGTGCAAATAACTGCTTACACATTAAAAACTGTCTCACTGCATTGCAGAAATTATTTTATTTCATAAGACATAAGCATCTTTCAGTTTGGCAAGATTTGCACTGAATATTGAATGAAGCAGCTTTCTCTCATAGAGAGACAAGCTTTTGAGCACATTTGGGCTAGATTTCACTTCATTTGAACAGAAGCACTATTTCAACATTACTGGTCTCAGAAACCTGTAAAATGACAATCTTGAGCATTGAAGTCCTAACATAAGTTTTTGTGCATATAACTGCTAACACATTAAAAACTGTCTCACTGCATTGCAGAAATTATTTTATTTCATAAGACATAAGCATCTTTCAGTTTGGCAAGATTTGCACTGAATATTGAATGAAGCAGCTTTCTCTCATAGAGAGACAAGCTTTTGAGCAGATTTGGGCTAGATTTCACTTCATTTGAACAGAAGCACTATTTCAACTTTACTGGTCTCAGAAACCTGTAAACTGACAATCTTGAGCATTGAAGTCCTAACACATGTTTTTGTGCATATAACTTCTAACACATTAAAAACTGTCTTACAGCATTGCAAAAACATTGTATTCCCAAAGGCATAAGCATCTTTCAGTTTGGCAAGATTTGCACTGAATATTGAATGTAGCAGCTTTCTCTCATAGAGAGACAAGCTTTTGAGCAGATTTGGGCTAGATTTCACTTCATTTGAACAGAAGCACTATTTCAGCATTACTGGTCTCAGAAACCTGTAAACTGACAATCTTGAGCATTAAAGTCCTAACACATGTTTTTGTGCATATAACTTCTAACACATTAAAAACTGTCTTACAGCATTGCAAAAACATTGTATTCCAAAAGGCATAAGCATCCTTCAGTTTGGCAAGATTTGCACTGAATATTGAATGTAGCAGCTTTCTCTCATAGAGAGACAAGCTTTTGAGCAGATTTGGGCTAGATTTCACTTCATTTGAACAGAAGCACTATTTCAACATTACTGGTCTCAGAAACCTGAAAACTGACAATCTTGAGCACTGAGGTCCTAACATAAGTTTTTGTGCATACAACTTCTAACGCATTAAAAACTGTCTTACAGCATTGCAAAAACATTGTATTTCATAAGGCATAAGCATCTTTCAGTTTAGCAAGATTTGCACTGAATATTGAATGAAGCAGCTTTCTCTCATAGAGAGACAAGCTTTTGAGCAGATTTGGGCTAGATTTCACTTCATTTGAATAGAAGCACTATTTCAACATTATTGGTCTCAGAAACCTGTAATCTGGCAATCGTGAGCATTGAAGTCCTAACATAAGTTTTTGTGCATATAACTTCTAACACATTAAAAACTGTCTTACAGCATTGCAAAAACCTTGTATTTCATAAGGCATAAGCATCTTTCAGTTTGGCAAGATTTGCACTGAATATTGAATGAAGCAGCTTTCTCTCATAGAGAGACAAGCTTTTGAGCAGATTTGGGCTAGATTTCACTTCATTTGAACAGAAGCACTATTTCAACATTACTGGTCTCAGAAACCTGTAAAATGACAATCTTGAGCATTGAAGTCCTAACATAAGTTTTTGTGCATACAACTTCTAACACATTAAAAACTGTCTTACAGCATTGCAAAAACATTGTATTTCATAAGGCATAAGCATCTTTCATTTTGGCAAGATTTGCACTGAATATTGAATGAAGCAGCTTTCTCTCATAGAGAGACAAGCTTTTGAGCAGATCTGGGCTAGATTTCACTTCATTTGAAAAGAAGCACTATTTCAACATTACTGGTCTCAGAAACCTGTAAACTGACAATCTTGAGCATTGAAGTCCTAACATATGTTTTTGTGCATATAACTTCTAACACATTAAAAACTGTCGTACAGAATTGCAAAAACATTGTATTTCATAAGGCATAAGCATCTTTCATTTTGGCAAGATTTGCACTGAATATTGAATGAAGCAGCTTTCTCTCATAGAGAGACAAGCTTTTGAGCAGATTTGGGCTAGATTTCACTTCATTTGAACAGAAGCACTATTTCAACATTACTGGTCTCAGAAACCTGTAAAATGACAATCTTGAGCATTGAAGTCCTAACATAAGTTTTTGTGCATATAACTGCTAACACATTAAAAACTGTCTCATTGCATTGCAGAAATTATTTTATTTCATAAGACATAAGCATCTTTCAGTTTGGCAAGATTTGCACTGAATATTGAATGAAGCAGCTTTCTCTCATAGAGAGACAAGCTTTTGAGCAGATCTGGGCTAGATTTCACTTCATTTGAAAAGAAGCACTATTTCAACATTACTGGTCTCAGAAACCTGTAAACTGACAATCTTGAGCATTGAAGTCCTAACATAAGTTTTTGTGCATATAACTTCTAACACATTAAAAACTGTCTTACAGCATTGCAAATACCTTGTATTTCATAAGTCATAAGCATCTTTCAGTTTGGCAAGATTTGCACTGAATATTGAATGAAGCAGCTTTCTCTCATAGAGAGACAAGCTTTTGAGCAGATTTGGGCTAGATTTCACTTCATTTGAACAGAAGCACTATTTCAACATTACTGGTCTCAGAAACCTGTAAACTGGCAATCTTGAGCATTGAAGTCCTAACATAAGTTTTTGTGCATACAACTTCTATTGCATTAAAAACTGTCTTACAGCATTGCAAAAACATTGTATTTCATAAGGCATAAGCATCTTTCAGTTTGGCAAGATTTGCACTGAATATTGAATGAAGCAGCTTTCTCTCATAGAGAGACAAGCTTTTGAGCAGATTTGGGCTAGATTTCACTTCATTTGAACAGAAGCACTATTTCAACATTACTCGTCTCAGAAACCTGTAAACGGGCAATCTTGAGCATTGAAGTCCTAACATAAGTTTTTGTGCATATAACTTCTAACACATTAAAAACTGTCTTACAGCATTGCAAAAACATTTTATTTCATACGGCATAAGCATCTTTCAGTTTGGCAAGATTTGCACTGAATATTGAATGAAGCAGCTTTCTCTCATAGAGAGACAAGCTTTTGAGCAGATTTGGGCTAGATTTCACTTCATTTAAACAGAAGCTCTATTTCAACATTACTGGTCTCAGAAACCTGTAAAATGACAATCTTGAGCATTGAAGTCCTAACATAAGTTTTTGTGCAAATAACTGCTAACACATTAAAAACTGTCTCACTGCATTGCAGAAATTATTTTACTTCATAAGACATAAGCATCTTTCAGTTTGGCAAGATTTGCACTGAATATTGAATGAAGCAGCTTTCTCTCATAGAGAGACAAGCTTTTGAGCAGATTTGGGCTAGATTTCACTTCATTTGAACAGAAGCACTATTTCAACATTACTGGTCTCAGAAACCTGTAAACTGGCAATCTTGAGCATTGAAGTCCTAACATAAGTTTTTGTGCATACAACTTCTATTGCATTAAAAACTGTCTTACAGCATTGCAAAAACGTTGTATTTCATAAGGCATAAGCATCTTTCAGTTTGGCAAGATTTGCACTGAATATTGAATGAAGCAGCTTTGTCTCATAGAGAGACACGCTTTTGAGCAGATTTGGGCTAGATTTCACTTCATTTGAACAGAAGCACTATTTCAACATTACTGGTCTCAGAAACCTGTAAAATGACAATCTTGAGCATTGAAGTCCTAACATAAGTTTTTGTGCATATAACTGCTAACACATTAAAAACTGTCTCACTGCATTGCAGAAATTATTTTATTTCATAAGACATAAGCATCTTTCAGTTTGGCAAGATTTGCACTGAATATTGAATGAAGCAGCTTTCTCTCATAGAGAGACAAGCTTTTGAGCAGATTTGGGCTAGATTTCACTTCATTTGAACAGAAGCACTATTTCAGCATTACTGGTGTCAGAAACCTGTAAACTGACAATCTTGAGCATTGAAGTCCTAACACATGTTTTTGTGCATATAACTTCTAACACATTAAAAACTGTCTTACAGCATTGCAAAAACATTGTATTCCAAAAGGCATAAGCATCTTTCAGTTTGGCAAGATTTGCAATGAATATTGAATGAAGCAGCTTTCTCTCATAGAGAGACAAGCTTTTGAGCAGATTTGGGCTAGATTTCACTTCATTTGAACAGAAGCACTATTTCAACATTACTGGTCTCAGAAACCTGTAAACTGGCAATCTTGAGCATTGAAGTCCTAACATAAGTTTTTGTGCATATAACTTCTAACACATTAAAAACTGTCTTACAGCATTGCAAAAACCTTGTATTTCATAAGGCATAAGCATCTTTCAGTTTGGCAAGATTTGCGCTGAATATTGAATGAAGCAGCTTTCTCTCATAGAGAGACAAGCTTTTGAGCAGATTTGGGCTAGATTTCACTTCATTTGAACAGAAGCACTATTTCAACATTACTGGTCTCAGAAACCTGTAAAATGACAATCTTGAGCATTGAAGTCCTAAAATAAGTTTTTGTGCATATAACTGCTAACACATTAAAAACTGTCTCGCTGCATTGCAGAAATCATTTTATTTCATAAGACAAAAGCATCTTTCAGTTTGGCAAGATTTGCACTGAATATTGAATGTAGCAGCTTTCTCTCATAGAGAGACAAGCTTTTGAGCAGATTTGGGCTAGATTTCACTTCATTTGAACAGAAGCACTATTTCAACATTACTGGTGTCAAAAAACCTGTAAACTGACAATCTTGAGCATTGAAGTCCTAACACATGTTTTTGTGCATATAACTTCTAACACATTAAAAACTGTCTTACAGCATTGCAAAAACATTGTATTCCAAAAGGCATAAGCATCTTTCAGTTTGGCAAGATTTGCACTGAATATTGAATGTAGCAGCTTTCCCTCATAGAGAGACAAGCTTTTGAGCAGATTTGGGCTAGATTTCACTTCATTTGAACAGAAGCACTATTTCAACATGACTGGTCTCAGAAACCTGAAAACTGACAATCTTGAGCACTGAGGTCCTAACATATGTTTTTGTGCATACAACTTCTAACGCATTAAAAACTGTCTTACAGCATTGCAAAAACATTGTATTTCATAAGGCATAAGCATCTTTCAGTTTAGCAAGATTTGCACTGAATATTGAATGAAGCAGCTTTCTCTCATAGAGAGACAAGCTTTTGAGCAGATTTGGGCTAGATTTCACTTCATTTGAATAGAAGCACTATTTCAGCATTACTGGTCTCAGAAACCTGTAAACTGACAATCTTGAGCATTATAGTCCTAACACATGTTTTTGTGCATATAACTTCTAACACATTAAAAACTGTCTTACAGCATTGCAAAAACATTGTATTTCAAAAGGCATAAGCATCTTTCAGTTTGGCAAGATTTGCACTGAATATTGAATGTAGCAGCTTTCTCTCATAGAGAGACAAGCTTTTGAGCAGATTTGGGCTAGATTTCACTTCATTTGAACAGAAGCACTATTTCAACATTACTGGTCTCAGAAACCTGTAAACTGACAATCTTGAGCACTGAGGTCCTAACATAAGTTTTTGTGCATATAACTTCTAACACATTAAAAACTGTCTTACAGCATTGCAAAAACCTTGTATTTCATAAGGCATAAGCATCTTTCAGTTTGGCAAGATTTGCACTGAATATTGAATGAAGCAGCTTTCTCTCATAGAGAGACAAGCTTTTGAGCAGATTTGGGCTAGATTTCACTTCATTTGAACAGAAGCACTATTTTAACATTACTGGTCTCAGAAACCTTTAAATGACAATCTTGAGCATTGAAGTCCTAACATAAGTTTTTGTGCATATAACTGCTAACACATTAAAAACTGTCTCACTGCATTGCAGAAATCATTTTATTTCATAAGACATAAGCATCTTTCAGTTTGGCAAGATTTGCACTGAATATTGAATGAAGCAGCTTTCTCTCATAGAGAGACAAGCTTTTGAGCACATTTGGGCTAGATTTCACTTCATTTGAACAGAAGCACAATTTCAACTTTACTGGTCTCAGAAACCTGTAAACTGACAATCTTGAGCATTGAAGTCCTAACACATGTTTTTGTGCATATAACTTCTAACACATTAAAAACTGTCTTACAGCATTGCAAAAACATTGTATTCCCAAAGGCATAAGCATCTTTCAGTTTGGCAAGATTTGCACTGAATATTAAATGTAGCAGCTTTCTCTCATAGAGAGACAAGCTTTTGAGCAGATTTGGGCTAGATTTCACTTCATTTGAACAGAAGCACTATTTCAGCATTACTGGTCTCAGAAACCTGTAAACTGACAATCTTGAGCATTAAAGTCCTAACACATGTTTTTGTGCATATAACTTCTAACACATTAAAAACTGTCTTACAGCATTGCGAAAACATTGTATTTCAAAAGGCATAAGCATCTTTCAGTTTGGCAAGATTTGCACTGAATATTGAATGTAGCAGCTTTCTCTCATAGAGAGACAAGCTTTTGAGCAGATTTGGGCTAGATTTCACTTCATTTGAACAGAAGCACTATTTCAACATTACTGGTCTCAGAAACCTGAAAACTGACAATCTTGAGCACTGAGGTCCTAACATAAGTTTTTGTGCATGTAACTTCTAACACATTAAAAACTGTCTTACAGCATTTCAAAAACCTTGTATTTCATAAGGCATAAGCATCTTTCAGTTTGGCAAGATTTGCACTGAATATTGAATGTAGCAGCTTTCTCTCATAGAGAGACAAGCTTTTGAGCAGATTTGGGCTAGATTTCACTTCATTTGAACAGAAGCACTATTTCAACTTTACTGGTCTCAGAAACCTGTAAAATGACAATCTTGAGCATTGAAGTCCTAACATAAGTTTTTGTGCATATAACTGCTAACACATTAAAAACTGTCTCACTGCATTGCAGAAATTATTTTATTTCATAAGACATAAGCATCTTTCAGTTTGGCAAGATTTGCACTGAATATTGAATGTAGCAGCTTTCTCTCATAGAGAGACAAGCTTTTGAGCAGATTTGGGCTAGATTTCACTTCATTTGAACAGAAGCACAATTTCAACTTTACTGGTCTCAGAAACCTGTAAACTGACAATCTTGAGCATTGAAGTCCTAACACATGTTTTTGTGCATATAACTTCTAACACATTAAAAACTGTCTTACAGCATTGCAAAAACATTGTATTCCCAAAGGCATAAGCATCTTTTAGTTTGGCAAGATTTGCACTGAATATTGAATGTAGCAGCTTTCTCTCATAGAGAGACAAGCTTTTGAGCAGATTTGGGCTAGATTTCACTTCATTTGAACAGAAGCACTATTTCAGCATTACTGGTCTCAGAAACCTGTAAACTGACAATCTTGAGCATTGAAGTCCTAACACATGTTTTTGTGCATATAACTTCTAACACATTAAAAACTGTCTTAAAGCATTGCAAAAACATTGTATTCCAAAAGGCATAAGCATCTTTCAGTTTGGCAAGATTTGCACTGAATATTGAATGTAGCAGCTTTCTCTCATAGAGAGACAAGCTTTTGAGCAAATTTGGGCTAGATTTCACTTCATTTGAACAGAAGCACTATTTCAACATTACTGGTCTCAGAAACCTGTAAACTGACAATCTTGAGCACTGAGGTCCTAACATAAGTTTTTTTGCATACAACTTCTATTGCATTAAAAACTGTCTTACAGCATTGCAAAAACATTGTATTTCATAAGGCATAAGCATCTTTCAGTTTGGCAAGATTTGCACTGAATATTGAATGAAGCAGCTTTCTCTCATAGAGAGACTAACTTTTGAGCAGATTTGGGCTAGATTTCACTTCATTTGAACAGAAGCACTATTTCAACATTACTGGTCTCAGAAACCTGTAAAATGACAATCTTGAGCATTGAAGTCCTAACATAAGTTTTTGTGCAAATAACTGCTAACACATTAAAAACTGTCTCACTGCATTGCAGAAATTATTTTATTTCATAAGACATAAGCATCTTTCAGTTTGGCAAGATTTGCACTGAATATTGAATGAAGCAGCTTTCTCTCATAGATAGACAAGCTTTTGAGCAGATTTGGGCTAGATTTCACTTCATTTGAACAGAAGCACTATTTCAACATTACTGGTCTCAGAAACCTGTAAAATGACAATCTTGAGCATTGAAGTCCTAACATAAGTTTTTGTGCATATAACTGCTAACACATTAAAAACTGTCTCACTGCATTGCAGAAATTATTTTATTTCATAAGACATAAGCATCTTTCAGTTTGGCAAGATTTGCACTGAATATTGAATGAAGCAGCTTTCTCTCATAGAGAGACAAGCTTTTGAGCAGATTTGGGCTAGATTTCACTTCATTTGAACAGAAGCACAATTTCAACTTTACTGGTCTCAGAAACCTGTAAACTGACAATCTTGAGCATTGAAGTCCTAACACATGTTTTTGTGCATATAACTTCTAACACATTAAAAACTGTCTTACAGCATTGCAAAAACATTGTATTCCCAAAGGCATAAGCATCTTTCAGTTTGGCAAGATTTGCACTGAATATTGAATGTAGCAGCTTTCTCTCATAGAGAGACAAGCTTTTGAGCAGATTTGGGCTAGATTTCACTTCATTTGAACAGAAGCACTATTTCAGCATTACTGGTCTCAGAAACCTGTAAACTGACAATCTTGAGCATTAAAGTCCTAACACATGTTTTTGTGCATATAACTTCTAACACATTAAAAACTGTCTTACAGCATTGCAAAAACATTGTATTCCAAAAGGCATAAGCATCTTTCAGTTTGGCAAGATTTGCACTGAATATTGAATGTAGCAGCTTTCTCTCATAGAGAGACAAGCTTTTGAGCAGATTTGGGCTAGATTTCACTTCATTTGAACAGAAGCACTATTTCAGCATTACTGGTGTCAGAAACCTGTAAACTGACAATCTTGAGCATTGAAGTCCTAACACATGTTTTTGTGCATATAACTTCTAACACATTAAAAACTGTCTTACAGCATTGCAAAAACATTGTATTCCAAAAGGCATAAGCATCTTTCAGTTTGGCAAGATTTGCACTGAATATTGAATGAAGCAGCTTTCTCTCATAGAGAGACAAGCTTTTGAGCAGATTTGGGCTAGATTTCACTTCATTTGAACAGAAGCACTATTTCAACATTACTGGTCTCAGAAACCTGTAAACTGGCAATCTTGAGGATTGAAGTCCTAACATAAGTTTTTGTGCATACAACTTCTATTGCATTAAAAACTGTCTTACAGCATTGCAAAAACATTGTATTTCATAAGGCATAAGCATCTTTCAGTTTGGCAAGATTTGCACTGAATATTGAATGAAGCAGCTTTCTCTCATAGAGAGACAAGCTTTTGAGCAGATTTGGGCTAGATTTCACTTCATTTGAACAGAAGCACTATTTCAACATTACTGGTCTCAGAAACCTGTAAACGGGCAATCTTGAGCATTGAAGTCCTAACATAAGTTTTTGTGCATATAACTTCTAACACATTAAAAACTGTCTTACAGCATTGCAAAAATATTTTATTTCATAAGGCATAAGCATCTTTCAGTTTGGCGAGATTTGCACTGAATATTGAATGAAGCAGCTTTCTCTCATAGAGAGACAAGCTTTTGAGCAGATTTGGGCTAGATTTCACTTCATTTGAACAGAAGCACTATTTCAACATTACTGGTCTCAGAAACCTGTAAAATGACAATCTTGAGCATTGAAGTCCTAACATAAGTTTTTGTGCAAATAACTGCTTACACATTAAAAACTGTCTTACTGCATTGCAGAAATTATTTTATTTCATAAGACATAAGCATCTTTCAGTTTGGCAAGATTTGCACTGAATATTGAATGAAGCAGCTTTCTCTCATAGAGAGACAAGCTTTTGAGCACATTTGGGCTAGATTTCACTTCATTTGAACAGAAGCACTATTTCAACATTACTGGTCTCAGAAACCTGTAAAATGACATTCTTGAGCATTGAAGTCCTAACATAAGTTTTTGTGCATATAACTGCTAACACATTAAAAACTGTCTCACTGCATTGCAGAAATTATTTTATTTCATAAGACATAAGCATCTTTCAGTTTGGCAAGATTTGCACTGAATATTGAATGAAGCAGCTTTCTTTCATAGAGAGACAAGCTTTTGAGCAGATTTGGGCTATATTTCACTTCATTTGAACAGAAGCACTATTTCAACTTTACTGGTCTCAGAAACCTGTAAACTGACAATCTTGAGCATTGAAGTCCTAACACATGTTTTTGTGCATATAACTTCTAACACATTAAAAACTGTCTTACAGCATTGCAAAAACATTGTATTCCCAAAGGCATAAGCATCTTTCAGTTTGGCAAGATTTGCACTGAATATTGAATGTAGCAGCTTTCTCTCATAGAGAGACAAGCTTTTGAGCAGATTTGGGCTAGATTTCACTTCATTTGAACAGAAGCACTATTTCAGCATTACTGGTCTCAGAAACCTGTAAACTGACAATCTTGAGCATTATAGTCCTAACACATGTTTTTGTGCATATAACTTCTAACACATTAAAAACTGTCTTACAGCATTGCAAAAACATTGTATTCCAAAAGGCATAAGCATCCTTCAGTTTGGCAAGATTTGCACTGAATATTGAATGTAGCAGCTTTCTCTCATAGAGAGACAAGCTTTTGAGCAGATTTGGGCTAGATTTCACTTCATTTGAACAGAAGCACTATTTCAACATTACTGGTCTCAGAAACCTGAAAACTGACAATCTTGAGCACTGAGGTCCTAACATAAGTTTTTGTGCATACAACTTCTAACGCATTAAAAACTGTCTTACAGCATTGCAAAAACATTGTATTTCATAAGGCATAAGCATCTTTCAGTTTGGCAAGATTTGCACTGAATATTGAATGAAGCAGCTTTCTCTCATAGAGAGACAAGCTTTTGAGCAGATTTGGGCTAGATTTCACTTCATTTGAACAGAAGCACTATTTCAACATTACTGGTCTCAGAAACCTGTAAACGGGCAATCTTGAGCATTGAAGTCCTAACATAAGTTTTTGTGCATATAACTTCTAACACTTTAAAAACTGTCTTACAGCATTGCAAAAACATTTTATTTCATAAGGCATAAGCATCTTTCAGTTTGGCGAGATTTGCACTGAATATTGAATGAAGCAGCTTTCTCTCATAGAGAGACAAGCTTTTGAGCAGATTTGGGCTAGATTTCACTTCATTTGAACAGAAGCACTATTTCAACATTACTGGTCTCAGAAACCTGTAAAATGACAATCTTGAGCATTGAAGTCCTAACATAAGTTTTGTGCAAATAACTGCTTACACATTAAAAACTGTCTCACTGCATTGCAGAAATTATTTTATTTCATAAGACATAAGCATCTTTCAGTTTGGCAAGATTTGCACTGAATATTGAATGAAGCAGCTTTCTCTCATAGAGAGACAAGCTTTTGAGCACATTTGGGCTAGATTTCACTTCATTTGAACAGAAGCACTATTTCAACATTACTGGTCTCAGAAACCTGTAAAATGACAATCTTGAGCATTGAAGTCCTAACATAAGTTTTTGTGCATATAACTGCTAACACATTAAAAACTGTCTCACTGCATTGCAGAAATTATTTTATTTCATAAGACATAAGCATCTTTCAGTTTGGCAAGATTTGCACTGAATATTGAATGAAGCAGCTTTCTCTCATAGAGAGACAAGCTTTTGAGCAGATTTGGGCTAGATTTCACTTCATTTGAACAGAAGCACTATTTCAACTTTACTGGTCTCAGAAACCTGTAAACTGACAATCTTGAGCATTGAAGTCCTAACACATGTTTTTATGCATATAACTTCTAACAAATTAAAAACTGTCTTACAGCATTGCAAAAACATTGTATTCCCAAAGGCATAAGCATCTTTCAGTTTGGCAAGATTTGCACTGAATATTGAATGTAGCAGCTTTCTCTCATAGAGAGACAAGCTTTTGAGCAGATTTGGGCTAGATTTCACTTCATTTGAACAGAAGCACTATTTCAGCATTACTGGTCTCAGAAACCTGTAAACTGACAATCTTGAGCATTAAAGTCCTAACACATGTTTTTGTGCATATAACTTCTAACACATTAAAAACTGTCTTACAGCATTGCAAAAACATTGTATTCCAAAAGGCATAAGCATCTTTCAGTTTGGCAAGATTTGCACTGAATATTGAATGTAGCAGCTTTCTCTCATAGAGAGACAAGCTTTTGAGCAGATTTGGGCTAGATTTCACTTCATTTGAACAGAAGCACTATTTCAACATTACTGGTCTCAGAAACCTGAAAACTGACAATCTTGAGCACTGAGGTCCTAACATAAGTTTTTGTGCATACAACTTCTAACGCATTAAAAACTGTCTTACAGCATTGCAAAAACATTGTATTTCATAAGGCATAAGCATCTTTCAGTTTAGCAAGATTTGCACTGAATATTGAATGAAGCAGCTTTCTCTCATAGAGAGACAAGCTTTTGAGCAGATTTGGGCTAGATTTCACTTCATTTGAATAGAAGCACTATTTCAACATTATTGGTCTCAGAAACCTGTAATCTGGCAATCGTGAGCATTGAAGTCCTAACATAAGTTTTTGTACATATAACTTCTAACACATTAAAACTGTCTTACAGCATTGCAAAAACCTTGTATTTCATAAGGCATAAGCATCTTTCAGTTTGGCAAGATTTGCACTGAATATTGAATGAAGCAGCTTTCTCTCATAGAGAGACAAGCTTTTGAGCAGATTTGGGATAGATTTCACTTCATTTGAACAGAAGCACTATTTCAACATTACTGGTCTCAGAAACCTGTAAAATGACAATCTTGAGCATTGAAGTCCTAACATAAGTTTTTGTGCATACAACTTCTAACACATTAAAAACTGTCTTACAGCATTGCAAAAACATTGTATTTCATAAGGCATAAGCATCTTTCATTTTGGCAAGATTTGCACTGAATATTGAATGAAGCAGCTTTCTCTCATAGAGAGACAAGCTTTTGAGCAGATCTGGGCTAGATTTCACTTCATTTGAAAAGAAGCACTATTTCAACATTACTGGTCTCAGAAACCTGTAAACTGACAATCTTGAGCATTGAAGTCCTAACATATGTTTTTGTGCATATAACTTCTAACACATTAAAAACTGTCGTACAGCATTGCAAAAACATTGTATTTCATAAGGCATAAGCATCTTTCATTTTGGCAAGATTTGCACTGAATATTGAATGAAGCAGCTTTCTCTCATAGAGAGACAAGCTTTTGAGCAGATTTGGGCTAGATTTCACTTCATTTGAACAGAAGCACTATTTCAACATTACTGGTCTCAGAAACCTGTAAACTGGCAATCTTGAGCATTGAAGTCCTAACATAAGTTTTTGTGCATATAACTTCTAACACATTAAAAACTGTCTTACAGCATTGCAAAAACATTTTATTTCATACGGCATAAGCATCTTTCAGTTTGGCAAGATTTGCACTGAATATTGAATGAAGCAGCTTTCTCTCATAGAGAGACAAGCTTTTGAGCAGATTTGGGCTAGATTTCACTTCATTTGAACAGAAGCACTATTTCAACATTACTGGTCTCAGAAACCTGTAAAATGACAATCTTGAGCATTGAAGTCCTAACATAAGTTTTTGTGCAAATAACTGCTAACACGTTAAAAACTGTCTCACTGCATTGCAGAAATTATTTTATTTCATAAGACATAAGCATCTTTCAGTTTGGCAAGATTTGCACTGAATATTGAATGAAGCAGCTTTCTCTCATAGAGAGACAAGCTTTTGAGCAGATTTGGGCTAGATTTCACTTCATTTGAACAGAAGCACTATTTCAACATTACTGGTCTCAGAAACCTGTAAACTGGCAATCTTGAGCATTGAAGTCCTAACATAAGTTTTTGTGCATACAACTTCTATTGCATTAAAAACTGTCTTACAGCATTGCAAAAACATTGTATTTCATAAGGCATAAGCATCTTTCAGTTTGGCAAGATTTGCACTGAATATTGAATGAAGCAGCTTTCTCTCATAGAGAGACAAGCTTTTGAGCAGATTTGGGCTAGATTTCACTTCATTTGAACAGAAGCACTATTTCAACATTACTGGTCTCAGAAACCTGTAAACTGGCAATCTTGAGCATTGAAGTCTTAACATAAGTTTTTGTGCATATAACTTCTAACACATTAAAAACTGTCTTACAGCATTGCAAAAACATTTTATTTCATAAGGCATAAGCATCTTTCAGTTTGGCAAGATTTGCACTGAATATTGAATGAAGCAGCTTTCTCTCATAGAGAGACAAGCTTTTGAGCAGATTTGGGCTAGATTTCACTTCATTTGAACAGAAGCACTATTTCAACATTACTGGTCTCAGAAACCTGTAAAATGACAATCTTGAGCATTGAAGTCCTAACATAAGTTTTTGTGCAAATAACTGCTAACACATTAAAAACTGTCTTACAGCATTGCAAAAACATTGTATTCCAAAAGGCATAAGCATCTTTCAGTTTGGCAAGATTTGCACTGAATATTGAATGAAGCAGCTTTCTCTCATAGAGAGACAAGCTTTTGAGCAGATTTGGGCTAGATTTCACTTCATTTGAACAGAAGCACTATTTCAACATTACTGGTCTCAGAAACCTGTAAACTGGCAATCTTGAGCATTGAAGTCCTAACATAAGTTTTTGTGCATATAACTGCTAACACATTAAAAACTGTCTCACTGCATTGCAGAAATTATTTTATTTCATAAGACATAAGCATCTTTCAGTTTGGCAAGATTTGCACTGAATATTGAATTAAGCAGCTTTCTCTCATAGAGAGACAAGCTTTTGAGCAGATTTGGGCTAGATTTCACTTCATTTGAACAGAAGCACAATTTCAACTTTACTGGTCTCAGAAACCTGTAAACTGACAATCTTGAGCATTGAAGTCCTAACACATTTTTTTGTGCATATAACTTCTAACACATTAAAAACTGTCTTACAGCATTGCAAAAACATTGTATTCCAAAAGGCATAAGCATCTTTCAGTTTGGCAAGATTTGCACTGAATATTGAATGAAGCAGCTTTCTCTCATAGAGAGACAAGCTTTTGAGCAGATTTGGGCTAGATTTCACTTCATTTGAACAGAAGCACTATTTCAACATTACTGGTCTCAGAAACCTGTAAACTGGCAATCTTGAGCATTGAAGTCCTAACATAAGTTTTTGTGCATATAACTTCTAACACATTAAAAACTGTCTTACAGCATTGCAAAAACCTTGTATTTCATAAGGCATAAGCATCTTTCAGTTTGGCAAGATTTGCACTGAATATTGAATGAAGCAGCTTTCTCTCATAGAGAGACAAGCTTTTGAGCAGATTTGGGCTAGATTTCACTTCATTTGAACAGAAGCACTATTTCAACATTACTGGTCTCAGAAACCTGTAAAATGACAATCTTGAGCATTGAAGTCCTAAAATAAGTTTTTGTGCATATAACTGCTAACACATTAAAAACTGTCTCGCTGCAATGCAGAAATCATTTTATTTCATATGACAAAAGCATCTTTCAGTTTGGCAAGATTTGCACTGAATATTGAATGTAGCAGCTTTCTCTCATAGAGAGACAAGCTTTTGAGCAGATTTGGGCTAGATTTCACTTCATTTGAACAGAAGCACAATTTCAACTTTACTGGTCTCAGAAACCTGTAAACTGACAATCTTGAGCATTGAAGTCCTAACACATTTTTTTGTGCATATAACTTCTAACACATTAAAAACTGTCTTACAGCATTGCAAAAACATTGTATTCCCAAAGGCATAAGCATCTTTCAGTTTGGCAAGATTTGCACTGAATATTGAATGTAGCAGCTTTCTCTCATAGAGAGACAAGCTTTTGAGCAGATTTGGGCTAGATTTCACTTCATTTGAACAGAAGCACTATTTCAGCATTACTGGTCTCAGAAACCTGTAAACTGACAATCTTGAGCATTAAAGTCCTAACACATGTTTTTGTGCATATAACTTCTAACACATTAAAAACTGTCTTACAGCATTGCAAAAACATTGTATTCCAAAAGGCATAAGCATCTTTCAGTTTGGCAAGATTTGCACTGAATATTGAATGTAGCAGCTTTCTCTCATAGAGAGACAAGCTTTTGAGCAGATTTGGGCTAGATTTCACTTCATTTGAACAGAAGCACTATTTCAGCATTACTGGTGTCAGAAACCTGTAAACTGACAATCTTGAGCATTGAAGTCCTAACACATGTTTTTGTGCATATAACTTCTAACACATTAATAACTGTCTTACAGCATTGCAGAAATTATTTTATTTCATAAGACATAAGCATCTTCCAGTTTGGCAAGATTTGCACTGAATATTGAATGAAGCAGCTTTCTCTCATAGAGAGACAAGCTTTTGAGCAGATTTGGGCTAGATTTCACTTCATTTGAACAGAAGCACTATTTCAACTTTACTGGTCTCAGAAACCTGTAAACTGACAATCTTGAGCATTGAAGTCCTAACACATGTTTTTATGCATATAACTTCTAACAAATTAAAAACTGTCTTACAGCATTGCAAAAACATTGTATTCCCAAAGGCATAAGCATCTTTCAGTTTGGCAAGATTTGCACTGAATATTGAATGTAGCAGCTTTCTCTCATAGAGAGACAAGCTTTTGAGCAGATTTGGGCTAGATTTCACTTCATTTGAACAGAAGCACTATTTCAGCATTACTGGTCTCAGAAACCTGTAAACTGACAATCTTGAGCATTAAAGTCCTAACACATGTTTTTGTGCATATAACTTCTAACACATTAAAAACTGTCTTACAGCATTGCAAAAACATTGTATTCCAAAAGGCATAAGCATCTTTCAGTTTGGCAAGATTTGCACTGAATATTGAATGTAGCAGCTTTCTCTCATAGAGAGACAAGCTTTTGAGCAGATTTGGGCTAGATTTCACTTCATTTGAACAGAAGCACTATTTCAACATTACTGGTCTCAGAAACCTGAAAACTGACAATCTTGAGCACTGAGGTCCTAACATAAGTTTTTGTGCATACAACTTCTAACGCATTAAAAACTGTCTTACAGCATTGCAAAAACATTGTATTTCATAAGGCATAAGCATCTTTCAGTTTAGCAAGATTTGCACTGAATATTGAATGAAGCAGCTTTCTCTCATAGAGAGACAAGCTTTTGAGCAGATTTGGGCTAGATTTCACTTCATTTGAATAGAAGCACTATTTCAACATTATTGGTCTCAGAAACCTGTAATCTGGCAATCGTGAGCATTGAAGTCCTAACATAAGTTTTTGTGCATATAACTTCTAACACATTAAAACTGTCTTACAGCATTGCAAAAACCTTGTATTTCATAAGGCATAAGCATCTTTCAGTTTGGCAAGATTTGCACTGAATATTGAATGAAGCAGCTTTCTCTCATAGAGAGACAAGCTTTTGAGCAGATTTGGGCTAGATTTCACTTCATTTGAACAGAAGCACTATTTCAACATTACTGGTCTCAGAAACCTGTAAAATGACAATCTTGAGCATTGAAGTCCTAACATAAGTTTTTGTGCATACAACTTCTAACACATTAAAAACTGTCTTACAGCATTGCAAAAACATTGTATTTCATAAGGCATAAGCATCTTTCATTTTGGCAAGATTTGCACTGAATATTGAATGAAGCAGCTTTCTCTCATAGAGAGACAAGCTTTTGAGCAGATCTGGGCTAGATTTCACTTCATTTGAAAAGAAGCACTATTTCAACATTACTGGTCTCAGAAACCTGTAAACTGACAATCTTGAGCATTGAAGTCCTAACATATGTTTTTGTGCATATAACTTCTAACACATTAAAAACTGTCGTACAGCATTGCAAAAACATTGTATTTCATAAGGCATAAGCATCTTTCATTTTGGCAAGATTTGCACTGAATATTGAATGAAGCAGCTTTCTCTCATAGAGAGACAAGCTTTTGAGCAGATTTGGGCTAGATTTCACTTCATTTGAACAGAAGCACTATTTCAACATTACTGGTCTCAGAAACCTGTAAACTGGCAATCTTGAGCATTGAAGTCCTAACATAAGTTTTTGTGCATACAACTTCTATTGCATTAAAAACTGTCTTACAGCATTGCAAAACATTGTATTTCATAAGGCATAAGCATCTTTCAGTTTGGCAAGATTTGCACTGAATATTGAATGAAGCAGCTTTCTCTCATAGAGAGACAAGCTTTTGAGCAGATTTGGGCTAGATTTCACTTCATTTGAACAGAAGCACTATTTCAACATTACTCGTCTCAGAAACCTGTAAACGGGCAATCTTGAGCATTGAAGTCCTAACATAAGTTTTTGTGCATATAACTTCTAACACATTAAAAACTGTCTTACAGCATTGCAAAAACATTTTATTTCATACGGCATAAGCATCTTTCAGTTTGGCAAGATTTGCACTGAATATTGAATGAAGCAGCTTTCTCTCATAGAGAGACAAGCTTTTGAGCAGATTTGGGCTAGATTTCACTTCATTTGAACAGAAGCACTATTTCAACATTACTGGTCTCAGAAACCTGTAAAATGACAATCTTGAGCATTGAAGTCCTAACATAAGTTTTTGTGCAAATAACTGCTAACACGTTAAAAACTGTCTCACTGCATTGCAGAAATTATTTTATTTCATAAGACATAAGCATCTTTCAGTTTGGCAAGATTTGCACTGAATATTGAATGAAGCAGCTTTCTCTCATAGAGAGACAAGCTTTTGAGCAGATTTGGGCTAGATTTCACTTCATTTGAACAGATGCACTATTTCAACATTACTGGTCTCAGAAACCTGTAAACTGGCAATCTTGAGCATTGAAGTCCTAACATAAGTTTTTGTGCATACAACTTCTATTGCATTAAAAACTGTCTTACAGCATTGCAAAAACATTGTATTTCATAAGGCATAAGCATCTTTCAGTTTGGCAAGATTTGCACTGAATATTGAATGAAGCAGCTTTCTCTCATAGAGAGACAAGCTTTTGAGCAGATTTGGGCTAGATTTCACTTCATTTGAACAGAAGCACTATTTCAACATTACTGGTCTCAGAAACCTGTAAACTGGCAATCTTGAGCATTGAAGTCTTAACATAAGTTTTTGTGCATATAACTTCTAACACATTAAAAACTGTCTTACAGCATTGCAAAAACATTTTATTTCATAAGGCATAAGCATCTTTCAGTTTGGCAAGATTTGCACTGAATATTGAATGAAGCAGCTTTCTCTCATAGAGAGACAAGCTTTTGAGCAGATTTGGGCTAGATTTCACTTCATTTGAACAGAAGCACTATTTCAACATTACTGGTCTCAGAAACCTGTAAAATGACAATCTTGAGCATTGAAGTCCTAACATAAGTTTTTGTGCAAATAACTGCTAACACATTAAAAACTGTCTTACAGCATTGCAAAAACATTGTATTCCAAAAGGCATAAGCATCTTTCAGTTTGGCAAGATTTGCACTGAATATTGAATGAAGCAGCTTTCTCTCATAGAGAGACAAGCTTTTGAGCAGATTTGGGCTAGATTTCACTTCATTTGAACAGAAGCACTATTTCAACATTACTGGTCTCAGAAACCTGTAAACTGGCAATCATGAGCATTGAAGTCCTAACATAAGTTTTTGTGCATATAACTGCTAACACATTAAAAACTGTCTCACTGCATTGCAGAAATTATTTTATTTCATAAGACATAAGCATCTTTCAGTTTGGCAAGATTTGCACTGAATATTGAATTAAGCAGCTTTCTCTCATAGAGAGACAAGCTTTTGAGCAGATTTGGGCTAGATTTCACTTCATTTGAACAGAAGCACAATTTCAACTTTACTGGTCTCAGAAACCTGTAAACTGACAATCTTGAGCATTGAAGTCCTAACACATTTTTTTGTGCATATAACTTCTAACACATTAAAAACTGTCTTACAGCATTGCAAAAACATTGTATTCCAAAAGGCATAAGCATCTTTCAGTTTGGCAAGATTTGCACTGAATATTGAATGAAGCAGCTTTCTCTCATAGAGAGACAAGCTTTTGAGCAGATTTGGGCTAGATTTCACTTCATTTGAACAGAAGCACTATTTCAACATTACTGGTCTCAGAAACCTGTAAACTGGCAATCTTGAGCATTGAAGTCCTAACATAAGTTTTTGTGCATATAACTTCTAACACATTAAAAACTGTCTTACAGCATTGCAAAAACCTTGTATTTCATAAGGCATAAGCATCTTTCAGTTTGGCAAGATTTGCACTGAATATTGAATGAAGCAGCTTTCTCTCATAGAGAGACAAGCTTTTGAGCAGATTTGGGCTAGATTTCACTTCATTTGAACAGAAGCACTATTTCAACATTACTGGTCTCAGAAACCTGTAAAATGACAATCTTGAGCATTGAAGTCCTAAAATAAGTTTTTGTGCATATAACTGCTAACACATTAAAAACTGTCTCGCTGCAATGCAGAAATCATTTTATTTCATAAGACAAAAGCATCTTTCAGTTTGGCAAGATTTGCACTGAATATTGAATGTAGCAGCTTTCTCTCATAGAGAGACAAGCTTTTGAGCAGATTTGGGCTAGATTTCACTTCATTTGAACAGAAGCACAATTTCAACTTTACTGGTCTCAGAAACCTGTAAACTGACAATCTTGAGCATTGAAGTCCTAACACATTTTTTTGTGCATATAACTTCTAACACATTAAAAACTGTCTTACAGCATTGCAAAAACATTGTATTCCCAAAGGCATAAGCATCTTTCAGTTTGGCAAGATTTGCACTGAATATTGAATGTAGCAGCTTTCTCTCATAGAGAGACAAGCTTTTGAGCAGATTTGGGCTAGATTTCACTTCATTTGAACAGAAGCACTATTTCAGCATTACTGGTCTCAGAAACCTGTAAACTGACAATCTTGAGCATTAAAGTCCTAACACATGTTTTTGTGCATATAACTTCTAACACATTAAAAACTGTCTTACAGCATTGCAAAAACATTGTATTCCAAAAGGCATAAGCATCTTTCAGTTTGGCAAGATTTGCACTGAATATTGAATGTAGCAGCTTTCTCTCATAGAGAGACAAGCTTTTGAGCAGATTTGGGCTAGATTTCACTTCATTTGAACAGAAGCACTATTTCAGCATTACTGGTGTCAGAAACCTGTAAACTGACAATCTTGAGCATTGAAGTCCTAACACATGTTTTTGTGCATATAACTTCTAACACATTAATAACTGTCTTACAGCATTGCAAAAACATTGTATTCCAAAAGGCATAAGCATCTTTCAGTTTGGCAAGATTTGCACTGAATATTGAATGAAGCAGCTTTCTCTCATAGAGAGACAAGCTTTTGAGCAGATTTGGGCTAGATTTCACTTCATTTGAACAGAAGCACTATTTCAACATTACTGGTCTCAGAAACCTGTAAACTGGCAATCTTGAGCATTGAAGTCCTAACATAAGTTTTTGTGCATATAACTTCTAACACATTAAAAACTGTCTTACAGCATTGCAAAAACCTTGTATTTCATAAGGCATAAGCATCTTTCAGTTTGGCAAGATTTGCACTGAATATTGAATGAAGCAGCTTTCTCTCATAGAGAGACAAGCTTTTGAGCAGATTTGGGCTAGATTTCACTTCATTTGAACAGAAGCACTATTTCAACATTACTGGTCTCAGAAACCTGTAAAATTACAATCTTGAGCATTGAAGTCCTAAAATAAGTTTTTGTGCATATAACTGCTAACACATTAAAAACTGTCTCGCTGCATTGCAGAAATCATTTTATTTCATAAGACAAAAGCATCTTTCAGTTTGGCAAGATTTGCACTGAATATTGAATGTAGCAGCTTTCTCTCATAGAGAGACAAGCTTTTGAGCAGATTTGGGCTAGATTTCACTTCATTTGAACAGAAGCACTATTTCAACATTACTGGTGTCAGAAACCTGTAAACTGACAATCTTGAGCATTGAAGTCCTAACACATGTTTTTGTGCATATAACTTCTAACACATTAAAAACTGTCTTACAGCATTGCAAAAACATTGTATTCCAAAAGGCATAAGCATCTTTCAGTTTGGCAAGATTTGCACTGAATATTGAATGTAGCAGCTTTCCCTCATAGAGAGACAAGCTTTTGAGCAGATTTGGGCTAGATTTCACTTTATTTGAACAGAAGCACTATTTCAACATTACTGGTCTCAGAAACCTGAAAACTGACAATCTTGAGCACTGAGGTCCTAACATATGTTTTTGTGCATACAACTTCTAACGCATTAAAAACTGTCTTACAGCATTGCAAAAACATTGTATTTCATAAGGCATAAGCATCTTTCAGTTTATCAAGATTTGCACTGAATATTGAATGAAGCAGCTTTCTCTCATAGAGAGACAAGCTTTTGAGCAGATTTGGGCTAGATTTCACTTCATTTGAATAGAAGCACTATTTCAACATTACTGGTCTCAGAAACCTGTAATCTGGCAATCTTGAGCATTGAAGTCCTAACATAAGTTTTTGTGCATATAACTTCTAACACATTAAAAACTGTCTTACAGCATTGCAAAAACCTTGTATTTCATAAGGCATAAGCATCTTTCAGTTTGGCAAGATTTGCACTGAATATTGAATGAAGCAGCTTTCTCTCATAGAGAGACAAGCTTTTGAGCAGATTTGGGCTAGATTTCACTTCATTTGAACAGAAGCACTATTTCAACATTACTGGTCTCAGAAACCTGTAAAATGACAATCTTGAGCATTGAAGTCCTAACATAAGTTTTTGTGCATACAACTTCTAACACATTAAAAACTGTCTTACAGCATTGCAAAAACATTGTATTCCCAAAGGCATAAGCATCTTTCAGTTTGGCAAGATTTGCACTGAATATTGAATGTAGCAGCTTTCTCTCATAGAGAGACAAGCTTTTGAGCAGATTTGGGCTAGATTTCAATAATTTGAACAGAAGCACTATTTCAGCATTACTGGTCTCAGAAACCTGTAAACTGACAATCTTGAGCATTATAGTCCTAACACATGTTTTTGTGCATATAACTTCTAACACATTAAAAACTGTCTTACAGCATTGCAAAAACATTGTATTTCAAAAGGCATAAGCATCTTTCAGTTTGGCAAGATTTGCACTGAATATTGAATGTAGCAGCTTTCTCTCATAGAGAGACAAGCTTTTGAGCAGATTTGGGCTAGATTTCACTTCATTTGAACAGAAGCACTATTTCAACATTACTGGTCTCAGAAACCTGTAAACTGACAATCTTGAGCACTGAGGTCCTAACATAAGTTTTTGTGCATACAACTTCTAACGCATTAAAAACTGTCTTACAGCATTGCAAAAACATTGTATTTCATAAGGCATAAGCATCTTTCAGTTTAGCAAGATTTGCACTGAATATTGAATGAAGCAGCTTTCTCTCATAGAGAGACAAGCTTTTGAGCAGATTTGGGCTAGATATCACTTCATTTGAACAGAAGCACTATTTCAACATTACTGGTCTCAGAAACCTGTAATCTGGCAATCTTGAGCATTGAAGTCCTAACATAAGTTTTTGTGCATGTAACTTCTAACACATTAAAAACTGTCTTACAGCATTGCAAAAACCTTGTATTTCATAAGGCATAAGCATCTTTCAGTTTGGCAAGATTTGCACTGAATATTGAATGTAGCAGCTTTCTCTCATAGAGAGACAAGCTTTTGAGCAGATTTGGGCTAGATTTCACTTCATTTGAACAGAAGCACTATTTCAACATTACTGGTCTCAGAAACATGTAAAATGACAATCTTGAGCATTGAAGTCCTAACATAAGTTTTTGTGCATATAACTGCTAACACATTAAAAACTGTCTCACTGCATTGCAGAAATTATTTTATTTCATAAGACATAAGCATCTTTCAGTTTTTCAAGATTTGCACTGAATATTGAATGTAGCAGCTTTCTCTCATAGAGAGACAAGCTTTTGAGCAGATTTGGGCTAGATTTCACTTCATTTGAACAGAAGCACAATTTCAACTTTACTGGTCTCAGAAACCTGTAAACTGACAATCTTGAGCATTGAAGTCCTAACACATGTTTTTGTGCATATAACTTCTAACACATTAAAAACTGTCTTACAGCATTGCAAAAACATTGTATTCCCAAAGGCATAAGCATCTTTCAGTTTGGCAAGATTTGCACTGAATATTGAATGTAGCAGCTTTCTCTCATAGAGAGACAAGCTTTTGAGCAGATTTGGGCTAGATTTCACTTCATTTGAACAGAAGCACTATTTCAGCATTACTGGTCTCAGAAACCTGTAAACTGACAATCTTGAGCATTGAAGTCCTAACACATGTTTTTGTGCATATAACTTCTAACACATTAAAAACTGTCTTACAGCATTGCAAAAACATTGTATTCCAAAAGGCATAAGCATCTTTCAGTTTGGCAAGATTTGCACTGAATATTGAATGTAGCAGCTTTCTCTCATAGAGAGACAAGCTTTTGAGCAGATTTGGGCTAGATTTCACTTCATTTGAAAAGAAGCACTATTTCAACATTACTGGTCTCAGAAACCTGTAAACTGACAATCTTGAGCACTGAGGTCCTAACATAAGTTTTTGTGCATACAACTTCTATTGCATTAAAAACTGTCTTACAGCATTGCAAAAACATTGTATTTCATAAGGCATAAGCATCTTTCAGTTTGGCAAGATTTGCACTGAATATTGAATGAAGCAGCTTTCTCTCATAGAGAGACAAGCTTTTGAGCAGATTTGGGCTAGATTTCACTTCATTTGAACAGAAGCACTATTTCAACATTACTGGTCTCAGAAACCTGTAAAATGACAATCTTGAGCATTGAAGTCCTAACATAAGTTTTTGTGCATATAACTTCTAACACATTAAAAACTGTCTCACTGCATTGCAGAAATTATTTTATTTCATAAGACATAAGCATCTTTCAGTTTGGCAAGATTTGCACTGAATATTGAATGAAGCAGCTTTCTCTCATAGAGAGACAAGCTTTTGAGCAGATTTGGGCTAGATTTCACTTCATTTGAACAGAAGCACAATTTCAACTTTACTGGTCTCAGAAACCTGTAAACTGACAATCTTGAGCATTGAAGTCCTAACACATGTTTTTGTGCATATAACTTCTAACACATTAAAAACTGTCTTACAGCATTGCAAAAACATTGTATTCCCAAAGGCATAAGCATCTTTCAGTTTGGCAAGATTTGCACTGAATATTGAATGTAGCAGCTTTCTCTCATAGAGAGACAAGCTTTTGAGCAGATTTGGGCTAGATTTCACTTCATTTGAACAGAAGCACTATTTCAGCATTACTGGTCTCAGAAACCTGTAAACTGACAATCTTGAGCATTAAAGTCCTAACACATGTTTTTGTGCATATAACTTCTAACACATTAAAAACTGTCTTACAGCATTGCAAAAACATTGTATTCCAAAAGGCATAAGCATCTTTCAGTTTGGCAAGATTTGCACTGAATATTGAATGTAGCAGCTTTCTCTCATAGAGAGACAAGCTTTTGAGCAGATTTGGGCTAGATTTCACTTCATTTGAACAGAAGCACTATTTCAGCATTACTGGTGTCAGAAACCTGTAAACTGACAATCTTGAGCATTGAAGTCCTAACACATGTTTTTGTGCATATAACTTCTAACACATTAAAAACTGTCTTACAGCATTGCAAAAACATTGTATTCCAAAAGGCATAAGCATCTTTCAGTTTGGCAAGATTTGCACTGAATATTGAATGAAGCAGCTTTCTCTCATAGAGAGACAAGCTTTTGAGCACATTTGGGCTAGATTTCACTTCATTTGAACAGAAGCACTATTTCAACATTACTGGTCTCAGAAACCTGTAAACTGGCAATCTTGAGCATTGAAGTCCTAACATAAGTTTTTGTGCATATAACTTCTAACACATTAAAAACTGTCTTACAGCATTGCAAAAACCATGTATTTCATAAGGCATAAGCATCTTTCAGTTTGGCAAGATTTGCACTGAATATTGAATGAAGCAGCTTTCTCTCATAGAGAGACAAGCTTTTGAGCAGATTTGGGCTAGATTTCACTTCATTTGAACAGAAGCACTATTTCAACATTACTGGTCTCAGAAACCTGTAAAATTACAATCTTGAGCATTGAAGTCCTAAAATAAGTTTTTGTGCATATAACTGCTAACACATTAAAAACTGTCTCGCTGCATTGCAGAAATCATTTTATTTCATAAGACAAAAGCATCTTTCAGTTTGGCAAGATTTGCACTGAATATTGAATGTAGCAGCTTTCTCTCATAGAGAGACAAGCTTTTGAGCAGATTTGGGCTAGATTTCACTTCATTTGAACAGAAGCACTATTTCAACATTACTGGTGTCAGAAACCTGTAAACTGACAATCTTGAGCATTGAAGTCCTAACACATGTTTTTGTGCATATAACTTCTAACACATTAAAAACTGTCTTACAGCATTGCAAAAACATTGTATTCCAAAAGGCATAAGCATCTTTCAGTTTGGCAAGATTTGCACTGAATATTGAATGTAGCAGCTTTCCCTCATAGAGAGACAAGCTTTTGAGCAGATTTGGGCTAGATTTCACTTTATTTGAACAGAAGCACTATTTCAACATTACTGGTCTCAGAAACCTGAAAACTGACAATCTTGAGCACTGAGGTCCTAACATATGTTTTTGTGCATACAACTTCTAACGCATTAAAAACTGTCTTACAGCATTGCAAAAACATTGTATTTCATAAGGCATAAGCATCTTTCAGTTTAGCAAGATTTGCACTGAATATTGAATGAAGCAGCTTTCTCTCATAGAGAGACAAGCTTTTGAGCAGATTTGGGCTAGATTTCACTTCATTTGAATAGAAGCACTATTTCAACATTACTGGTCTCAGAAACCTGTAATCTGGCAACCTTGAGCATTGAAGTCCTAACATAAGTTTTTGTGCATATAACTTCTAACACATTAAAAACTGTCTTACAGCATTGCAAAAACCTTGTATTTCATAAGGCATAAGCATCTTTCAGTTTGGCAAGATTTGCACTGAATATTGAATGAAGCAGCTTTCTCTCATAGAGAGACAAGCTTTTGAGCAGATTTGGGCTAGATTTCACTTCATTTGAACAGAAGCACTATTTCAACATTACTGGTCTCAGAAACCTGTAAAATGACAATCTTGAGCATTGAAGTCCTAACATAAGTTTTTGTGCATACAACTTCTAACACATTAAAAACTGTCTTACAGCATTGCAAAAACATTGTATTCCCAAAGGCATAAGCATCTTTCAGTTTGGCAAGATTTGCACTGAATATTGAATGTAGCAGCTTTCTCTCATAGAGAGACAAGCTTTTGAGCAGATTTGGGCTAGATTTCAATAATTTGAACAGAAGCACTATTTCAGCATTACTGGTCTCAGAAACCTGTAAACTGACAATCTTGAGCATTATAGTCCTAACACATGTTTTTGTGCATATAACTTCTAACACATTAAAAACTGTCTTACAGCATTGCAAAAACATTGTATTTCAAAAGGCATAAGCATCTTTCAGTTTGGCAAGATTTGCACTGAATATTGAATGTAGCAGCTTTCTCTCATAGAGAGACAAGCTTTTGAGCAGATTTGGGCTAGATTTCACTTCATTTGAACAGAAGCAATATTTCAACATTACTGGTCTCAGAAACCTGTAAACTGACAATCTTGAGCACTGAGGTCCTAACATAAGTTTTTGTGCATACAACTTCTAACGCATTAAAAACTGTCTTACAGCATTGCAAAAACATTGTATTTCATAAGGCATAAGCATCTTTCAGTTTAGCAAGATTTGAACTGAATATTGAATGAAGCAGCTTTCTCTCATAGAGAGACAAGCTTTTGAGCAGATTTGGGCTAGATTTCACTTCATTTGAACAGAAGCACTATTTCAACATTACTGGTCTCAGAAACCTGTAATCTGGCAATCTTGAGCATTGAAGTCCTAACATAAGTTTTTGTGCATGTAACTTCTAACACATTAAAAACTGTCTTACAGCATTGCAAAAACCTTGTATTTCATAAGGCATAAGCATCTTTCAGTTTGGCAAGATTTGCACTGAATATTGAATGTAGCAGCTTTCTCTCATAGAGAGACAAGCTTTTGAGCAGATTTGGGCTAGATTTCACTTCATTTGAACAGAAGCACTATTTCAACATTACTGGTCTCAGAAACATGTAAAATGACAATCTTGAGCATTGAAGTCCTAACATAAGTTTTTGTGCATATAACTGCTAACACATTAAAAACTGTCTCACTGCATTGCAGAAATTATTTTATTTCATAAGACATAAGCATCTTTCAGTTTTTCAAGATTTGCACTGAATATTGAATGTAGCAGCTTTCTCTCATAGAGAGACAAGCTTTTGAGCAGATTTGGGCTAGATTTCACTTCATTTGAACAGAAGCACAATTTCAACTTTACTGGTCTCAGAAACCTGTAAACTGACAATCTTGAGCATTGAAGTCCTAACACATGTTTTTGTGCATATAACTTCTAACACATTAAAAACTGTCTTACAGCATTGCAAAAACATTGTATTCCCAAAGGCATAAGCATCTTTCAGTTTGGCAAGATTTGCACTGAATATTGAATGTAGCAGCTTTCTCTCATAGAGAGACAAGCTTTTGAGCAGATTTGGGCTAGATTTCACTTCATTTGAACAGAAGCACTATTTCAGCATTACTGGTCTCAGAAACCTGTAAACTGACAATCTTGAGCATTGAAGTCCTAACACATGTTTTTGTGCATATAACTTCTAACACATTAAAAACTGTCTTACAGCATTGCAAAAACATTGTATTCCAAAAGGCATAAGCATCTTTCAGTTTGGCAAGATTTGCACTGAATATTGAATGTAGCAGCTTTCTCTCATAGAGAGACAAGCTTTTGAGCAGATTTGGGCTAGATTTCACTTCATTTGAACAGAAGCACTATTTCAACATTACTGGTCTCAGAAACCTGTAAACTGACAATCTTGAGCACTGAGGTCCTAACATAAGTTTTTGTGCATACAACTTCTATTGCATTAAAAACTGTCTTACAGCATTGCAAAAACATTGTATTTCATAAGGCATAAGCATCTTTCAGTTTGGCAAGATTTGCACTGAATATTGAATGAAGCAGCTTTCTCTCATAGAGAGACAAGCTTTTGAGCAGATTTGGGCTAGATTTCACTTCATTTGAACAGAAGCACTATTTCAACATTACTGGTCTCAGAAACCTGTAAAATGACAATCTTGAGCATTGAAGTCCTAACATAAGTTTTTGTGCATATAACTTCTAACACATTAAAAACTGTCTCACTGCATTGCAGAAATTATTTTATTTCATATGACATAAGCATCTTTCAGTTTGGCAAGATTTGCACTGAATATTGAATGAAGCAGCTGTCTCTCATAGAGAGACAAGCTTTTGAGCAGATTTGGGCTAGATTTCACTTCATTTGAACAGAAGCACAATTTCAACTTTACTGGTCTCAGAAACCTGTAAACTGACAATCTTGAGCATTGAAGTCCTAACACATGTTTTTGTGCATATAACTTCTAACACATTAAAAACTGTCTTACAGCATTGCAAAAACATTGTATTCCCAAAGGCATAAGCATCTTTCAGTTTGGCAAGATTTGCACTGAATATTGAATGTAGCAGCTTTCTCTCATAGAGAGACAAGCTTTTGAGCAGATTTGGGCTAGATTTCACTTCATTTGAACAGAAGCACTATTTCAGCATTACTGGTCTCAGAAACCTGTAAACTGACAATCTTGAGCATTGAAGTCCTAACACATGTTTTTGTGCATATAACTTCTAACACATTAAAAACTGTCTTACAGCATTGCAAAAACATTGTATTCCAAAAGGCATAAGCATCTTTCAGTTTGGCAAGATTTGCACTGAATATTGAATGTAGCAGCTTTCTCTCATAGAGAGACAAGCTTTTGAGCAGATTTGGGCTAGATTTCACTTCATTTGAAAAGAAGCACTATTTCAACATTACTGGTCTCAGAAACCTGTAAACTGACAATCTTGAGCACTGAGGTCCTAACATAAGTTTTTGTGCATACAACTTCTATTGCATTAAAAACTGTCTTACAGCATTGCAAAAACATTGTATTTCATAAGGCATAAGCATCTTTCAGTTTGGCAAGATTTGCACTGAATATTGAATGAAGCAGCTTTCTCTCATAGAGAGACAAGCTTTTGAGCAGATTTGGGCTAGATTTCACTTCATTTGAACAGAAGCACTATTTCAACATTACTGGTCTCAGAAACCTGTAAAATGACAATCTTGAGCATTGAAGTCCTAACATAAGTTTTTGTGCATATAACTTCTAACACATTAAAAACTGTCTCACTGCATTGCAGAAATTATTTTATTTCATAAGACATAAGCATCTTTCAGTTTGGCAAGATTTGCACTGAATATTGAATGAAGCAGCTTTCTCTCATAGAGAGACAAGCTTTTGAGCAGATTTGGGCTAGATTTCACTTCATTTGAACAGAAGCACAATTTCAACTTTACTGGTCTCAGAAACCTGTAAACTGACAATCTTGAGCATTGAAGTCCTAACACATGTTTTTGTGCATATAACTTCTAACACATTAAAAACTGTCTTACAGCATTGCAAAAACATTGTATTCCCAAAGGCATAAGCATCTTTCAGTTTGGCAAGATTTGCACTGAATATTGAATGTAGCAGCTTTCTCTCATAGAGAGACAAGCTTTTGAGCAGATTTGGGCTAGATTTCACTTCATTTGAACAGAAGCACTATTTCAGCATTACTGGTCTCAGAAACCTGTAAACTGACAATCTTGAGCATTAAAGTCCTAACACATGTTTTTGTGCATATAACTTCTAACACATTAAAAACTGTCTTACAGCATTGCAAAAACATTGTATTCCAAAAGGCATAAGCATCTTTCAGTTTGGCAAGATTTGCACTGAATATTGAATGTAGCAGCTTTCTCTCATAGAGAGACAAGCTTTTGAGCAGATTTGGGCTAGATTTCACTTCATTTGAACAGAAGCACTATTTCAGCATTACTGGTGTCAGAAACCTGTAAACTGACAATCTTGAGCATTGAAGTCCTAACACATGTTTTTGTGCATATAACTTCTAACACATTAAAAACTGTCTTACAGCATTGCAAAAACATTGTATTCCAAAAGGCATAAGCATCTTTCAGTTTGGCAAGATTTGCACTGAATATTGAATGAAGCAGCTTTCTCTCATAGAGAGACAAGCTTTTGAGCAGATTTGGGCTAGATTTCACTTCATTTGAACAGAAGCACTATTTCAACATTACTGGTCTCAGAAACCTGTAAACTGGCAATCTTGAGCATTGAAGTCCTAACATAAGTTTTTGTGCATATAACTTCTAACACATTAAAAACTGTCTTACAGCATTGCAAAAACCATGTATTTCATAAGGCATAAGCATCTTTCAGTTTGGCAAGATTTGCACTGAATATTGAATGAAGCAGCTTTCTCTCATAGAGAGACAAGCTTTTGAGCAGATTTGGGCTAGATTTCACTTCATTTGAACAGAAGCACTATTTCAACATTACTGGTCTCAGAAACCTGTAAAATTACAATCTTGAGCATTGAAGTCCTAAAATAAGTTTTTGTGCATATAACTGCTAACACATTAAAAACTGTCTCGCTGCATTGCAGAAATCATTTTATTTCATAAGACAAAAGCATCTTTCAGTTTGGCAAGATTTGCACTGAATATTGAATGTAGCAGCTTTCTCTCATAGAGAGACAAGCTTTTGAGCAGATTTGGGCTAGATTTCACTTCATTTGAACAGAAGCACTATTTCAACATTACTGGTGTCAGAAACCTGTAAACTGACAATCTTGAGCATTGAAGTCCTAACACATGTTTTTGTGCATATAACTTCTAACACATTAAAAACTGTCTTACAGCATTGCAAAAACATTGTATTCCAAAAGGCATAAGCATCTTTCAGTTTGGCAAGATTTGCACTGAATATTGAATGTAGCAGCTTTCCCTCATAGAGAGACAAGCTTTTGAGCAGATTTGGGCTAGATTTCACTTTATTTGAACAGAAGCACTATTTCAACATTACTGGTCTCAGAAACCTGAAAACTGACAATCTTGAGCACTGAGGTCCTAACATATGTTTTTGTGCATACAACTTCTAACGCATTAAAAACTGTCTTACAGCATTGCAAAAACATTGTATTTCATAAGGCATAAGCATCTTTCAGTTTAGCAAGATTTGCACTGAATATTGAATGAAGCAGCTTTCTCTCATAGAGAGACAAGCTTTTGAGCAGATTTGGGCTAGATTTCACTTCATTTGAATAGAAGCACTATTTCAACATTACTGGTCTCAGAAACCTGTAATCTGGCAATCTTGAGCATTGAAGTCCTAACATAAGTTTTTGTGCATATAACTTCTAACACATTAAAAACTGTCTTACAGCATTGCAAAAACCTTGTATTTCATAAGGCATAAGCATCTTTCAGTTTGGTAAGATTTGCACTGAATATTGAATGAAGCAGCTTTCTCTCATAGAGAGACAAGCTTTTGAGCAGATTTGGGCTAGATTTCACTTCATTTGAACAGAAGCACTATTTCAACATTACTGGTCTCAGAAACCTGTAAAATGACAATCTTGAGCATTGAAGTCCTAACATAAGTTTTTGTGCATACAACTTCTAACACATTAAAAACTGTCTTACAGCATTGCAAAAACATTGTATTCCCAAAGGCATAAGCATCTTTCAGTTTGGCAAGATTTGCACTGAATATTGAATGTAGCAGCTTTCCCTCATAGAGAGACAAGCTTTTGAGCAGATTTGGGCTAGATTTCAATAATTTGAACAGAAGCACTATTTCAGCATTACTGGTCTCAGAAACCTGTAAACTGACAATCTTGAGCATTATAGTCCTAACACATGTTTTTGTGCATATAACTTCTAACACATTAAAAACTGTCTTACAGCATTGCAAAAACATTGTATTTCAAAAGGCATAAGCATCTTTCAGTTTGGCAAGATTTGCACTGAATATTGAATGTAGCAGCTTTCTCTCATAGAGAGACAAGCTTTTGAGCAGATTTGGGCTAGATTTCACTTCATTTGAACAGAAGCACTATTTCAACATTACTGGTCTCAGAAACATGTAAAATGACAATCTTGAGCATTGAAGTCCTAACATAAGTTTTTGTGCATATAACTGCTAACACATTAAAAACTGTCTCACTGCATTGCAGAAATTATTTTATTTCATAAGACATAAGCATCTTTCAGTTTTTCAAGATTTGCACTGAATATTGAATGTAGCAGCTTTCTCTCATAGAGAGACAAGCTTTTGAGCAGATTTGGGCTAGATTTCACTTCATTTGAACAGAAGCACAATTTCAACTTTACTGGTCTCAGAAACCTGTAAACTGACAATCTTGAGCATTGAAGTCCTAACACATGTTTTTGTGCATATAACTTCTAACACATTAAAAACTGTCTTACAGCATTGCAAAAACATTGTATTCCCAAAGGCATAAGCATCTTTCAGTTTGGCAAGATTTGCACTGAATATTGAATGTAGCAGCTTTCTCTCATAGAGAGACAAGCTTTTGAGCAGATTTGGGCTAGATTTCACTTCATTTGAACAGAAGCACTATTTCAGCATTACTGGTCTCAGAAACCTGTAAACTGACAATCTTGAGCATTGAAGTCCTAACACATGTTTTTGTGCATATAACTTCTAACACATTAAAAACTGTCTTACAGCATTGCAAAAACATTGTATTCCAAAAGGCATAAGCATCTTTCAGTTTGGCAAGATTTGCACTGAATATTGAATGTAGCAGCTTTCTCTCATAGAGAGACAAGCTTTTGAGCAGATTTGGGCTAGATTTCACTTCATTTGAACAGAAGCACTATTTCAACATTACTGGTCTCAGAAACCTGTAAACTGACAATCTTGAGCACTGAGGTCCTAACATAAGTTTTTGTGCATACAACTTCTATTGCATTAAAAACTGTCTTACAGCATTGCAAAAACATTGTATTTCATAAGGCATAAGCATCTTTCAGTTTGGCAAGATTTGCACTGAATATTGAATGAAGCAGCTTTCTCTCATAGAGAGACAAGCTTTTGAGCAGATTTGGGCTAGATTTCACTTCATTTGAACAGAAGCACTATTTCAACATTACTGGTCTCAGAAACCTGTAAAATGACAATCTTGAGCATTGAAGTCCTAACATAAGTTTTTGTGCATATAACTTCTAACACATTAAAAACTGTCTCACTGCATTGCAGAAATTATTTTATTTCATAAGACATAAGCATCTTTCAGTTTGGCAAGATTTGCACTGAATATTGAATGAAGCAGCTGTCTCTCATAGAGAGACAAGCTTTTGAGCAGATTTGGGCTAGATTTCACTTCATTTGAACAGAAGCACAATTTCAACTTTACTGGTCTCAGAAACCTGTAAACTGACAATCTTGAGCATTGAAGTCCTAACACATGTTTTTGTGCATATAACTTCTAACACATTAAAAACTGTCTTACAGCATTGCAAAAACATTGTATTCCCAAAGGCATAAGCATCTTTCAGTTTGGCAAGATTTGCACTGAATATTGAATGTAGCAGCTTTCTCTCATAGAGAGACAAGCTTTTGAGCAGATTTGGGCTAGATTTCACTTCATTTGAACAGAAGCACTATTTCAGCATTACTGGTCTCAGAAACCTGTAAACTGACAATCTTGAGCATTAAAGTCCTAACACATGTTTTTGTGCATATAACTTCTAACACATTAAAAACTGTCTTACAGCATTGCAAAAACATTGTATTCCAAAAGGCATAAGCATCTTTCAGTTTGGCAAGATTTGCACTGAATATTGAATGTAGCAGCTTTCTCTCATAGAGAGACAAGCTTTTGAGCAGATTTGGGCTAGATTTCACTTCATTTGAACAGAAGCACTATTTCAGCATTACTGGTGTCAGAAACCTGTAAACTGACAATCTTGAGCATTGAAGTCCTAACACATGTTTTTGTGCATATAACTTCTAACACATTAAAAACTGTCTTACAGCATTGCAAAAACATTGTATTCCAAAAGGCATAAGCATCTTTCAGTTTGGCAAGATTTGCACTGAATATTGAATGAAGCAGCTTTCTCTCATAGAGAGACAAGCTTTTGAGCAGATTTGGGCTAGATTTCACTTCATTTGAACAGAAGCACTATTTCAACATTACTGGTCTCAGAAACCTGTAAACTGGCAATCTTGAGCATTGAAGTCCTAACATAAGTTTTTGTGCATATAACTTCTAACACATTAAAAACTGTCTTACAGCATTGCAAAAACCATGTATTTCATAAGGCATAAGCATCTTTCAGTTTGGCAAGATTTGCACTGAATATTGAATGAAGCAGCTTTCTCTCATAGAGAGACAAGCTTTTGAGCAGATTTGGGCTAGATTTCACTTCATTTGAACAGAAGCACTATTTCAACATTACTGGTCTCAGAAACCTGTAAAATTACAATCTTGAGCATTGAAGTCCTAAAATAAGTTTTTGTGCATATAACTGCTAACACATTAAAAACTGTCTCGCTGCATTGCAGAAATCATTTTATTTCATAAGACAAAAGCATCTTTCAGTTTGGCAAGATTTGCACTGAATATTGAATGTAGCAGCTTTCTCTCATAGAGAGACAAGCTTTTGAGCAGATTTGGGCTAGATTTCACTTCATTTGAACAGAAGCACTATTTCAACATTACTGGTGTCAGAAACCTGTAAACTGACAATCTTGAGCATTGAAGTCCTAACACATGTTTTTGTGCATATAACTTCTAACACATTAAAAACTGTCTTACAGCATTGCAAAAACATTGTATTCCAAAAGGCATAAGCATCTTTCAGTTTGGCAAGATTTGCACTGAATATTGAATGTAGCAGCTTTCCCTCATAGAGAGACAAGCTTTTGAGCAGATTTGGGCTAGATTTCACTTTATTTGAACAGAAGCACTATTTCAACATTACTGGTCTCAGAAACCTGAAAACTGACAATCTTGAGCACTGAGGTCCTAACATATGTTTTTGTGCATACAACTTCTAACGCATTAAAAACTGTCTTACAGCATTGCAAAAACATTGTATTTCATAAGGCATAAGCATCTTTCAGTTTAGCAAGATTTGCACTGAATATTGAATGAAGCAGCTTTCTCTCATAGAGAGACAAGCTTTTGAGCAGATTTGGGCTAGATTTCACTTCATTTGAATAGAAGCACTATTTCAACATTACTGGTCTCAGAAACCTGTAATCTGGCAATCTTGAGCATTGAAGTCCTAACATAAGTTTTTGTGCATATAACTTCTAACACATTAAAAACTGTCTTACAGCATTGCAAAAACCTTGTATTTCATAAGGCATAAGCATCTTTCAGTTTGGCAAGATTTGCACTGAATATTGAATGAAGCAGCTTTCTCTCATAGAGAGACAAGCTTTTGAGCAGATTTGGGCTAGATTTCACTTCATTTGAACAGAAGCACTATTTCAACATTACTGGTCTCAGAAACCTGTAAAATGACAATCTTGAGCATTGAAGTCCTAACATAAGTTTTTGTGCATACAACTTCTAACACATTAAAAACTGTCTTACAGCATTGCAAAAACATTGTATTCCCAAAGGCATAAGCATCTTTCAGTTTGGCAAGATTTGCACTGAATATTGAATGTAGCAGCTTTCTCTCATAGAGAGACAAGCTTTTGAGCAGATTTGGGCTAGATTTCAATAATTTGAACAGAAGCACTATTTCAGCATTACTGGTCTCAGAAACCTGTAAACTGACAATCTTGAGCATTATAGTCCTAACACATGTTTTTGTGCATATAACTTCTAACACATTAAAAACTGTCTTACAGCATTGCAAAAACATTGTATTTCAAAAGGCATATGCATCTTTCAGTTTGGCAAGATTTGCACTGAATATTGAATGTAGCAGCTTTCTCTCATAGAGAGACAAGCTTTTGAGCAGATTTGGGCTAGATTTCACTTCATTTGAACAGAAGCACTATTTCAACATTACTGGTCTCAGAAACCTGTAAACTGACAATCTTGAGCACTGAGGTCCTAACATAAGTTTTTGTGCATACAACTTCTAACGCATTAAAAACTGTCTTACAGCATTGCAAAAACATTGTATTTCATAAGGCATAAGCATCTTTCAGTTTAGCAAGATTTGCACTGAATATTGAATGAAGCAGCTTTCTCTCATAGAGAGACAAGCTTTTGAGCAGATTTGGGCTAGATTTCACTTCATTTGAACAGAAGCACTATTTCAACATTACTGGTCTCAGAAACCTGTAATCTGGCAATCTTGAGCATTGAAGTCCTAACATAAGTTTTTGTGCATGTAACTTCTAACACATTAAAAACTGTCTTACAGCATTGCAAAAACCTTGTATTTCATAAGGCATAAGCATCTTTCAGTTTGGCAAGATTTGCACTGAATATTGAATGTAGCAGCTTTCTCTCATAGAGAGACAAGCTTTTGAGCAGATTTGGGCTAGATTTCACTTCATTTGAACAGAAGCACTATTTCAACTTTACTGGTCTCAGAAACCTGTAAAATGACAATCTTGAGCATTGAAGTCCTAACATAAGTTTTTGTGCATACAACTTCTAACACATTAAAAACTGTCTTACAGCATTGCAAAAACCTTGTATTCCAAAAGGCATAAGCATCTTTCAGTTTGGCAAGATTTGCACTGAATATTGAATGTAGCAGCTTTCTCTCATAGAGAGACAAGCTTTTGAGCAGATTTGGGATAGATTTCACTTCATTTGAACAGAAGCACTATTTCAACATTACTGGTCTCAGAAACATGTAAAATGACAATCTTGAGCATTGAAGTCCTAACATAAGTTTATGTGCATATAACTGCTAACACATTAAAAACTGTCTCACTGCATTGCAGAAATTATTTTATTTCATAAGACATAAGCATCTTTCAGTTTGGCAAGATTTGCACTGAATATTGAATGTAGCAGCTTTCTCTCATAGAGAGACAAGCTTTTGAGCAGATTTGGGCTAGATTTCACTTCATTTGAACAGAAGCACAATTTCAACTTTACTGGTCTCAGAAACCTGTAAACTGGCAATCTTGAGCATTGAAGTCCTAACACATGTTTTTGTGCATATAACTTCTAACACATTAAAAACTGTCTTACAGCATTGCAAAAACATTGTATTCCCAAAGGCATAAGCATCTTTCAGTTTGGCAAGATTTGCACTGAATATTGAATGTAGCAGCTTTCTCTCATAGAGAGACAAGCTTTTGAGCAGATTTGGGCTAGATTTCACTTCATTTGAACAGAAGCACTATTTCAGCATTACTGGTCTCAGAAACCTGTAAACTGACAATCTTGAGCATTGAAGTCCTAACACATGTTTTTGTGCATATAACTTCTAACACATTAAAAACTGTCTTACAGCATTGCAAAAACATTGTATTCCAAAAGGCATAAGCATCTTTCAGTTTGGCAAGATTTGCACTGAATATTGAATGTAGCAGCTTTCTCTCATAGAGAGAAAAGCTTTTGAGCAGATTTGGGCTAGATTTCACTTCATTTGAACAGAAGCACTATTTCAACATTACTGGTCTCAGAAACCTGTAAACTGACAATCTTGAGCACTGAGGTCCTAACATAAGTTTTTGTGCATACAACTTCTATTGCATTAAAAACTGTCTTACAGCATTGCAAAAACATTGTATTTCATAAGGCATAAGCATCTTTCAGTTTGGCAAGATTTGCACTAAATATTGAATGAAGCAGCTTTCTCTCATAGAGAGACAAGCTTTTGAGCAGATTTGGGCTAGATTTCACTTCATTTGAACAGAAGCACTATTTCAACATTACTGGTCTCAGAAACCTTTAAAATGACAATCTTGAGCATTGAAGTCCTAACATAAGTTTTTGTGCATATAACTGCTAACACATTAAAAACTGTCTCACTGCATTGCAGAAATTATTTTATTTCATAAGACATAAGCATCTTTCAGTTTGGCAAGATTTGCACTGAATATTGAATGAAGCAGCTTTCTCTCATAGAGAGACAAGCTTTTGAGCAGATTTGGGCTAGATTTCACTTCATTTGAACAGAAGCACAATTTCAACTTTACTGGTCTCAGAAACCTGTAAACTGACAATCTTTAGCATTGAAGTCCTAACACATGTTTTTGTGCATATAACTGCTAACACATTAAAAACTGTCTCACTGCATTGCAGAAATTATTTTATTTCATAAGACATAAGCATCTTTCAGTTTGGCAAGATTTGCACTGAATATTGAATGAAGCAGCTTTCTCTCATAGAGAGACAAGCTTTTGAGCAGATTTGGGCTAGATTTCACTTCATTTGAACAGAAGCACAATTTCAACTTTACTGGTCTCAGAAACCTGTAAACTGACAATCTTGAGCATTGAAGTCCTAACACATGTTTTTGTGCATATAACTTCTAACACATTAAAAACTGTCTTACAGCATTGCAAAAACATTGTATTCCCAAAGGCATAAGCATCTTTCAGTTTGGCAAGATTTGCACTGAATATTGAATGTAGCAGCTTTCTCTCATAGAGAGACAAGCTTTTGAGCAGATTTGGGCTAGATTTCACTTCATTTGAACAGAAGCACTATTTCAGCATTACTGGTCTCAGAAACCTGTAAACTGACAATCTTGAGCATTAAAGTCCTAACACATGTTTTTGTGCATATAACTTCTAACACATTAAAAACTGTCTTACAGCATTGCAAAAACATTGTATTCCAAAAGGCATAAGCATCTTTCAGTTTGGCAAGATTTGCACTGAATATTGAATGTAGCAGCTTTCTCTCATAGAGAGACAAACTTTTGAGCAGATTTGGGCTAGATTTCACTTCATTTGAACAGAAGCACTATTTCAGCATTACTGGTGTCAGAAACCTGTAAACTGACAATCTTGAGCATTGAAGTCCTAACACATGTTTTTGTGCATATAACTTCTAACACATTAAAAACTGTCTTACAGCATTGCAAAAACATTGTATTCCAAAAGGCATAAGCATCTTTCAGTTTGGCAAGATTTGCACTGAATATTGAATGAAGCAGCTTTCTCTCATAGAGAGACAAGCTTTTGAGCAGATTTGGGCTAGATTTCACTTCATTTGAACAGAAGCACTATTTCAACATTACTGGTCTCAGAAACCTGTAAACTGGCAATCTTGAGCATTGAAGTCCTAACATAAGTTTTTGTGCAAATAACTGCTTACACATTAAAAACTGTCTCACTGCATTGCAGAAATTATTTTATTTCATAAGACATAAGCATCTTTCAGTTTGGCAAGATTTGCACTGAATATTGAATGAAGCAGCTTTCTCTCATAGAGAGACAAGCTTTTGAGCAGATTTGGGCTAGATTTCACTTCATTTGAACAGAAGCACTATTTCAGCATTACTGGTCTCAGAAACCTGTAAACTGACAATCTCGAGCATTAAGGTCCTAACACATGTTTTTGTGCATATAACTTCTAACACATTAAAAACTGTCTTACAGCATTGCAAAAACATTGTATTCCAAAAGGCATAAGCATCTTTCAGTTTGGCAAGATTTGCACTGAATATTGAATGTAGCAGCTTTCTCTCATAGAGAGACAAGCTTTTGAGCAGATTTGGGCTAGATTTCACTTCATTTGAACAGAAGCACTATTTCAGCATTACTGGTGTCAGAAACCTGTAAACTGACAATCTTGAGCATTGAAGTCCTAACACATGTTTTTGTGCATATAACTTCTAACACATTAAAAACTGTCTTACAGCATTGCAAAAACATTGTATTCCAAAAGGCATAAGCATCTTTCAGTTTGGCAAGATTTGCACTGAATATTGAATGAAGCAGCTTTCTCTCATAGAGAGACAAGCTTTTGAGCAGATTTGGGCTAGATTTCACTTCATTTGAACAGAAGCACTATTTCAACATTACTGGTCTCAGAAACCTGTAAACTGGCAATCTTGAGCATTGAAGTCCTAACATAAGTTTTTGTGCATACAACTTCTATTGCATTAAAAACTGTCTTTACAGCATTGCAAAAACATTGTATTTCATAAGGCATAAGCATCTTTCAGTTTGGCAAGATTTGCACTGAATATTGAATGAAGCAGCTTTCTCTCATAGAGAGACAAGCTTTTGAGCAGATTTGGGCTAGATTTCACTTCATTTGAACAAAAGCACTATTTCAACATTACTGGTCTCAGAAACCTGTAAACGGGCAATCTTGAGCATTGAAGTCCTAACATAAGTTTTTGTGCATATAACTTCTAACACATTAAAAACTGTCTTACAGCATTGCAAAAACATTTTATTTCATAAGGCATAAGCATCTTTCAGTTTGGCAAGATTTGCACTGAATATTGAATAAAGCAGCTTTCTCTCATAGAGAGACAAGCTTTTGAGCAGATTTGGGCTAGATTTCACTTCATTTGAACAGAAGCACTATTTCAACATTACTGGTCTCAGAAACATGTAAAATGACAATCTTGAGCATTGAAGTCCTAACATAAGTTTTTGTGCAAATAACTGCTAACACATTAAAAACTGTCTCACTGCATTGCAGAAATTATTTTATTTCATAAGACATAAGCATCTTTCAGTTTGGCAAGATTTGCACTGAATATTGAATGAAGCAGCTTTCTCTCATAGAGAGACAAGCTTTTGAGCAGATTTGGGCTAGATTTCACTTCATTTGAACAGAAGCACTATTTCAACATTACTGGTCTCAGAAACCTGTAAAATGACAATCTTGAGCATTGAAGTCCTAACATAAGTTTTTGTGCATATAACTGCTAACACATTAAAAACTGTCTCACTGCATTGCAGAAATTATTTTATTTCATAAGACATAAGCATCTTTCAGTTTGGCAAGATTTGCACTGAATATTGAATGAAGCAGCTTTCTCTCATAGAGAGACAAGCTTTTGAGCAGATTTGGGCTAGATTTCACTTCATTTGAACAGAAGCACTATTTCAACTTTACTGGTCTCAGAAACCTGTAAACTGACAATCTTGAGCATTGAAGTCCTAACACATGTTTTTGTGCATATAACTTCTAACACATTAAAAACTGTCTTACAGCATTGCAAAAACATTGTATTCCCAAAGGCATAAGCATCTTTCAGTTTGGCAAGATTTGCACTGAATATTGAATGTAGCAGCTTTCTCTCATAGAGAGACAAGCTTTTGAGCAGATTTGGGCTAGATTTCACTTCATTTGAACAGAAGCACTATTTCAGCATTACTGGTCTCAGAAACCTGTAAACTGACAATCTTGAGCATTAAAGTCCTAACACATGTTTTTGTGCATATAACTTCTAACACATTAAAAACTGTCTTACAGCATTGCAAAAACATTGTATTCCAAAAGGCATAAGCATCTTTCAGTTTGGCAAGATTTGCACTGAATATTGAATGTAGCAGCTTTCTCTCATAGAGAGACAAGCTTTTGAGCAGATTTGGGCTAGATTTCACTTCATTTGAACAGAAGCACTATTTCAACATTACTGGTCTCAGAAACCTGTAAACTGGCAATCTTGAGCATTGAAGTCCTAACATAAGTTTTTGTGCATATAACTTCTAACACATTAAAAACTGTCTTACAGCATTGCAAAAACCTTGTATTTCATAAGGCATAAGCATCTTTCAGTTTGGCAAGATTTGCACTGAATATTGAATGAAGCAGCTTTCTCTCATAGAGAGACAAGCTTTTGAGCAGATTTGGGCTAGATTTCACTTCATTTGAACAGAAGCACTATTTCAACATTACTGGTCTCAGAAACCTGTAAAATGACAATCTTGAGCATTGAAGTCCTAACATGAGTTTTTGTGCAAATAACTGCTAACACATTAAAAACTGTCTCACTGCATTGCAGAAATTATTTTATTTCATAAGACATAAGCATCTTTCAGTTTGGCAAGATTTGCACTGAATATTGAATGAAGCAGCTTTCTCTCATAGAGAGACAAGCTTTTGAGCAGATTTGGGCTAGATTTCACTTCATTTGAACAGAAGCACTATTTCAACTTTACTGGTCTCAGAAACCTGTAAACTGACAATCTTGAGCATTGAAGTCCTAACACATGTTTTTGTGCATATAACTTCTAACACATTAAAAACTGTCTTACAGCATTGCAAAAACATTGTATTCCCAAAGGCATAAGCATCTTTCAGTTTGGCAAGATTTGCACTGAATATTGAATGTAGCAGCTTTCTCTCATAGAGAGACAAGCTTTTGAGCAGATTTGGGCTAGATTTCACTTCATTTGAACAGAAGCACTATTTCAGCATTACTGGTGTCAGAAACCTGTAAACTGACAATCTTGAGCATTGAAGTCCTAACACATGTTTTTGTGCATATAACTTCTAACACATTAAAAACTGTCTTACAGCATTGCAAAAACATTGTATTCCAAAAGGCATAAGCATCTTTCAGTTTGGCAAGATTTGCACTGAATATTGAATGAAGCAGCTTTCTCTCATAGAGAGACAAGCTTTTGAGCAGATTTGGGCTAGATTTCACTTCATTTGAACAGAAGCACTATTTCAACATTACTGGTCTCAGAAACCTGTAAACTGGCAATCTTGAGCATTGAAGTCCTAACATAAGTTTTTGTGCATACAACTTCTATTGCATTAAAAACTGTCTTTACAGCATTGCAAAAACATTGTATTTCATAAGGCATAAGCATCTTTCAGTTTGGCAAGATTTGCACTGAATATTGAATGAAGCAGCTTTCTCTCATAGAGAGACAAGCTTTTGAGCAGATTTGGGCTAGATTTCACTTCATTTGAACAAAAGCACTATTTCAACATTACTGGTCTCAGAAACCTGTAAACGGGCAATCTTGAGCATTGAAGTCCTAACATAAGTTTTTGTGCATATAACTTCTAACACATTAAAAACTGTCTTACAGCATTGCAAAAACATTGTATTTCATAAGGCATAAGCATCTTTCAGTTTGGCAAGATTTGCACTGAATATTGAATGAAGCAGCTTTCTCTCATAGAGAGACAAGCTTTTGAGCAGATTTGGGCTAGATTTCACTTCATTTGAACAGAAGCACTATTTCAACATTACTGGTCTCAGAAACCTGTAAAATGACAATCTTGAGCATTGAAGTCCTAACATAAGTTTTTGTGCAAATAACTGCTAACACATTAAAAACTGTCTCACTGCATTGCAGAAATTATTTTATTTCATAAGACATAAGCATCTTTCAGTTTGGCAAGATTTGCACTGAATATTGAATGAAGCAGCTTTCTCTCATAGAGAGACAAGCTTTTGAGCAGATTTGGGCTAGATTTCACTTCATTTGAACAGAAGCACTATTTCAACATTACTGGTCTCAGAAACCTGTAAAATGACAATCTTGAGCATTGAAGTCCTAACATAAGTTTTTGTGCATATAACTGCTAACACATTAAAAACTGTCTCACTGCATTGCAGAAATTATTTTATTTCATAAGACATAAGCATCTTTCAGTTTGGCAAGATTTGCACTGAATATTGAATGTAGCAGCTTTCTCTCATAGAGAGACAAGCTTTTGAGCAGATTTGGGCTAGATTTCACTTCATTTGAACAGAAGCACTATTTCAGCATTACTGGTGTCAGAAACCTGTAAACTGACAATCTTGAGCATTGAAGTCCTAACACATGTTTTTGTGCATATAACTTCTAACACATTAAAAACTGTCTTACAGCATTGCAAAAACATTGTATTCCAAAAGGCATAAGCATCTTTCAGTTTGGCAAGATTTGCACTGAATATTGAATGAAGCAGCTTTCTCTCATAGAGAGACAAGCTTTTGAGCAGATTTGGGCTAGATTTCACTTCATTTGAACAGAAGCACTATTTCAACATTACTGGTCTCAGAAACCTGTAAACTGGCAATCTTGAGCATTGAAGTCCTAACATAAGTTTTTGTGCATACAACTTCTATTGCATTAAAAACTGTCTTTACAGCATTGCAAAAACATTGTATTTCATAAGGCATAAGCATCTTTCAGTTTGGCAAGATTTGCACTGAATATTGAATGAAGCAGCTTTCTCTCATAGAGAGACAAGCTTTTGAGCAGATTTGGGCTAGATTTCACTTCATTTGAACAAAAGCACTATTTCAACATTACTGGTCTCAGAAACCTGTAAACGGGCAATCTTGAGCATTGAAGTCCTAACATAAGTTTTTGTGCATATAACTTCTAACACATTAAAAACTGTCTTACAGCATTGCAAAAACATTTTATTTCATAAGGCATAAGCATCTTTCAGTTTGGCAAGATTTGCACTGAATATTGAATAAAGCAGCTTTCTCTCATAGAGAGACAAGCTTTTGAGCAGATTTGGGCTAGATTTCACTTCATTTGAACAGAAGCACTATTTCAACATTACTGGTCTCAGAAACATGTAAAATGACAATCTTGAGCATTGAAGTCCTAACATAAGTTTTTGTGCAAATAACTGCTAACACATTAAAAACTGTCTCACTGCATTGCAGAAATTATTTTATTTCATAAGACATAAGCATCTTTCAGTTTGGCAAGATTTGCACTGAATATTGAATGAAGCAGCTTTCTCTCATAGAGAGACAAGCTTTAGAGCAGATTTGGGCTAGATTTCACTTCATTTGAACAGAAGCACTATTTCAACTTTACTGGTCTCAGAAACCTGTAAACTGACAATCTTGAGCATTGAAGTCCTAACACATGTTTTTGTGCATATAACTTCTAACACATTAAAAACTGTCTTACAGCATTGCAAAAACATTGTATTCCCAAAGGCATAAGCATCTTTCAGTTTGGCAAGATTTGCACTGAATATTGAATGTAGCAGCTTTCTCTCATAGAGAGACAAGCTTTTGAGCAGATTTGGGCTAGATTTCACTTCATTTGAACAGAAGCACTATTTCAGCATTACTGGTCTCAGAAACCTGTAAACTGACAATCTTGAGCATTAAAGTCCTAACACATGTTTTTGTGCATATAACTTCTAACACATTAAAAACTGTCTTACAGCATTGCAAAAACATTGTATTCCAAAAGGCATAAGCATCTTTCAGTTTGGCAAGATTTGCACTGAATATTGAATGTAGCAGCTTTCTCTCATAGAGAGACAAGCTTTTGAGCAGATTTGGGATAGATTTCACTTCATTTGAACAGAAGCACTATTTCAACATTACTGGTCTCAGAAACCTGTAAACTGGCAATCTTGAGCATTGAAGTCCTAACATAAGTTTTTGTGCATATAACTTCTAACACATTAAAATCTGTCTTACAGCATTGTAAAAACCTTGTATTTCATAAGGCATAAGCATCTTTCAGTTTGGCAAGATTTGCACTGAATATTGAATGAAGCAGCTTTCTCTCATAGAGAGACAAGCTTTTGAGCAGATTTGGGCTAGATTTCACTTCATTTGAACAGAAGCACTATTTCAACATTACTGGTCTCAGAAACCTGTAATCTGGCAATCTTGAGCATTGAAGTCCTAACATAAGTTTTTGTGCATATAACTTATAACACATTAAAAACTGTCTTACAGCATTGCAAAAACCTTGTATTTCATAAGGCATAAGCATCTTTCAGTTTGGCAAGATTTGCACTGAATATTGAATGAAGCAGCTTTCTCTCATAGAGAGACAAGCTTTTGAGCAGATTTGGGCTAGATTTCACTTCATTTGAACAGAAGCACTATTTCAACATTACTGGTCTCAGAAACCTGTAAAATGACAATCTTGAGCATTGAAGTCCTAACATAAGTTTTTGTGCATATAACTTATAACACATTAAAAACTGTCTTACAGCATTGCAAAAACCTTGTATTTCATAAGGCATAAGCATCTTTCAGTTTGGCAAGATTTGCACTGAATATTGAATGAAGCAGCTTTCTCTCATAGAGAGACAAGCTTTTGAGCAGATTTGGGCTAGATTTCACTTCATTTGAATAGAAGCACTATTTCAACATTACTGGTCTCAGAAACCTGTAATCTGGCAATCTTGAGCATTGAAGTCCTAACATAAGTTTTTGTGCATATAACTTATAACACATTAAAAACTGTCTTACAGCATTGCAAAAACCTTGTATTTCATAAGGCATAAGCATCTTTCAGTTTGGCAAGATTTGCACTGAATATTGAATGAAGCAGCTTTCTCTCATAGAGAGACAAGCTTTTGAGCAGATTTGGGCTAGATTTCACTTCATTTGAACAGAAGCACTATTTCAACATTACTGGTCTCAGAAACCTGTAAAATGACAATCTTGAGCATTGAAGTCCTAACATAAGTTTTTGTGCATACAACTTCTAACACATTAAAAACTGTCTTACAGCATTGCAAAAACATTGTATTCCCAAAGGCATAAGCATCTTTCAGTTTGGCAAGATTTGCACTGAATATTGAATGTAGCAGCTTTCTCTCATAGAGAGACAAGCTTTTGAGCAGATTTGGGCTAGATTTCAATAATTTGAACAGAAGCACTATTTCAGCATTACTGGTCTCAGAAACCTGTAAACTGACAATCTTGAGCATTATAGTCCTAACACATGTTTTTGTGCATATAACTTCTAACACATTAAAAACTGTCTTACAGCATTGCAAAAACATTGTATTTCAAAAGGCATAAGCATCTTTCAGTTTGGCAAGATTTGCACTGAATATTGAATGTAGCAGCTTTCTCTCATAGAGAGACAAGCTTTTGAGCAGATTTGGGCTAGATTTCACTTCATTTGAACAGAAGCACTATTTCAACATTACTGGTCTCAGAAACCTGTAAACTGACAATCTTGAGCACTGAGGTCCTAACATAAGTTTTTGTGCATACAACTTCTAACGCATTAAAAACTGTCTTACAGCATTGCAAAAACATTGTATTTCATAAGGCATAAGCATCTTTCAGTTTAGCAAGATTTGCACTGAATATTGAATGAAGCAGCTTTCTCTCATAGAGAGACAAGCTTTTGAGCAGATTTGGGCTAGATTTCACTTCATTTGAACAGAAGCACTATTTCAACATTACTGGTCTCAGAAACCTGTAATCTGGCAATCTTGAGCATTGAAGTCCTAACATAAGTTTTTGTGCATGTAACTTCTAACACATTAAAAACTGTCTTACAGCATTGCAAAAACCTTGTATTTCATAAGGCATAAGCATCTTTCAGTTTGGCAAGATTTGCACTGAATATTGAATGTAGCAGCTTTCTCTCATAGAGAGACAAGCTTTTGAGCAGATTTGGGCTAGATTTCACTTCATTTGAACAGAAGCACTATTTCAACTTTACTGGTCTCAGAAACCTGTAAAATGACAATCTTGAGCATTGAAGTCCTAACATAAGTTTTTGTGCATACAACTTCTAACACATTAAAAACTGTCTTACAGCATTGCAAAAACCTTGTATTCCAAAAGGCATAAGCATCTTTCAGTTTGGCAAGATTTGCACTGAATATTGAATGAAGCAGCTTTCTCTCATAGAGAGACAAGCTTTTGAGCAGATTTGGGCTAGATTTCACTTCATTTGAACAGAAGCACTATTTCAACATTACTGGTCTCAGAAACCTGTAAACTGGCAATCTTGAGCATTGAAGTCCTAACATAAGTTTTTGTGCAAATAACTGCTTACACATTAAAAACTGTCTCACTGCATTGCAGAAATTATTTTATTTCATAAGACATAAGCATCTTTCAGTTTAGCAAGATTTGCACTGAATATTGAATGAAGCAGCTTTCTCTCATAGAGAGACAAGCTTTTGAGCAGATTTGGGCTAGATTTCACTTCATTTGAACAGAAGCACTATTTCAGCATTACTGGTCTCAGAAACCTGTAAACTGACAATCTCGAGCATTAAGGTCCTAACACATGTTTTTGTGCATATAACTTCTAACACATTAAAAACTGTCTTACAGCATTGCGAAAACATTGTATTTCAAAAGGCATAAGCATCTTTCAGTTTGGCAAGATTTGCACTGAATATTGAATGTAGCAGCTTTCTCTCATAGAGAGACAAGCTTTTGAGCAGATTTGGGCTAGATTTCACTTCATTTGAACAGAAGCACTATTTCAACATTACTGGTCTCAGAAACCTGAAAACTGACAATCTTGAGCACTGAGGTCCTAACATAAGTTTTTGTGCATGTAACTTCTAACACATTAAAAACTGTCTTACAGCATTTCAAAAACCTTGTATTTCATAAGGTATAAGCATCTTTCAGTTTGGCAAGATTTGCACTGAATATTGAATGTAGCAGCTTTCTCTCATAGAGAGACAAGCTTTTGAGCAGATTTGGGCTAGATTTCACTTCATTTGAACAGAAGCACTATTTCAACATTACTGGTCTCAGAAACCTGTAAAATGACAATCTTGAGCATTGAAGTCCTAACATAAGTTCCTTTTCAGGAACTCGAGCTGCGTCGAAACGCTTTTGGGGAATGTCCCTGACGAGACCGACTCTGAATATCGTGTGCAATCAGTCCATCGGAAAGGCGTGACGTCACGGGCGGGGTGACGTAGCGACCAGGAAGCTATAAAAGCACGTGCCGTGCAGCTGGCTTCAGCTTCGAATCTGTCAGCAAGCGCTCTGTGTGTGCATGTGCAAAAGTCTGTCCTGTTGGTCCTATTTATTGTTGTCTGTCTCTTAGCTTAAAAAGATCGCTAAAACAGCTCAATATGCCTAAGCAAAAGCTAAAGACCAAACATTTGAAGGGCGATTCCAAGCCGCGTTACAGACTGTGTGTTCCTCCCTGCACTCGCTACATTACGAGTGGGGATACACACAGGCTGTGCGTGGCTTGCCTGGGATCGAAGCACGCTGAGTCGGCTCTCGAGGGGGCCGACTGCCCGCATTGCGAACGTTTGCCAATGCGGACGCTTCGATCCCGGAGGGCTCTCTTCGAGGAGGGAGCCTTCACCAGCGTTCCTCGCGGTGCTGGCCCCGCTTCTGCCGAGGCAGAGCGGCTGCTGCACTCGTGGGGTTCGCAGGTGGATCTGTCAGAAAGAATGGAGACGGGCCAGTCCTTATCTCCTTCTTCATCTGCCAGATCCGGCGCCCAAACCCTGGGTTCGGAAGCACGCTCGTCGGTTTCTTCCCCCCAGGGTGAGGGATCAGCTCTTCACCTCTCGTCCTCCGAGGAGGTCGATGTGGAGACTGTTGCTGGGGATTCGCCACCCCTGTCGCCCCAGTATGAGGAGCTTTTGGAGGTGGTCACGCGGGCAGTAGATAAATTAAAAATCGACTGGCCTGCTGAAAAACAGACTGAGCCGCAGAGAAGCAGATTAGACGAACGCTTTCTGCGGCCGAAGCAACCACCTCCACGTCGGAGCCTTCCATATTTTCCCGATCTCCATGATGAGTTGTCGAGATCGTGGAAACACCCGTATTCGACCCGCCTCTTTGGCCCTGATTCACTATATTATGGCAACGTGATGGGGCTGGGAGAGCGTGGTTATAGAGCGATGCCACGGGTTGAACAGACGCTTGCGGGCTATCTGTCACCCGGTTCGGCCTCGTCTCTAAAGGCTCCGACATTGCCCACTAAGCCGCTTCGAGTTACATCATCGCTAGTGGGCAAAGGTTATGTGGCAGCAGGTCAGGCTGGGGCGTGCCTTCATACTATGGCAGTCCTGCAAGCTTATCAGGCTGACCTGCTGAGAGATGTCGATGAGGGGGAGGGGATTAAGTCTGAAGAGGTTGAAGAACTCAGAAAGACCGCTGATCTCTCCCTCCGCGCCACTAAGGAGACCGCTCGCGCAATTGGGCGGTCTATGGCAGCTTTAGTGGCCGCGGAGAGGCATTTGTGGCTGACCCTGTCAGAAATTAAGGAACGAGACAGGGTCTGCCTCCTGGACGCCCCGCTTCAAGTCTCGGGCCTGTTCGGCGACACAGTTAATACTGTCGTCGACAGGTTCCAGGAGGCGCACAAGCAGGCGGCGGCGTTCCAGAGTTTCCTCCCTCGTCGCTCTCGTGGTGCATCTGGGCGGGAGATGACCACGCCACATACCGGCTCCTCACACCGGGAAGCGCAGAAGCAGAGCGTCGCCACTCGTGCTCCCCCACGTCGGGGCCGAGGGCAACGACGCTCTGAGTCGGGGGCTTCTAGGGCGAAAGCCGATTTAAGATCTGTCTTCGAAGCCCGGAAGTCCTCGACGAAAAGATCCTGACGCCAGGATCCAGAGGGTAGCCCCTGCTGGGGTAGAGCGCGGTTCACCTCATTACACGGTGCCCGTCTCACCTCAGTACCCTCAGGAGGTCGGTCTGCCAACCCTGCCAGAGTTTCAGGGCGCAGCGGCCTCCAGCGAGCGCCACTCCCAGTTACTTCCGCCCGTGAGCGTAGCGGAGCTGGGATGCTCGCCGCCCCTTCGGGGGCCTCTTACACCAGAGGTCAGTCTCGAGAGACTGATTCCCTTAGTAGATTATTTAGCAGCGTGGAAGCTACTGCCAAATGTATCTCAATGGGTCCTGCGTACAATAGAAAGAGGCTATTGCATTCAGTTCGGTCTTCCACCACCGAAGTTCAACGGGGTTACACCGACTGTGGTCGGCCCCCAGCAGGCTCTGGCTATGGAACGAGAAGTGAATACCCTATTAAGGAAGGAGGCCATCGAGGTGGTCCCTCCTCTAGACAGGGAATCCGGATTTTACAGCCGGTATTTCATAGTTCCAAAGAAGGATGGGGGGTTGCGTCCGATCCTCGACTTGCGTCTCCTGAACCGCTCGGTTATGTCACTGAAGTTCAAGATGCTCACTGTCAACCAGGTTGTAGCTCAAATCAGAGCCGAGGACTGGTTTGTCACAATAGATCTCAAAGACGCATACTTCCACATATCCATCCTTCCACAACACAGGAAGTTTCTGAGGTTCGCTTTCGGGGGCAAAGCTTATCAATATCGAGTACTTCCCTTTGGCCTCGCACTCTCACCCCGCACGTTCACGAAATGTATGGATGCGGCTCTGGTATCCCTCCGTATGCAGGGCATCCGCATTTTAAATTATATCGACGATTGGTTGATCCTAGCTCAATCAGAGCAGATGGCGGCTCGACATCGAGATGTCGTTCTCGCACACATGGGGGAGCTGGGTTTGAGACTAAACGCCAAGAAGAGTGTACTTTCTCCAGTTCAGAGAACCACCTATCTAGGCGTAGTGTGGAATTCGACCACGATGCAGGCACGTTTGTCTCCTGCTCGGATCGAGTCGATCCTCACATCAGTCGAGAGAGTCAAGGAAGGCCAGTCACTCACTGTCAAACAATTCCAGAGATTGTTAGGGCTGATGGCAGCTGCGTCCAACGTGGTACCTTTTGGCCTGCTGTACATGAGACCCCTACAGTGGTGGCTCAAGTCCAAGGGCTTTTCCCCGAGGGGAAATCCACGGCGAGTTATCAAGGTCACGCGGCGGTGCCTTCGTGCCTTAGACATGTGGAGGAAACCTTGGTTCTTGAATCAGGGCCCGGTGCTGGGAGTTCCTTGTCGCCGTGTAACGCTAGCGACAGATGCGTCCCTCACCGGTTGGGGTGCGGTCATGAGCGGCCACCCTGCCCGCGGTCTGTGGAGTGGTCGCCATCTAACATGGCACATCAATTGCCTAGAGATACTAGCGGTCTATCGAGCATTGAAATATTTCCTCCCAGACCTGAGAGGTCACCATGTGTTGGTGCGCACCGACAGCACATCAGTGGTCTCTTATATCAATCACCAGGGGGGTCTGCGTTCGCGCCCCTTGTACAAACTGGCACACCAGATCCTTCTGTGGTCCCAGGGCAAGCTCCTCTCGATCAGAGCAGCGTATATTCCTGGGAGATTGAATGTGGGAGCAGACATACTGTCGAGACAGGGGCCGAGGCCCGGGGAATGGATGCTTCACCCCGAGGTGGTGAAGCAGATATGGAGAGTATTTGGTACAGCCCAGGTGGACCTCTTTGCGACTCAGGAGCATCGCAATGTCCCCTCTGGTTCTCTCTAGTTCATCCAGCTCCTCTGGGACTGGACGCTATGGTACAGACCTGGCCGAGGCTTCGTCTGTACGCTTTTCCCCCTATCGCTCTGCTCCCGGGAGTTCTGGCGAGAGTACGCCGGGACGGGGCCCGTCTACTACTAGTAGCCCCGTTCTGGCCGGGCCGAGTATGGTTCTCAGATCTAGTCTCGCTCCTCGACGGCTCTCCGTGGGAGATACCGATCAGGACAGACCTACTCTCACAGGCGCAGGGCACGATAATTCACCCTCGCCCGGAGTTGTGGAAGCTGTGGGTGTGGCCCCTGAGGGGGCACAGCTGTTAGCAGCTGGTCTCTCAACCGAGGTTGTTGAGACCCTACTCCAATCCAGAGCTCCCTCTACGAGGAAACTGTACGCCCTGAAGTGGAAGCTCTTCACTTCATGGTGCAGAGACCGCCAGCTTGACCCAGCAGACTGCCCAGTTGGTACAGTTCTGGAGTTTTTACAAGCCAGGCTCTCTGCGGGGTTATCCCACTCCACCTTAAAGGTTTACGTGGCGGCCATAGCTGCTTTCCACGTCCCTTTCAATGGTCAGTCAGTGGGTAGACACCCCCTAGTTACACGTTTCCTCCGCGGTGCGCTGAGGCTGAGACCTCCAGTACGATCCCGTGTTCCCCCCTGGGATTTGGTTGTGGTTCTAGAGGCTCTTTGTAAAGCTCCATTCGAGCCAATACAAGATATCTCAGATAGACATCTGACACTTAAAACTGCCCTATTACTGGCAATCACCTCACTAAAGAGAGTTGGAGATCTTCAGGCCCTTTCGGTGGCCCCTACCTACTTAGACTTTGCCCCTGGTATGGCCAAAGCATTCTTATACCCTCGAGCGGGTTACGTTCCGAAGGTTCCCTCTGTTACACCACAGCCTATCGTACTGCAGGCCTTCTGTCCTCCTCCCTTTCGGGAGCCAGACCAAGAGAAGCTAAACTGTATGTGTCCAGTGCGAGCACTGGACGCATACGTCCACAGAGCTGCCCTGTGGAGGAAATCAGACCAATTGCTTGTTTGCTACGGTCCTTCTAACAAGGGTTCTCCTGCCACCAAGCAGACCCTTAGTCGTTGGATAGTCGAGGCTATCAACTTCTCCTATGAGTCCTCTGGTCTTCCCCCTCCTTTGGGGGCCAAGGCTCACTCTACTCGGAGTATGGCGGCCTCCAAGGCCTTCTCAGCAGGTGTGTCCCTCTTGGACATCTGCAACGCTGCGGGGTGGTCCACGCCCTCCACATTTGTCTGATTTTACGATCTTGACATGCGAGCCACGCCGGGCTCTTCTGTTCTCTCGTCTTAGCTGTGCTCTTTTGACTACACACTAGGCAGGGATTTGGAAGTCTGGCAGCGTGGGCACATCGTTCCCCAAAAGCGTTTCGACGCAGCTCGAGTTCCTGAAAAGGAACGTCTCAAGGTTACGTATGTAACCCTAGTTCCTTGAAGGAACGAGACGCTGCGTCGCAGAGCCATACTCCCGGCACCCCTGCCGGCGCTTGCTTCCCTACTCGAAGCTGAAGCCAGCTGCACGGCACGTGCTTTTATAGCTTCCTGGTCGCTACGTCACCCCGCCCGTGACGTCACGCCTTTCCGATGGACTGATTGCACACGATATTCAGAGTCGGTCTCGTCAGGGACGTTCCCCAAAAGCGTTTCGACGCAGCGTCTCGTTCCTTCAAGGAACTAGGGTTACATACGTAACCTTGAGACGTTTTTGTGCATACAACTTCTAACACATTAAAAACTGTCTTACAGCATTGCAAAAACCTTGTATACCAAAAGGCATAAGCATCTTTCAGTTTGGCAAGATTTGCACTGAATATTGAATGTAGCAGCTTTCTCTCATAGAGAGACAAGCTTTTGAGCAGATTTGGGCTAGATTTCACTTCATTTGAACAGAAGCACTATTTCAACATTACTGGTCTCAGAAACATGTAAAATGACAATCTTGAGCATTGAAGTCCTAACATAAGTTTTTGTGCATATAACTGCTAACACATTAAAAACTGTCTCACTGCATTGCAGAAATTATTTTATTTCATAAGACATAAGCATCTTTCAGTTTGGCAAGATTTGCACTGAATATTGAATGTAGCAGCTTTCTCTCATAGAGAGACAAGCTTTTGAGCAGATTTGGGCTAGATTTCTCTTCATTTGAACAGAAGCACAATTTCAACTTTACTGGTCTCAGAAACCTGTAAACTGACAATCTTGAGCATTGAAGTCCTAACACATGTTTTTGTGCATATAACTTCTAACACATTAAAAACTGTCTTACAGCATTGCAAAAACATTGTATTCCCAAAGGCATAAGCATCTTTCAGTTTGGCAAGATTTGCACTGAATATTGAATGTAGCAGCTTTCTCTCATAGAGAGACAAGCTTTTGAGCAGATTTGGGCTAGATTTCACTTCATTTGAACAGAAGCACTATTTCAGCATTACTGGTCTCAGAAACCTGTAAACTGACAATCTTGAGCATTGAAGTCCTAACACATGTTTTTGTGCATATAACTTCTAACACATTAAAAACTGTCTTAAAGCATTGCAAAAACATTGTATTCCAAAAGGCATAAGCATCTTTCAGTTTGGCAAGATTTGCACTGAATATTGAATGTAGCAGCTTTCTCTCATAGAGAGACAAGCTTTTGAGCAAATTTGGGCTAGATTTCACTTCATTTGAACAGAAGCACTATTTCAACATTACTGGTCTCAGAAACCTGTAAACTGACAATCTTGAGCACTGAGGTCCTAACATAAGTTTTTTTGCATACAACTTCTATTGCATTAAAAACTGTCTTACAGCATTGCAAAAACATTGTATTTCATAAGGCATAAGCATCTTTCAGTTTGGCAAGATTTACACTGAATATTGAATGAAGCAGCTTTCTCTCATAGAGAGACAAGCTTTTGAGCAGATTTGGGCTAGATTTCACTTCATTTGAACTGAAGCACTATTTCAACATTACTGGTCTCAGAAACCTGTAAAATGACAATCTTGAGCATTGAAGTCCTAACATAAGTTTTTGTGCAAATAACTGCTAACACATTAAAAACTGTCTCACTGCATTGCAGAAATTATTTTATTTCATAAGACATAAGCATCTTTCAGTTTGGCAAGATTTGCACTGAATATTGAATGAAGCAGCTTTCTCTCATAGATAGACAAGCTTTTGAGCAGATTTGGGCTAGATTTCACTTCATTTGAACAGAAGCACTATTTCAACATTACTGGTCTCAGAAACCTGTAAAATGACAATCTTGAGCATTGAAGTCCTAACATAAGTTTTTGTGCATATAACTGCTAACACATTAAAAACTGTCTCACTGCATTGCAGAAATTATTTTATTTCATAAGACATAAGCATCTTTCAGTTTGGCAAGATTTGCACTGAATATTGAATGAAGCAGCTTTCTCTCATAGAGAGACAAGCTTTTGAGCAGATTTGGGCTAGATTTCACTTCATTTGAACAGAAGCACAATTTCAACTTTACTGGTCTCAGAAACCTGTAAACTGACAATCTTGAGCATTGAAGTCCTAACACATGTTTTTGTGCATATAACTTCTAACACATTAAAAACTGTCTTACAGCATTGCAAAAACATTGTATTCCCAAAGGCATAAGCATCTTTCAGTTTGGCAAGATTTGCACTGAATATTGAATGTAGCAGCTTTCTCTCATAGAGAGACAAGCTTTTGAGCAGATTTGGGCTAGATTTCACTTCATTTGAACAGAAGCACTATTTCAGCATTACTGGTCTCAGAAACCTGTAAACTGACAATCTTGAGCATTAAAGTCCTAACACATGTTTTTGTGCATATAATTTCTAACACATTAAAAACTGTCTTACAGCATTGCAAAAACATTGTATTCCAAAAGGCATAAGCATCTTTCAGTTTGGCAAGATTTGCACTGAATATTGAATGTAGCAGCTTTCTCTCATAGAGAGACAAGCTTTTGAGCAGATTTGGGCTAGATTTCACTTCATTTGAACAGAAGCACTATTTCAGCATTACTGGTGTCAGAAACCTGTAAACTGACAATCTTGAGCATTGAAGTCCTAACACATGTTTTTGTGCATATAACTTCTAACACATTAAAAACTGTCTTACAGCATTGCAAAAACATTGTATTCCAAAAGGCATAAGCATCTTTCAGTTTGGCAAGATTTGCAATGAATATTGAATGAAGCAGCTTTCTCTCATAGAGAGACAAGCTTTTGAGCAGATTTGGGCTAGATTTCACTTCATTTGAACAGAAGCACTATTTCAACATTACTGGTCTCAGAAACCTGTAAACTGGCAATCTTGAGGATTGAAGTCCTAACATAAGTTTTTGTGCATACAACTTCTATTGCATTAAAAACTGTCTTACAGCATTGCAAAAACCTTGTATTTCATAAGGCATAAGCATCTTTCAGTTTGGCCAGATTTGCACTGAATATTGAATGAAGCAGCTTTCTCTCATAGAGAGACAAGCTTTTGAGCAGATTTGGGCTAGATTTCACTTCATTTGAACAGCAGCACTACTTCAGCATTACTGGTCTCAGAAACCTGTAAACTGACAATCTTGAGTCCTAAGTCCTAAGTCCTAACACATGTTTTTGTGCATATAACTTCTAACACATTAAAAACTGTCTTGCAGCATTGCAAAAACATTGTATTCCAAAAGGCATAAGCATCTTTCAGTTTGGCAAGATTTGCACTGAATATTGAATGTAGCAGCTTTCTCTCATAGAGAGACAAGCTTTTGAGCAGATTTGGGCTAGATTTCACTTCATTTGAACAGAAGCACTATTTCAACTTTACTGGTCTCAGAAACCTGTAAACTGACAATCTTGAGCATTGAAGCTCTAACATAAGTTTATGTGCATATAACTTCTAACACATTAAAAACTGTCTTACAGCATTGCAGAAACATTGTATTTCAATAAGGCATAAGCATCTTTCAGGCTGGCAAGATTTGCACTGAATATTGAATGAAGCAGCTTTCTCTCATAGAGAGACAAGCTTTTGAGCAGATTTGGGCTAGATTTCACTTCATTTGAACAGAAGCACTATTTCAACATTACTGGTCTCAGAAACCTGTAAAATGACAATCTTGAGCATTGAAGTCCTAACATAAGTTTTTGTGCATATAACTGCTAACACATTAAAAACTGTCTTACAGCATTGCAAAAACATTGTATTTCATAAGGCATAAGCATCTTTCAGTTTGGCAAGATTTGCACTGAATATTGAATGAAGCAGCTTTCTCTCATAGAGAGACAAGCTTTTGAGCAGATTTGGGCTAGATTTCACTTCATTTGAACAGAAGCACTATTTCAACATTACTGGTCTCAGAAACCTGTAAACTGACAATCTTGAGCACTGAGGTCCTAACATAAATTTTTGTGCATACAACTTCTAACACATTAAAAACTGTCTTACAGCATTGCAAAAACATTGTATTTCATAAGGCATAAGCATCTTTCAGTTTGGCAAGATTTGCACTGAATATTGAATGAAGCAGCTTTCTCTCATAGAGAGACAAGCTTTTGAGCAGATTTGGGCTAGATTTCACTTCATTTGAACAGAAGCACTATTTCAACATTACTGGTCTCAGAAACCTGTAAACTGACAATCTTGAGCATTGAAGCTCTAACATAAGTTTATGTGCATATAACTTCTAACACATTAAAAACTGTCTTACAGCATTGCAAAAACATTGTATTTCAATAAGGCATACGCATCTTTCAGTCTGTTAAGATTTGCACTGAATATTGAATTAAGCAGCTTTCTCTCATAGAGAGACCAGCTTTTGAGCAGATTTGGGCTAGATTTCACTTCATTTGAACAGAAGCACTATTTCAACATTACTGGTCTCAGAAACCTGTAAACTGACAATCTTGAGCACTGAGGTCCTAACATAAGTTTTTGTGCATACAATTTCTAACACATTAAAAACTGTCTTACAGCATTGCAAAAGCCTTGTATTTCATAAGGCATAAGCATCTTTCAGTTTGGCAAGATTTGCACTGAATATTGAATGAAGCAGCTTTCTCTCATAGAGAGACAAGCTTTTGAGCAGATTTGGGCTAGATTTCACTTCATTTGAACAGAAGCACAATTTCAACATTACTGGTCTCAGAAACCTGTAAACTGGCAATCTTGAGCATTGAAGTCCTAACATAAGTTTTTGTGCATATAACTTCTAACACATTAAAAACTGTCTTACAGCATTGCAAAAACATTGTATTCCCAAAGGCATAAGCATCTTTCAGTTTGGCAAGATTTGCACTGAATATTAAATGTAGCAGCTTTCTCTCATAGAGAGACAAGCTTTTGAGCAGATTTGGGCTAGATTTCACTTCATTTGAACAGAAGCACTATTTCAGCATTACTGGTCTCAGAAACCTGTAAACTGACAATCTTGAGCATTAAAGTCCTAACATAAGTTTTTGTGCATTCAACTTCTAACACATTAAAAACTGTCTTACAGCATTGCAAAAACATTGTATTCCATAAGGCATAAGCATTCTTCAGTTTGGCAAGATTTGCTCTGAATATTGAATGTAGCAGCTTTCTCTCATAGAGAGACAAGTTTTTGAGCAGATTTGGGCTAGATTTCACTTCACTTGAACACAAGCACTATTTCAACATTACTGGTCTCAGAAACCTGTAAACTGACAATCTTGAGCATTGAAGCTCTAACATAAGTTTATGTGCATATAACTTCTAACACATTAAAAACTGTCTTACAGCATTGCAAAAACATTGTATTTCATAAGGCATAAGCATCTTTCAGTTTGGCAAGATTTGCACTGAACATTGAATGAAGCAGCTCTATCTCACAGAGAGAGAAGCTTTTGATCAGATTTGGGCTAGATTTCACTTCATTTGAACAGAAGCACTATTTCAGCATTACTGGTCTCAGAAACCTGTAAACTGACAATCTTGAGCATTGAGGTCCTAACATAAGTTTTTGTGCATACAACTTCTAACACATTAAAAACTGTCTTAAAGCATTGCAAAAACATTGTATTTCATAAGGCATAAGCATCTTTCAGTTTGGCAATATTTGCACTGAATATAGAATGAAGCAGCTTTCTCTCATAGAGAGACAAGCTTTTGAGCAGATTTGGGCTAGATTTCACTTCATTTGAACAGCAGCACTATTTCAGCATTACTGGTCTCAGAAACCTGTAAACTGACAATCTTGAGCATTGAAGTCCTAACACATGTTTTTGTGCATATAACTTCTAACACATTAAAAACTGTCTTGCAGCATTGCAAAAACATTGTATTCCAAAAGGCATAAGCATCTTTCAGTTTGGCAAGATTTGCACTGAATATTGAATGTAGCAGCTTTCTCTCATAGAGAGACAAGCTTTTGAGCAGATTTGGGCTAGATTTCACTTCATTTGAACAGAAGCACTATTTCAACTTTACTGGTCTCAGAAACCTGTAAACTGACAATCTTGAGCATTGAAGCTCTAACATAAGTTTATGTGCATATAACTTCTAACACATTAAAAACTGTCTTACAGCATTGCAAAAACATTGTATTTCAATAAGGCATAAGCATCTTTCAGTCTGGCAAGATTTGCACTGAATATTGAATGAAGCAGCTTTCTCTCATAGAGAGACAAGCTTTTGAGCAGATTTGGGCTAAATTTCACTTCATTTGAACAGAAGCACTATTTCAACATTACTGGTCTCAGAAACCTGTAAACTGACAATCTTGAGCACTGAGGTCCTAACATAAGTTTTTGTGCATACAATTTCTAACACATTAAAAACTGTCTTACAGCATTGCAAAAACATTGTATTTCATAAGGCATAAGCATCTTTCAGTTTGGCAAGATTTGCACTGAATATTGAATGAAGCAGCTTTCTCTCATAGAGAGACAAGCTTTTGAGCAGATTTGGGCTAGATTTCACTTCATTTGAACAGAAGCACTATTTCAACATTACTGGTCTCAGAAACCTGTAAACTGACAATCTTGAGCACTGAGGTCCTAACATAAGTTTTTGTGCATACAACTTCTAACACATTAAAAACTGTCTTACAGCATTGCAAAAACATTGTATTTCCTAAGGCATAGGCATCTTTCAGTTTTGCAAGATTTGCACTGAATATTGAATGAAGCAGCTTTCTCTCATAGAGAGACAAGCTTTTGAGCAGATTTGGGCTAGATTTTACTTCATTTGAACAGAAGCACTATTTCAGCATTACTGGTGTCAGAAACCTGTAAACTGACAATCTTGAGCATTGAAGTCCTAACACATGTTTTTGTGCATATAACTTCTAACACATTAAAAATTGTCTTACAGCATTGCAAAAACATTGTATTCCAAAAGGCATAAGCATCTTTCAGTTTGGCAAGATTTGCACTGAATATTGAATGTAGCAGCTTTCTCTCATAGAGAGACAAGCCTTTGAGCAGATTTGGGCTAGATTTCACTTCATTTGAACAGAAGCACTATTTCAACTTTACTGGTCTCAGAAACCTGTAAACTGACAATCTTGAGCACTGAGGTCCTAACATAAGTTTTTGTGCATTTAACTTCTAACACATCAAAAACTGTCTCACTGCATTGCAAAAAACATTTTATTTCATTAGACATAAGCATCTTTCAGCGTGGCAAGTTTTGCACTAAACATTGAATGAAGCAGCTTTCTCTCATTGAGAGAGAAGGTTTTAAGCAGATTTGGGCTAGTTTGCAGTTCATTTGAACAAAAGCACTATTTGAACATTAGTGGTTTCAGAAACCTGTAAGCTGACAATCCTGAGTAATGTAGCTCTAACATAAGATTTTGTGCATATAATTTCTAACACATTAGAAACTGTCTCATTGCATTGGAAAAAACATTTTATTTCATTAGAAATAAGCATCTTTCAGTTTGGCAATTTTTGCACTAAACATTGAATGTAGCAGCTTTCTCTCATTGAGAGAGAAGGTTTTAAGCAGATTTGGGCTAGTTTGCAGTTCATTTGAACAAAAGCACTATTTGAACATTAGTGGTTTCAGAAACCTGTAAACTGACAATCGTGAGCAATGAAGCTCTAACATAAGATTTTGTGCATATAACTTCTAACAGATTAAAAACTGTCTCACTGCATTGCAAAACACATTTTATTTCAGTAGATATTAGCATCTTTCAGTTCGGCAAGTTTTGCACTAAACAATGAATGAAGCAGCTTTCTCTCATTGAGAGAGAAGGTTTTAAGCAGATTTGGGCTAGTTTGCAGTTCATTTGAACAGAAGTACTGTTTGAACATTAGTGGTCCCAGAAACCTGTAAACTGACAATCTTGAACATTGAAGCTCTAACATCAGATTTTGTGCATATAACTTCAACACATTAGAAACTGTCTCACTGCATTGCAAAAAACATTTTATTTCATTAGACATAAGCATCTGTCAGTTTGGCAAGTTTTGCACTGAAAATTGAATGAAGCAGATTTCTCTCATTGACAGAGAAGGTTTTGAGCAGATTTGGGCTAGTTACCTTTTCATTTGAACAGAAGTACTATTTGACATTAGTGGTCTCAGAAACCTGTAAACTGACAATCTTGAGCATTGAAGCTCTAACATAAGATTTTGTGCATATAACTTCTAACACATTAAAAACTGTCTCACTGCATTGCAAAAAACCTTTTATTTGATAAGACATAAGCATCTTTCAGTTTGGCAAGTTTTGCACTGAACATTGAATGAATGTCAAGAGAACCACTAATTAAACATTAGTGCTCTCAGAAGCTATATATTGACCATCCTGAGCACTGAAGCTGTAACATAAGTTTATGTGCATTGAACATGTAACACATTAAAAACTGTTTTTCTGCATTGCAAAAAACACATTAGTTCATTAGTCAGAGAAATCTTTCATGTTGGCAAGTTTTGCAGTTAACATTGTAAAAAGCTACATTCTCTCACTGAGAGATTAGCTGTATTGCATATGTGGGCTTGTTTTAGCTTCGTTTCACCAGAACCACTAACTAAACATTAGTGCTCTCAAAAGCTCTATACCGACAATCCTGAGCACTGATGCTGTAACATAAGTTTATGTGCATAAAACATGTAACACATTAAAAACTGTTTTTCTGCATTGCAAAAAACACATTAGTTCATTAGTCAGAGAGATCTTTCATGTTGGCAAGTTTTGCAGTTAACTTTGTAAAAAGCTACATTCTCCCACTGAGAGATAAGCTGTATTGCATATGTGGGCTTGTTTTAGCTTCGTTTCACCAGAACCACTAACTAAAAATTAGTTCTCTCAGTAGCTCTATACTGACAATCCTGATCACTGAAGCTGTAACAATAGGTTATGTGCATAGAACATGTAACACATTAAAAACTGTTTTTCTGCATTGCAAAAAACACATTAGTTCACTAGTTAGTATTAGTAGTTTTTTGATAGTTTTTGTACAGTTTTTAGATAAAGACTATTCTCAGAGTTTGCTCAAACAGGCCTGCCAGTGTTCTCAGGAAAACATGGACAAAATAGAGTACACATAATTAAATGAATGTCAAGAGAGTGTTTAATCTGAGATTGTGATGTACTTTTGAGCTTTTTCTGCTCTACCTGTGTCACAAGCCCCTACCTCAACTTGAAAATGAGTTTTGCCATTTTCTGTTATGACTTAGACATTAAAAGTCAAGGATGCCACAGACACTATTTCCTTTGTCTGTGTCTCTAAACATCACACCAGTAAATAAATCAGAGATGACATGTAGTTAATTATTTTAGTCCATTTTAGACGGTCTGCACCATCACACAGACACGTTTGAGGTATTCATCATACCAGAAGGTTTGATCCGGGAAACACACACGACTGCAACTGCGTGTTGTCATGATCATCTTCATAATTTATCTACTTTTATTAAAACAACATAGTGTGATGTTACGGTCTTCAACAGCTTGGTCCACTGAAATGTTGTAGTATAGCTTTATTTTTTCATTAAATATCTAGCTTTTATCTAGCTTAAAATATTAGTTGTTAAGTGTGTACAAAGTTGTCGTGTCTGATGTTTATATTTTTAAGAACATTTGATATAGTTTATCGTTTTTAATTTTCTAACATATATTTCACCAAATATTAAGGCCTGAAAAACAGGTTTAGCATCAGCCCAAATTTCAGCTGTTAGCCAGAGAATGTAAGTGAGCCCAGCTAATCTACGTGATGTGAAACTAGCTCACAGTTACATTAGAGTTTTTGAATTGTAGTTTATGTTGAATAGTGTTTGTTACTGTTCCCCATGTTTAACACTGCATTACTCACAAAAGTTTTTCACTGTAGTAGGCCTGAAATGTAACACCGAAACTAGACCAAACAAAAATTAGCTTGAGCCTTAGTTGTAGCAGTATGAAAAGCATTGTTTTATCGTTCCATTATTTGTTCGTGTTGTTCTGAACCACTGTTTCATTTTAACCATACAGTTCGTATTTGTATTGTCAAGAGTTTTTTGTGAGTGTTTGTTTTTTTGCAAGCAGTACTACTGTAATGTTGGCGAGCTCTTTGTGTTCTTGGCTTTGCTTTGTTCGTATACGCCAGCATTCCTTGAATTTGCTCGATTAGATTAAGTGTTTAACACAATTTCGGTTAATGTGTGTGTATGAATATAGAATGCAGCACAAGGTTCTTTGAAAATATTTTATCTTGAAATATCCATGTTAAACTCGGAATCGAGACTGCTTTTAAAAAAATATAATAATATAATTAACACATTAACATTTTACAAGAGATTTGAATGTGAGTTCTCGGCTGATTTGTACATTATTAAATAAAAAATTATAATAGAGGTCATCACAAACTTAAGGTGTAAACAAAAATACTGTGCAGCAGTGTACTTTAGATTTACTAGCAAGATAATGTTAATGCCTTGTTCACAAGAAAAACGTAAGTTGTTTAAGAGGTAATAATCTCACTGAATGTGACAAAGCATCCAATGTTTCATGACAACTGGAAGTATCACATCCTTGTTTGTTTCACACCTATGGGATCCTAGCTACATTCACAATTTGGTATTTGAATAAGGTTTACAGGCATATAGTTAACCACAGAAGACTTTCTCCATTCTCCTGTTACAATGGCTGCGGCTGCTCCAAACAGTCCTGAAACATATAGTAGAAGAATGATGTGTGTAAGACCTCCAAGAAGTTCTGTTGAAATAAGAGAGGAGCTGACTTTTGCAACATGGAAAAATCAAGGGAAGAGCCTAAGAAAGGTTCTCAATCATTTACAAACATTGTGATTCTTAGATGTGACACATCCCTGGTGAAAATCTGTTGGCATGCAAAAAATACTCACTGCACATGTAAGGTATAAGGCAACGGATTTGAGTTAGCATCTAACCAGAAGTGCAATAAGCAGTAAATACAGAATATACAAGGTCTACAATATGTACAATAACTATACAGATAAGTATTATGGACATAATTTACAGATTTTAAATACTATCAGCATGATATACAGATAGGTGTACTATGAACATACTATATAATTTACACTATTGCAAAGGAAAGTAAAGTTCATAGAAAATATTTCAGTGTGCAAATGGATTATTCAGTGTTTCTGGATGAACAGACAGTAGTGCAAGTAATAACAAGTTTACTGTTTTTTGCTTGTTGTAAATAAATAAATCAGTCAGATGTAGTGATGAATAGGGGTGAGGATTCTGTGTGTATGGTCAAGTCAAGTCAAGTCACCTTTATTTATATAGCGCTTTAAACAAAATACATTGCGTCAAAGCAACTGAACAACATTCATTAGGAAAACAGTGTGTCAATAATGCAAAATGACAGTTAAAGTAATAGTGTATAAGTAATAGTAGTAGTGTTCCTGTAGCTCAAGTGGTAGAGCAAGGTTGGGGGTTCGATTCCCCGGGAACACATGATAGGTAAAAATTGATAGCCTGAATGCACTGTAAGTCGCTTTGGATAAAAGCGTCTGCTAAATGCATAAATTAAATTTTTCATTTAATTTAAATTAGGCAGTTCATCATTGAATTCAGTGATGTCATCTCTGTTCAGTTTAAATAGTGTCTGTGCTTTTACTTGCAATCAAGTCAACGATATCGCTGTAGATGAAGTGACCCCAACTAAGCAAGCCAGAAGCGACAGCGGCAAGGAAAAAAACCTTGGGAGAAACCAGGCTCAGTTGAGGGACCAGTTCTCCTCTGACCAGACAAAAACCAGTAGTTCAATTCCAGGCTGCAGCAAAGTCAGATTGTGCAGAAGAATCATCTGTTTCCTGTGGTCTTGTCCTGGTGGTTATCTGAGACAAGGTCTTTACAGGGGATCTGTATCTTGGGCTCTAGTTGTCCTGGTCTCCGCTGTCTTTCAGGGCAGTAGAGGTCCTTTCTAGGTGCTGATCCACCATCTGGTCTGGATACTTACTTTACAATGTATTAACACAAGCACATAGATGATACTCACATCCACTGTCAGTTAGACCCCACAACCACCTTCACAGTCAGAAGTAAATTGTTAGGTGTGGTGGATTTGGTGGATAGGGAGGTGAGCAAGGATGTTGGATAATTTTTAACTTAAGACTCCTTCTCATAAGTTTATCTATTCAACCTACAGATTAGGTTGTACTGATCATACAGAGGTCTTAGCATACACACATACAGATGAGGTAGAAAGAACACGCCCAAACATAACACCTTTTCAAAAGCATATAGAAAGTGTGATGGGCAATGTTCTTGGTGAATTATTTAATTCTATGTTTCAGTTAAATTTAAATTTTGTTAAAAAAAATTTAGGTGCTTTATTGGCATGGAAAATATTTTGTACATTTCGTATTGCCAGAGCATTCCAGTATTGTTGCAAACATTCAAATCTGAACGATTTAGTGTTTGAGATGGACACATGTCTGCATATCTTTCAACCCCAAACAAACCACATTCCCCATTAACAAACATATTAAAACATTATACCGGACACCGACTACATCACAGGAGGAAAACAGACAGGGGAGAAGATTTGGGCTCTGGGGTCTAGACAACAATCCACCAAAGATGTTGACCTAAAACACATACACGGAAGCCAGACGCCAAGACAACCTCCTTTTTCAGAGGTGGATGTAGACCGGTTGGTAGCCACACTGTTGGTGTTTAGGTATTAACATATACCATATAGATCAAACAAACATTGATCCTGTCAAGGTGACAATACACTCCCTTTGCTAATTTTTTTTCCAGGAAGAACCCAATCACCTCCTGACTGGAAGTGTGTAACCGGTCAGGAATGATCTCTATAGAAACCCCACGGCTCAGGTTAGAGATAAAACCCTTATAAATCCATTAATAAATAGATCAAAAGTCAAATCTGACATCTGTTTGATCCTTTGATTTACACACAGCTCTGTCATGTCAATCAAGGGTGACAGGACCTCGGTGACATGGTAGTCATTGTAACAGACAGGTCATATAATCATAAATCAACTCATAAATCTGACCATGTACACATTTGACATGTGTAATCAAATGTTACACATCAACAAATAATTAATAATTGATTGTTGTTACAATCAACGTTGACAGGAACCTCCATAAATCAAGCCCTAAATCAGGGTCATAAAATCAAAGTGACACAAAAGATATGATACAACTACTTACATCAATGTTAACAAATGAAACCTTACTGTAAAGTGTTATCCTAAAAACAATGTTTTGCCTGATAGAAAAAAATATATATATAGTTGACAAAACCACCAAATTATAAAAAAAATAATAATAATCAGAAGCTTTACACCGCTTTATCCACTAAAACATTTATTTAGCTTTAAGTTTACAATTCAAGTAAAAAACAACAACAACAAAAACGACACATATTAATTCATTCTATAGTAGCAGTCCATAGAACAGAAGTCAGCAAACTCTTTGTCTGAATAGAACGCTGTGAAGACCCCCATCTTTCCATGGCCACAGTATCCAGTAGTGTTTTTGTAGATGCATCTAGTCATCACACCTGGTGAGCTCAAACTCCACTCTGCATGTATTCCTCACATCTGGACTGCCAGACTTCCAATAAACGATACCTTCATAAAAAAATACAATAATAATAAAACAAAAAATAAAATCTCTGAATTAATGCAAAAAAACGTTTACAAATATTTTTTAAAAACCTTGTTCAGTTATTAAAAGTAGTAAAAATACATACTGTCCAGCCAGGCAAAGTGAGCTTTTCTTCGAAAACCGATGCCACAAAACATTCTGCACACTAGTGACAGAGTGGAAAGGCTCCATCTCCTTCTTTATAGACAACATCTAGAAGAATATGTCTGAGCAGCTCTGATGATAGCTGAATAATATATATCTATATCTCTCAGTGCTCCAGACTAACCTTTTTTAGTTTATTTTTATTTTGTTTATTGTTTATACAGATTTACATTTACATTTATTCATTTAGCAGACGCTTTTATCCAAAGCGACTTACAGATGAGGACAGTGGAAGCAATCAAAAACAACAAAAAGAGCAATGATATAGGTTAGGTTAACACAGTACACCTAGCATGGGATTTTAAATAATATAATATAAAGAAAACAGATAGAATAAAAAAAGAATAGAGCAAGCTAGTGTTAAGAGGTCTTTACACATACACACACACACACACACACACACACACACACACACATACAATTGCATAATTAATGAAAAGAAAATAGAATATAAAAAGATTAGAAAGGCAGTTAGATTTTTTTAAATAATAGAATTAGAATAGTGAGTGTTAAAGTTAGAGGGTCAAATAAAGATGGAAGAGATGTGTTTTAAGCCGATTCTTGAAGATGGCTAAGGATTCAGCTGTCCAGATAGAGTTGGGGAGGTCATTCCACCAGGAGGGAACATTTAATTTAAAAGTCCGTAAAAGTGACTTTGTGCTTCTTTGGGATGGCACAATCAAGCGACGTTCACTTGCAGAACGCAAGCTTCTAGAGGGCACATAAGTCGAAAGTAACAAATTTAGGTAAATGGGTGCAGAGCCAGTGGTAGTTTTGTAGGCAAACATCAATGCCTTGAATTTTATACGAGCAGCTATTGGAAGCCAGTGCAAATTGATAAACAGAGGTGTGACATGTATTCTTTTTGGCTCATTAAAAATTAATCTTGCTGCCGCGTTCTGAATTAATTGTAAAGGTTTGATAGAATTGGCTGGAAGACCTGCCAAGAGGGCATTGCAATAGTCCAGCCTGGACAGAACAAGAGCTTGAACAGAACAAGAGCTTGAACAAGGAGTTGTGCAGCATGTTCCGAAAGAAAGGGCTTGATCTTCTTGATGTTGAATAAAGCAAATCTGCAGGATCGGACAGTTTTAGCAATGTGGTATGAGAAAGTCAGCTGATCATCAATCATAACTCCAAGGCTTCTAGCTGTTTTTGAAGGAGTTATGGTTGATGTGCCTAACTTGATGGTGAAATTGTGATGAAACGATGGGTTTGCTGGAATCACAAGCAGTTCTGTCTTGGCAAGGTTGAGTTGAAGGTGATGGTCCATCATCCAGGAAGAAATGTCTGTTAGACAAGCTGAGATGCGAATAGCTACCATCGGATCATCAGGATGGAATGAGAGGTAGAGTTGAGTGTCATCAGCATAGCAGTGGTATGAAAAGCCATGTTTCTGAATGACAGAACCTAATGATGCCATGTAGACAGAGAAGATAAGTGGTCCAAGAACTGAGCCCTGAGGCACCCCAGTAGTTAGATGTTGTGACTTGGACACCTCACCTTTCCAAGATACTTTGAAGGACCTATCTGATAGGTAAGACTCAAACCATTGAAGTGTGGTTCCTGAGATGCCTTTTGCCAGTAGGGTTGATAGGAGCATCTGGTGGTTAACCGTGTCAAAAGCAGCGGACAGATCAAGCAGGGTAAGTACCGAAGATTTGGATTCCGCTCTTGCCAGTCTTGGAGCTTCAACAACTGAGAGCAAGGCAGTCTCAGTTGAATGTCCACTTCTGAAGCCAGATTGGTTGCTGTCAAGGAGGTTGTTGTGTGTGAGAAATGTAGAGACTTGGTTGAACACAGCTCGTTCAAGTGTTTTTGCAATGAAAGGAAGAAGGGAAACTGGTCTTTATTTATTATATTATTATTATATTTAATATATTATTATACTTTATATTATTTTTTCTGGTCTTAGATTTGACAGTAAAGCACTAAGCTTGAGTTAAGATGCATACAAAATGTACTTTTATTAACAACAGTAACAGGTGCAAAATCTACTTTTTATTTAAAGAAAATGTATATATTCCACTCTTATTAAATGTACCAGTTTTTCTAGCATATGGAACTGACCAACTTCAGTGATTATGTTTTATTCAGTAGCAAATTGAAGAAATGTTTGTGACTTTTCGTACTTCATACACAAAAGAAAAGTGTAAAATTCTGACAAAATCTAATTACTTGATTTGATACTTTATAATAGTGATTTTATAATTTCAAAATATAGAGAAAAGGTAGAGATGAATGACTAATAGGACAATAAGTCCCCCTCAGCTGCTGTCTACTAGTTATAATTGTGATTTGATGCATTTTATTATTATAATTTTTCTTTTTTTTTTTTTACACAAGTCTTTGTTTACCACAAAGTATATTTTGTTCATCCCATTAAAAATAACATTAAAACTGGATCATCTTAGAGCTTTAAAGTGCTGGAAAAAGTCATTGAAAAGTGCTAGAATTTCTCTCTCAAAAGGTTGTTGAAATTAATGAGAATTTAAAGACCAAACTGGAAGCATCATGCACACTAAACAGTTCATTAATCAAGTTTAAGTGCTAAACACATAGGCAGTGCATGCTTAACAAGCATTTATTTAAAAAAAATAATTTGTAGTAAGAGCATTAAATACAGAACATTAGCAACTCGATTTTAACTCACAAACAGGATATTCCTATAAAACCACAAAATAACAAATTTCTAATTGACATTTATTCCTTCAGAATTTAAATACAAATCTGATAGCATCAGGCCCAACAGGCTACTCATTAATCAGTTTTAAATACTTAAAACTCAAGCACTTTAACACATCCTATCCTTGTGCATCTGTTTTTTTTTTGTCCCTCTTTAAACCTAATTATCTGACTAATTATTAGTGTGTTAACGTTTACTCATCCTTATGTTGTTCCAAACCTGTATGAGTTTTTCATCCATCTAACGAAATATATTTTAAAGAATGTTGGTAACAAAACAGTTGATGGTAGCTATTGACTTCTATAGTTTTTTATTTAATTTTTTTTTTCAATCTTCTTTGTTCAATTAAAGAATATTTGGAACACCACGAGGTGGAGTAAATTACATTTTTGGATTAACTATGACTGATGAAAGGTGTAAAAGGGGCAACAATTCTATTTATTAATACTTGTATATAATATTAAATTATATTAGAATATAATTGTACTGCTGACACTTCACTGAGAAAATGAAGTACATATGCTACCTGTACATGTTTTCTAAAATAACTGAATCACAAAAAAGTTGACTGGCACTCATCTATTTCCACAGGTTCATTTGCATGTTCAACTCCAATATGTTGGATTTACTTAAAAAGAATGAATTTCCTTCGAATGCACTTTTTGACAATGGTACAGTTGAGGCATGAGGATCTAATACAAAGACTAATCATCCGGAGTATAGTTGGCAATGATGAGACTGCCTACAGGGAAGAGGTACAGCACCTGTCCACATGGTGCGCTGAAAGGGTGTAGCAGGGTCCCCTACATTAAAAAAATACAAAATTTAAAAATGTTTTCAAATTCAACAAATTCTGTTACAGGTTATTTGGCTCAGACAGTATAGCTACATACAGTGCAGAACTGCAAAAACAATTAGAAGGCTAATGTATAAGGTTCACAATATACAATGCATTTCATGTTCATATATACACATAAATCTTACAGTTTCTAAAACCATCGTTTTAAGATTTTTAACAGATGGGCTAAAAGGGTATAGAAGAATAAAATATTACATGAAAATATCTTGAAACAATTTAATTATTATTATTATTATTATTATTTTACTATTCTCACTCCAGCAGGTGTCCTTAAGTATGGGTATTTTTGAGTGCACCCTCCACAGAAATTCCTTCCATGCTTTCTCAACATCCCCAGGAGAATGTTTGTGCCATTTGGTCTTTGACAGTCAAGATGTCTGGATGAGTTTTCCGATACTCGCTTTGTAGCACATTCACATGGGCCTTAACAGACATTGAATCCTCCCCAACACGTTTCCTTCATCAGAACAATATAAACAGATAATGCTTAGACCATGACAGATAATGACAGCTAATAAAAATATGTGAAACATCTAAATACTTATTGAAAAATAAGGTGCTTTCGATAAAATAAAACAAACACACACATGGAACTGCATAAACATTGAGACAATGGTCATGCAGTGAAAAAGTGGAGTATATACAAAAAATATTTAAATGTCTGTAGTATCTGCCTTACATTGACCTGCACCAATTGAAAATGTAAAAACTATTAAGTGTAAAAATAAATTAATACATATGGCAGTGGGCTTACATATGCTACACTCGCTGGCTTTTGACACAAACCTGCAAGTGGTGCACATCCTGTTTTAAATTTCCGGTTTATGGACATGTGTCAGGTGTGCTAAAAACACAAATTTGACTGTTTGTCATTTTCCAGCAAGTAAATATTACAAGATATTGTTAATACAGTATCGTGTGTGATTATGTTGATAGAGATAAATCAATGGCTTAAAACAATGCAACTTACATAGTAATTTCCTTCCATATTTCTCAGGAAAGGGTACATCACTATCAGTGTTTGTTGGCAACTTGAAAATACTCTGTATTATTTGGCCTAGCACAGGGGTTCCCAAACTTTTCCATTCCACGACCCACCTAGACAAGTGTAATCTATTTCACGACCCACCAAAATATATATATATATAAAAAAAACGGTTGACATTACTTTAAGCCTAATCTTACTTAAAAGCAGTGTTGGGAAGGTTACTTTGAAAATGTAATAGGTTACAGATTACAAGTTACCCTGTTTAAAATAGTAGTGTAACTTTTTCAATTACTTTATTAAAGTAATGTAACTAATTACTTTTGAGTACTTTTTGATTACTTTTTTAAATTTGTGAAAATTAAAGAATAATAAATAAAGGCTTATACATCAACTTAAATACAGTTATCTAATAAGCATGTGACGTATTCTTTGTACTAAACTCCTGAAACATTGGTGTTTTTTTTAACTGCTGTCTCTTTGTATATGATTATAGTTTTCTCAAAATAAGTTAAATGCACATGAAGTGACACAGAGCAGTTCTAGAAATTATGTTTATGTGCTCGTGTACTCCTATATTGGGGCGGCAGAGGTTGAAAACACTGCGAGCTTCAGTAGGCCTATTGTAAATGAAACCATGTCTTTGCCATTAATTTACAGGAGGGGCGGACTGGGAAAAAATTCAGACTGGAAAATTCAAACTCATACAAACAAATTCATGGACAAAAAATATTTTTGTATGGACCTGACATAAAAAAGGTTTAAATCTTTAATTTGGGGACATGCAAAATAATTAAAAGTTCTCTCCTGAACTGCACCTTCACTTCCATTTTTCTCTTCAGTCTCTTTATTTTGCCCTGTTATCCATCTCTCTCATTACTTTAATACTTAAGATTGAACAAAACTATACTTTACAATACTATACTCTACAATACTACAATATCTTTATAGAAAAATCCTAATACTGTACACGAGTCATGTTTTTCCCTTACCAAAATTAACCTTGCTTTTATTAGCCTATATAAAAGTAAAATAACCTTGTTTTGTTTTTTTGCAAATGGATTTGTATTTATTTTTAAATAAATACATTTGTAAAATAATTTTAAATTTTTGGTTACCACAGTTAAACAATAGTAACCATTTTCTCTGGATTTATAGTTAAATATTAAAATGTTAATTTTCGTAATGGTTGTGTTGTTGTCTGTATAGCTCCCCCGTTTAGGGATTTAGGGAAAAAACGGATTTTTTTTTTCAGCTAAATTCCTACTGTAACATTACAACAGATAATAATGATGTCCTTTATATAGTATTTTGAGTGATGACTGATGAGCAACGTGCTGCTGCTTGATTAAATAAATAAAAAAACAAAGACATAAAAGCATCTTTACAGATGAAACTGACCTGAAACCCTGAACAGTAGTTCTGCTTCTTTGCTCCAGCTGTGCACTTCTACAGTCCACTCTCTCGCATTGATTACTCTGAGTCTGATCCAAACCGTTTGGCGGAGGCGCGGAGAGCGCGCGAGTCAGGCCGGGTTCACACCGCAAGCTGCAGCAGAGCAGAAGCAGCGCGTATTTTTTTCGGTGCCTATGTTAACAGATGAGAGCGTTCACACCGCACGCAGAGGCTGCGCGGCAGAGCGTAGCAGAAGCAGAGCAGAAGCAGCAGTGCCGCGATCGTTTCGGCGCTGGGTCTATTTTTGCTGCGCTGCTGACGCTCAGTTAAAATGAAAGTACACATTTGGTGGACAAAATGAATAAATTAATGTAAAAAAATATGTATAGAAGATAAAGTGACAATGATCAGGGCCAAAATACACATGTACTGAAACGAAAAAGGAATTTTGCCCAAAATTTGCATTAATGATATCTACTGTGTTCTTAGCAAATTACATAACAATGTATGATATTTAAAATCACATTTTTCTATTTTTTTGATTATAATTTTTATTTTTATTATTATTTTATAATTTTTTTTTTTTTTTACAAAATCTGTTAAAGTACTTCCAGTTCTATCCAAAAATAAACTTTTTTGCCGAAATACAAAAACAACTTTAAATAATTTATATTGATAGTTTAGCCTTGGAGATTTATTTATTATTAGTAGTAGTCGTATTCTTATAACTAGGCCTATATATATTGGCAGAAGAACGGATGTCGTGCTGACAATCATAAACAACAGCACGTGGTGTCACAGGCGGTGGTCTTCAGAGTGCACCTGGAAAGACAATAATGGACGACACTCGTCTCATCTTGGAAGTTGAGAAATATCAAGTTCTTTATGATCCACACAATATACTTTACAAAGACTTGCAGGAGAAGGAAAAAGCATGGGATGAAGTTGCAGCGGCTCTTATTGCAGATGGTAAGTAATTTTATAGTGTTTTTGGCGCTTTTGCTGGCACACGAGCGAACAACTCAAAAGGCTATTTGATTCAAAATTGATTCAATTGGAACCATTTATTTACAATTTCTAAATTACACATAAGCACACAAATAACAAAAGCAGGTGATACATGCATATATAATAAACAAGTAAATGCTGATTTCAAGATGAGCAGGAAGTCAAGGCAAGGCTGTGAACTATTTACAATATACACATAATTTAAAACCGTTTATTAAATTGGTTTTCAGGGTGTCCTTTTGTAAATTTGATTGCAAACAAACCCAGTAACAAGATGGTAATATGCACCATGTTCTGTCCTACGTCGGTTAATGGGATGAACCCAAAGTATGCGTCTTTTTCATAGTCTCCTTAATAACAAATATAGCGCGATGGCCTTTCTTCTATCAATAAGACGTACTGCACGGAAAACAAAGACAGCAAAACAAAGATGCAACAAAAGTAACAATGAAATTATTAATTAAAAAAGCTTCTTGCCAAGTCTTTTTATTTAAATGTATTTTAAATGGAAATAAAGCAATGCGAATTTACCCATTAAAGAGTACTCTGACCAAAATCCGCTGTTCAGTTGCGCGCTGCCTCCGCTGCCGGTGTGAAAGCAAAATAGGCGCGCGCTGCTTCTGCTCTGCCTACCTGCTGCTAACGCACTGCTTCTGCTCTGCTGCAGCTTGCGGTGTGAACCCGGCCTGACGACTAACGACTTTCTCCATTCTGTCACCGATGGAGTTTCGGTTCCTTGCCACTGTCACCTCTGGCTTGCTTAGTTGGGGTCACTTCATCTACAGCGATATCGTTGACTTGATTGCAAATAAATGCACAGACACTATTTAACTGAACAGAGATGACATCGCTGAATTCAATGATGAACTGCCTTTAACTATCATTTTGCATTATTTACACACTGTTTTCCTAATAAATGTTTTTCAGTTGCTTTGACGCAATGTATTTTGTTTAAAGCGCTATATAAATAAAGGTGACTTGACTTGACTTGATTAAGAAAAATTGTGAAATAGGTAAAAAAATAAAAAAAATAAACAGATGTGCCTCGTTTTAAATAAACCAAAAAAAATGTTATACCAATTCTGTTATGTGGAAATGTTTAAATCTTGTAGTGTTACAATTAACCCTGCGTTTTTACAAACCATTTCCCAAACGAAAACAATGCAGAGTTCAAACAGACGATAGAAATGAATTAACATGGCCTACCTGAAACCGTTTTCATAACATTTGCATTTTCTGGTGTATGCAATCTCATGCAGAATATAGTGTATTGAAGTGAGCAAGTTTTTTTTTCTCTTTAATAATGTGGACCGATTGAACCTTTTAATGACATTGCTCTGAGACCTTCACTGTATTGCGACTCGTGCATGCCCGCGCTTCAAAACACGCAACGCACGTGGACTTAATAGCAATTCGAAAATCACACTAAGTTCGTAATTAATGTTGGTAGGCTATATTGTGCAGCCCTAGACTGAACTGTGTGAGTGTGCGTGTCATTGAAATGCAAATTTAGCTGCAGCCAAGAAACTTTCTGTGACCCACCTTGTTCCATTCTGAGACCCACAGTTTGAAAACCCCTGGCCTAGCAGAAAGGTAGAAACAAACGATTTTTTATTTTTTTATTTTGTCTAATCGTTTTCTTAGTTTGTGAATTTATCTTAGTACAGTTGTAATAGCAGATGTGGTAATAATTATTATACTTACAGCATGTATTCTGAAATGTATTGCACAAAAAGGACACTGATACAAACCTCCAACTCTGAAGGCTTCGCATCTCACTGTAACGTGTGGGTCAACAAAAATAAACGGTAACACTTTCTATGAAGCCATATTTATAATACATTATAAGGGTATTCTTAAGGCATTATAATGAATGCATAATTTGCATTACAATGCATTATTTAAAAAAAACATATAATATGTTATATAATTTCATGAATAATCATAACAATTATAATACATCATAATACTTACATATTTGTGGTTATAAAAGTACGATTATTTATAACACAATTAACTCCTATAATGGACTATTTCATACCTTGACATTATTTAAGCATCTGCACAGTATCTTACTACAGCTTGTGAGTGGTTAAATGTTGAGTGTTATTTGGGTGTTTCCTGCAGAGCTAATGTTAATTAATTGATGTGAGCTTAATACCCCAACTGAAAAAAAATGCAATGTTTCATTATGGTCAAGTCAAGTCACCTTTATTTAAATAGCGCTTTAAACAAAAAAGATTGCATTTAAGCAACTGAATAACATTAATTACATGCCAACTACATGCCAAATATTACAATACAAATAGTTCAAAGCAAATGTGTCATATTACACATTCATCTGATCTTATGGCTGTTTAAAAATGTTATTATTATTATTATAACTACTACTCACGAGTGGTATTTGACCGCTTTAAGTAGCATCAAAAATGGCAAGATATGACACATACATTATAACTATGAGAAATATAATCCATTGTAAAAGTGGATGCAACATGTTCACTGTTATAAATCATCATACTCTTAAAAGCTATAACCACAAATAAGTAAATATTATATTAAAAGTGTTGTTAAGAATATTTATGAGATGACAACATATAGTTTTTTTATAATGCATTATGCATTCATTATAATGCCTTAAGAATACCCTTATAATTAGGGTATTCTAAAAACTAGATTCTGGTGATAATGCCATCCTGATATTATTGGATCTTAGTGCCGCCTTTGACACCATCGATCACAATATCCTCCTTACTCCATTACTTTGGTTCCATTCCAATCTCATTGATAGGACTTTCTCAGTATCTATTGGCAAGTTCTCCTCATCTGCTTCTGTTTCATATGGGATCCCTCAGGGGACCATCGTGGGTCCTATGCTTTTTAGCCTGTATATGCTCCCACTGGGTGACATCATAAGGAAGCATAACATCTCTTTTCATCTCTATGCAGATGATTCACAGTTGTACTTGCCTCTAAAATCTAAAATCTCTTCTGGCCTGTCTCGAAGACATCAAAATTTGGATGGTTAACAACTTATTCCAATTAAACCGTTCTGCTCCCAGTTCCTTTTAGAATTCAGTTTTAAGTTTAATTGTTTGTATTTAAGGCACTTAATTGGCTCGCCCCAACCTATATCACCGACCTTGTACAGCCATACTCCGTTCAAAGATCACTGAGATCGTCAAACAAAGGGCTCCTTGCTTGTGCCGTGCTCATGGCTTAAACAGAGGGGTGATAGAGCCTTGCAGTTGCTGCCCCACGTTTGTGGAACCAGCTCCCCCAGGATATTAGATCTGCCCTCTCCATTGCTGCATTCAAATCCAGGTTATTAACTAATTTTTTTTCTTTGGCCTTCCTTGTTCCCTAACCGGCATGGAACCGAAACTCCATCGGTGACAGAATGGAGAAAAAAACCTCGGGAGAAACCAGGCTCAGTTGGGGGGGCCAGTTCTCCTCTGACCAGACGAAACCAGTAGTTCAATTCCAGGCTGCAGCAAAGTCAGATTGTGCAGAAGAATCATCTGTTTCCTGTGGTCTTGTCCTGGTGGTCATCTGAGACAAGGTCTTTACAGGGGATCTGTATCTGGGGTTCTATTTGTCCTGGTCTCTGCTGTCTTTCAGGGATGTAGAGGTCCTTTCTAGGTGCTGATCCACCATCTGGTCTGGATACGTACTGGATCCCGGTGACTGCAGTGACCCTCTGATCTGGATACAGACTGGATCTGGTGCCTACGGTGACCTCGGAATAAGAGAGAAACAGACTAATATTAGCGTAGATGCCATTCTTCTAATGATTAGGCAAAGTACATTGGGTGTTATGGGAAGTGTTCCCGGTTCCGGTTTACCTAATTAATGCAGCCTAAAAATCCTTTAACGGATTTGGATATTAAAAGCATATTAGTATGTTATGTGTAAGCCAGGTTAAAGAGATGGGTCTTTAATCTAGATTTAAACTGCAAGAGTGTGTCTGCCTCCCGAACAATGTTAGGTAGGTTATTCCAGAGTTTAGGCGCCAAATAGGAAAAGGATCTGCCGCCAACAGTTGATTTTGATATTCTATGTATTATCAAATTGAGTTTTGAGAACGTAGCAGACGTAGAGGATTATAATGTAAAAAGAGCTCATTCAAATACTCAGGTGCTAAACCATTCAGGGCTTTATAGGTCATAAGCAATATTTTAAAATCTATACGATGTTTGATAGGGAGCCAGTGAAGTGTTGACAGGACCGGGCTAATATGGTCATACTTCCTGGTTCTAGTAAGAACTCTTGCTGCTGCATATTTGGACTAGCTGTAGTTTGTTTACTAAGCGTGCAGAACAACCACCCAATAAAGCATTACAATAATCTAACCTTGAGGTCATAAATGCATGGATTAACATTTCTGCATTTGACATTGAGAGCATAGGCCGTAATTTAGATATATTTTTGAGATGGAAAAATGCAGTTTTACAAATGTTAGAAACGTGGCTTTCTAAAGAAAAATTTCGATCAAATAGCACACCTAGGTTCCTAACAGATGACGAAGAATTGACAGAGCAACCATCAAGTCTTAAACAGTGTTCTAGGTTATTACATGCAGAGTTTTTAGGTCCTATAATTAACACCTCTGTTTTTTCAGAATTTAGCAGTAAGAAATTACTTGTCATCCAGTTTTTTATATCGACTATGCATTCCATTAGTTTTTCAAATTGGTGTGTTTCACCGGGCCGCGAAGAAATATAGAGCTGAGTATCATCAGCATAACAGTGAAAGCTAACACCATGTTTCCTGATGATATCTCCCAAGGGTAACATATAAAGCGTGAAGAGTAGCGGCCCTAGTACTGAGCCTTGAGGTACTAAATACTGCACTTGTGATCATCTTCATTCACTGCTACGAACTGATGGCGGTCATATAAGTACGATTTAAACCATGCTAATGCACTTCCATTAATGCCAACAAAGTGTTCAAGTCTATGCAAAAGAATGTTGTGGTCAACTGTGTCAAATGCAGCACTAAGATCCAATAAAACTAAAAGAGAGATACAACCACAATCAGATGATAAGAGCAGGTCATTTGTAACTCTAAGGAGAGCAGTCTCAGTACTATGATACGGTCTAAATCTTGACTGGAAATCCTCACATATACCATTTTTCTCTAAAAAGGAATGTAATTGTGAGGATACTACCTTTTCTAGTATATTGGACAGAAAAGGGAGATTTGAGATTGGTCTATAATTAACTAGTTCTTTGGGGTCAAGTTGTGGTTTTTTGATGAGAGGCTTAATAACAGCCAGTTTTAAGGTTTTGGGGACATATCCTAATGACAATGAGGAATTAATAATAGTCGGAAGAGGATCTATGACTTCTGGAAGCACCTCTTTTAGGAGCTTAGATGGTATAGGGTCTAACATACATGTTGTTGGTTTAGATGATTTAACAAGTTTATACAATTCTTCCTCTCCTATAGTAGTTCACTGTCTGATGAGATACTGTAGCTGACGGTTGAATGGTTACAATTTTATCTCTAATAGTATCGATTTTAGAAGTAAAGTAGTTCATAAAGTCATTACTGCTGTGATGTTGGGAAATGTCAACACTTGTTGAGGCCTTATTTTTCGTTAATTTAGCCACTGTATTGAATAAATACCTGGGGTTATGTTTCGGATCTAGCAGTTTTTAATGCTTTTCTGTAGGATAGGTTACTTTCCCGCAAAGCAATACGAAATACCTCTAGTTTTGTTTTCCTCCAGCTGCGCTCCATTTTTCGGGCTGCTCTCTTTATGGTGCGAGTATGCTCATTATACCATGGTGTCATGCTGGTTTCCTTAACCCTCCTTAAGCGTAAAGGAGCAACTGTATTTAAAATGCTAGAAAAGAGAGAGTCCATAGTTTCTGTTACATCATCAAGTTGTTCTGAGGTTTTGGATATGCTAAGGAATTCGGATACATCAGGAAGATAACTTAAAAAGCAGTCGTTTGTGGTAGAAGTGATGGTTCTTCCAAACTTGTAACAAGAAGTAGAATTTTCAATTTTGGCTATATGAAGTTTGCACAAAACTAAATAATGATCTGAGATATCATCACTTGGCTGCATAATTTCAACACTATTAACATCAATTCCATGTGACAGTATTAAACCTACAGTATGATTTCGACAATGAGTAGGTCCTGAAACATGTTGTCTAACCCCAATAGAGTTCAGAATGTCTATAAATGCTGATCCCAATGCATCTTTTTCATTATCAACATGGATATTAAAATCACCAACTATTAAAACTTTATCTGCAGCCAGAACTAACTCGGATGTAAAATCACCAAACTCTTTAATAAAGTCTGTATGGTGCCCTGGTGGCCTGTATACAGTAGCCAGTACAAACATAACAGGGGATTTATCATTAACATTTGTTTCTCTGGATAATTTTATATGAAGCACCATTACTTCAAACGAGTTATACTTGAAGCCTGCTCTCTGAGAAATCCAGAAAACATTGTTATAAATTGAAGCAACACCTCCACCTTTGCCTTTTAGACGCGGCTCATGTTTATAACAGTAATCTTGGGGGGTGGACTCATTTAAAATAATGTAATCATCAGGTTTTAGCCAGGTTTCTGTTAAACAGAGCACATCTAGATTATGATCAGTGATCATATTATTTACCAAAAGTGTTTTCGTAGAAAGGGATCTGATATTCAATAAGCCAAGCGTTATCATTTGTTTATCCGTATTGCATCTGTGTTTTATTTGTTGAACCTTAAATTGTTAATCATTAGATTATTTAGAGGTTTTTTGTATTTTCTAGTTCGGGGAACAAACACAGTCTTTTATAGTATAAAATTGCACTGATAAACGCTCACTCTCTGGTGAACAAGTGAAGTGACATACAGCCAAGTATGGGTACCCATACTCGGAATTTGTGCTCTGCTTTTAACCCATCCAAAGTGCACACACACAGCAGTGAACACACACACACACACACACACACACGTGAACACACACCCAGAGCAGTGGGCAGCCATTTATGCTGCAGCGCCCGGGGAGCAGTTGGGGGTTTCGGTGCCTTGCTCAAGGGCACATCAGTCATGGTATTGAGAGTGGAGAGAGCACTGTCCATGCACTCCCCCCACCTACAATTCCTGCCGGCCCGAGACTCGAACTCACAACCCTCCGATTGCAAGTCCGACTCTCTAACCATTAGGCCATGACTTCCCCAACAAGACTTACATTCTCACAACCTGGATTATCTGTTTATCACTGAGACTTGGGTTAAGGTAGGGGACCTCAGTTCATATTCTGAACTTGATCCAGCTATCTATCACTTTTACAGCGCTCAGCTATCATCAGTCAGAGTTGGCGGACTAGCTACAATAGCTAAAGATTCTTTCAGACCTCGATGCTGACTGTTATCTTCTGCCACCTTCATGTGTTTTCAAACTCAGATTTTATTTACTCAGACCACCACATCTAATCCAAGATTCCATAGTAGAGTTTTCAGAGTTTGTAGGGGATAATCACTAAACACGATTGAATCCTTATTTTAGGTGACTTTAACATCCATTTATGTTGCCCCTCTAAGCAGCAAAAACTTAGTTTTTAAGCATCATTGACTATTTTAACCTGCTGCAGTGGGTTAATCATACTCATGGACATATTTTGGGCTTAATTTTGTCACATGGTCTATCTGTAACTGACGTTGAAGTTGTTGATTCAGTCATCTCTGCCTCTGCCTCTGATGGTACACAAGCCTGTGAATAACTGCCTAATTTTTGTGAGGATTTTTTCAAACTCTATGATGAGGTCAACCCTCATGTATCATTAGTCTCTATTATCTGATCTTAATGCTGAAAATAATTTTATAGTTTGCCCAAATGCTATTTTGGGGATTTCCTGGAATTTTCCTACCTAAATTCAAAAGCTTCAGGTGTACATACAAAAGTTTGGTATAATTTTACAGGAAATCCTTTGAAATTACATAAAACACTGTTGAAATGGAAAAAAATATATTTTATATGTTGTCCTGTGTTATAATAAATAGGGAAAAAATAAGCTGCTTTTTGATTTTTTTTTTTTTTTTATAAACTGAAGTTTGAAATTGTATAGCTCAGGGCCTGAGTATGACTGCCTCATGGGACCCATTTTATGTGTTTCCAGCAGATGTAAACTAAAGAGGAAAAAGGAAATTTCTTTCTATCATAATCTATGCAAAAGTTATTCTATTCCAACAGAAGGAAGGAATAATACCCTTTTTTGTATACAATATCCGCCTGCCCAAATTTGTAGTGTCCCAATGCTTATTTGTCATGGAATGCATGCAATATCTTTATATCATTTTACAGAAAACACTTTGAAGTTACATAAAAAGCTGCTGTTTGTGACAAATAGTATTATTTATGTTGTTTTTCATATGATGAACCACCTCAATACAAACCGCTTTTTTATTTTTGTGTTCTAAACACTGTCTTTGAAAGTGGATAATTAAAAACTGTAAACTAGCAAACTGCTTTAAATTATAAAAAATATCTGGTCTATCACAATTTAAAATAGAATCCACAATCTCCAGCTTCATATTATTTCATTTATGTCCATTCTGTATTGGTATAATGATTATGGCATCTGACCTGCATCTCCATCACTGCCTCCTTTGTTTACAGCATCACTCTGTTTGTTTGGACGCGCAAATCCGCTCCCCGAAGCTTGTACACGACCTTCGGAGCATAAACAAACAAATATATGTTCATCCACACAGCACTGTAATAATCCATGTGTATTTACTGTACTTTTACTGAGATGCCTCATGTACTGTACTTTTCTGTCAATAAACAGCTTACCATATTGTTAGCTGAGCTTTCACGCTTCAAAATAAAGATTCAAATATATAAAATAAACTAACACGCATATAGCCTCACCAGATGTACATTCTGTCCTCTCCATGGCGACGGTGGTCATCCATAACTTGTAGTTTGATTATTATACATTAATAAACTCTGAGACGCGGACATTTCCGCGTGTGATCTTTGTTGACAAACAGCGGTGGACTCAAAGTACCGTCGAGCACTGCGAGATCCGCTCACATCCGCTCAAAGGGAAGTGGTCACTGACTGCCCACTCCCTCCCCCGCTGTTGGCGCAGATGTGTCAAATACAGCACCCCTGACCGGGCACACAGCTCAGAGTGACAGCTGAACGGACGAATGGCTCTGCACAAAGGAGCTCCGATTGATAGAACATGTTTCTGAGTCGAATAGATGTTGCAGTGATATAGAGATCACAGGTCTGAAAGGAGCGCCTTTCTCTCCAAGTGCGCACTTGGACAAAACGCTTTATATCTCACCGATGGAAGCTTGCAGAAACATAAAAATGGAAGAGATTCTAATCTAAAAGATTATATTGAGTATATAGGTATTTGTGGCTGTTTGCAGCTGACTGAAGTGGTGCAACGAGGATAAATAATTTTCACTGAGGTGAGAAATTTTACATTGCGATTCTATTGAAGATCATTCGATCTGTTTTTGTCACACAATAAAATGATCTAACTTACATCGTCAAATTCCTGAGAATGAGAGCTTTCTTGTGATATATGACTTCTGAAAAATTATTCCCAATCGTTAGATGGAAATTTGTTTGTGGGAAAAATATATTTCTTAGCTTAATTTGACTACTACAATTAATGGTATTATTTGTAAAGAAAACACTCTAAGCGTTCAAATGAACCTATATATGGGCTGATACCATATAAGAAAGGCTTTACAAATGAAAGACAAACATTTTGCAGGCTATTTTTGGACATTAAGCACTTTACCCAAAATCTACACCTAAGTCAGAGCCATGGGTTGATCATAGTATTCGTTCCTTGAGACAGGCAAGCAGAAAAGCAGTAAAGAAAGTGGAAAAAGGACAAATTACAGATTTCTTATGAGATCTTAAATAATTGCCTAACGTCATATCAGTATGCTGTTAAGAAAGCTTCCTATTTTTCTAAACTAATTGAGAAACATCACCCTAAAAGCAATTTTTTATGTAATTAATTTTATTCTAAACCCCCCTGTTATTTCTCTTCACTGCCCATCTTTGGCACTTTGTTAGGGTTTTTCTAGTTATTTTGGCAATAAACCTCAAGCCTGAGTGCCCAGTTTCTAATCTCTGATCAGGATTACCAACAGAGATTACCTGTTCTGTGGACTTTTTTCGATCCTGTCTCTCTACATTATTTAAAGGAAGGAATGCTTAAACTCAAACCCTCCTTTAGTTCGTATGACACTGTACATCCTTACTATTTGAGAGAATTATTTGACACTGTTGGTCCTGGGCTGGTTTCACTATTTAACAAATCTTTGTTAGAAGGATCTGAAAATTGCCACGGTTACACCTGTACTAAAGAAACCCTCATTTGGTGCCTCCATTTTATCAAAATTTCATCCTAATTCCATTTTGCCATTTATTTAAAAGATATTGGAAAAAAACTTTTTACAGCTTCAGAAACCTTCCTGACTGACAATCATATTTTTGACATACAAGTTTCACTCAGAGTTTAAATCACTTCACAACACAGAAACTGCTCTTGTAAAAGTTCTCAATGATATTTATATGCCAAGAGATTCAGAGGACTCTGTCATTTTAGAAATGTTAGACCTGTCCTCTGCTTTTGATACTGTAGATCATTCAATCCTTGTCTCTCGGCTGTAGCATTGTATTGGGTTGGGGGGAGGGCAGTTTCAAATTTTTTTTTTATTTCCTAACCAATAGACTTTTCTCTGTAAAAATAGGATGTTTTCTCTTAGCAATCTGTCCTGTGGTGTGCCTCAAGGGTCCATTTTAGCTCCTGTCCTTTTTCCTTTCCATCTTCTCCCCTTTGGGTTCCATTTTTGAAACAATGTTTAATTTCTTTGCTATGCCGATGATATGCAAATCTATATGCCTGGGTCTAGTAAAAATAAGAGTTCTCTAGGCAAACTAACAGCATGCCTTGAGGTTGTGAAAGCTTGGCTTGCCAAAAATGTTCTTTTTCTGAACTCAAACAAAACAGAAGTCAGTGTTTTTGACTAGAATTCAAGGATAATTGCAATTTTCTGTACTTTGGTATATCTAAATCCCAAATGGCAAGCTTACAGGTGCTGTGGCGAGATTCCTGAAGGGAAACAGGAAATCTGATCATGCCACCCCGTCCTGAGATCCCTTCACTGGCTTCAGATTAATTTTAGAATTTAGTTTAAAATGTAATTACTGGTATTTAAATCATTAAATTATTTTGCACCTTCTTATTTGTCCAATCTACTTCATCCCTACTCTTCTAACAGAGGCCTTAGATCCAAAGATAAGTTTCTCCTTCAGATACCCAAAATTCGGCTAAAATCAAGGGGTAACCGAGCCTTTGAAGTGTCCGGCCCGACACTGTGGAACAGGCTGCCACTCTATATTAGATCGGTTTCCACTTTGTCTCAATCATGTCTCAAAACTTATTCTCTGTTGCTGTTAACCTATAAGAGTGTTCTGTTTTAATTGTGTTGCTACTATTAGTGTACTTTAGAAGTTTGTTTTGCTTTAACTGTTTTGCTGCTATTAGAGTACTTTTTTTTTTTATTCTAACTTGTACAGCACTTTGGTTGGCCTGTGGCTGTTTTGAATGTGCTTTATAAACTTGAACTCCATTCACAAGAGTGGCATAATATTCAATCTAAATATATGAAATAAAAAGTTTAAAATCATTCTTTCATTACTTAGCTCACAATAGTAAAAGAGAGCATGTGCATAGTTTATGTGCATGGTGAAAACACTTATGCTATTTTTTTTTTAATTTTTATAAAGCCAAATGTGGGGAAATTGTGCACACAACTTTCAAAGCCCGTATGGGATGTACAGTATGGAACATTTATAAATTAGGCCACTGATGTATAACTCAAGATTCAAACTTCAAGTAGTCCATAAATGTCTGACAACAAATGGCAACAAAAAAAATCCAACTTCAGACTACACATAGAATTTAATTTAAAAACATATTACCACAGCATTAGAGTCAGTCTTTGAAAGAGTGTCCCTGTTTCAGTGAAACCAAAGATGGTATTCGCTGCAGATTGAGTAAACCATGCTAGTCCCTCTATGCTGGGTCACATTACTCCAAACCTAGAATGTAATTGATGCCTTGTACCAGTCCAATGATAATAGGCTGCCAGGCCACAAGGTAGCGCAGCCAGTCCAGTAGCTGTCCATACATGACATGGGGTCTCTCCCATCTAAGGATTTAGTTAAGGTGCTATATATATATATATATATATATATATATATATATAGCTATATATATGTCTAACCTCTCATGTGGGTATTCTTTGGATTCGTTCCTGTAAATAACGAGAGTGAACGTTCGAAAGGGAATGCTTCGGTTACTTAAAGTAACCTCGGTTTCCTGAGTTAAGGGAATGAGCATTATGTCAAGGAACCGAGGTTAAGTAACCAAAGTGTTCTCTATTGTGACACATCTAGACATAGTATGACATAACACACAATACTAAAATTGAATAGGGGGCTTAAACTAAAATTAGCCAATGTGTTTTTCTTTTTTTGCTTTAAGCATTACAGGAATTATGTTTACATGCAACAGACTCTATATACAATACAAATGATCTACTTTATCTACTGTATCTTCCATGTATTTAGCACAAAAGGTGTGAGATGAATTATACAATAAAGTTAAATTTACGGAAACGATGAAGGATACGGGTTACTGAACATCCTTTTAAGGTCAACTTTTTCTTTGCAGTATGGGCACATCTGCTTCTTACCCACAATGCACCACCCACGTATGCAAAACTCATGGAATCTGAGAACAAAATAGGTTAAGGAAACAATATGTGCATCTAGTGTACATGCAGTAGATGACAACTCTACTGTCTGTGGTTAAAAAAATAGAAATGTTTTGTCACATTGCTACATGTCATTATACTAATATCAATGTAAACTTTAAAAATCATTAATAAAACCATAACAAGAAGCATATATATAGAATATATTAACAAATCAGTTCAAATTTGGTGACTATGTTTGATTGGTTTAACAAGAACCAGTCATCACATTAATAATAATAATAACAATAATAATAATAAATCCTGAAAGGACAAGATACAGTGACTGCTTGCATATTGTTCAATGAATAATAAGATACATTCAGATGCATTATAAGCAAAACAGCTAAGTAGTAAACTACAGTAGGTTGAACTGATACATAAATAAGAGACCATAGCAAATATTGTCTGCAATTCCTCCAATAGAAGAAAATTATTTAATTTAAAAGTAAAATAATAATAAGGAAAATAATTCACTATTGAATTTCCATTACAGTAGTTTCTAAAAGATTAAATTTTTTTAGATAAATGGATTATGTCAGCAGAGATGGAAGGAGTACTAAAGTAAAATTAGCTCATTTTAAATTTACTCAGAGTCAAGTCAAGTCACCTTTATTTAAATAGTACTAGCGCAGCTGGAGGAAAACAAAACTAGAGGTATTTCGTATTGCTTGGCGGGAAAGTAACCTATCCTACAGAAAAGCATTAAAAACTGCTAGATCCGATTACTTTTCTTCTCTTTTAGAAGAAAACAAACATAACCCCAGGTATTTATTCAATACAGTGGCTAAATTAATGAAAAATAAAGCCTCAACAAGTGTTGACATTTCCCAACACCACAGCAGTAATGACTTTATGAACTACTTTACTTCTAAAATCGATACTATTAGAGATAAAATTGCAACCATTCAGCCTTCAGCTACAGTATAGCATCAGACTATAGACCCCCTGAGGAACAGTTCCACTCATTCTCTACTATAGGAGAGGAAGAATTGTATAAACTTGTTAAATCATCTAAACCAACAACATGTATGTTAGACCCTATACCATCTAAGCTCCTAAAGGAGGTGCTTGCAGAATTCATAGATCCTCTTCTGACTATTATTAATTCCTCATTGTCATTGGGATATGTCCCCAAAACCTTCAAACTGGCTGTTATTAAGCCTCTCATCAAAAAACCTGACCCCAAAGAACTAGTTAATTATAGACCAATCTCAAATCTCCCTTTTCTGTCCAAGATACTAGAAAAGGTGTTATCCTCACAATTATATTCCTTCTTAGAGAAAAATGGTATATGTGAGGATTTCCAGTCAGGATTTAGACCGTATCATAGTACTGAGACTGCTCTCCTTAGAGTTAATGACCTGCTCTTATCATCTGATCGTGGTTGTATCTCTCTATTAGTTTTATTGGATCTTAGTGCTCCGTTTGACACAACTGACCACAACATTCTTTTGCATAGACTTGAACACTTTGTTGGCATTAATGGAAGTGCATTAGCATGGTTTAAATCTTACTTATATGATCAGTTCGTAGCAGTGAATGAAGATGTATCATATCGATCACAAGTGCAGTATGGAGTACCTCAAGGCTCAGCACTAGGGCCACTACTCTTCACGATTTATATGTTACCCTTGGGAGATATGATCAGGAAACATGGTGTTAGCTTTCATTGTTATGCTGATGATACTCAGCTCTATATTTCTTCGCGGCCCGGTGAAACACACCAATTTGAAAAACTAATGTAATGCATAGTCGATATAAAAAACTGGATGACGAGTAATTTCTTACTGCTAAATTCTGAAAAAACAGAGGTGTTAATTATAGGACCTAAAGACTCTGCATTTAATAACGTAGAACACTGTCTAAGACTTGATGGTTGCTCTGTCAATTCTTCTTCATCTGTTAGGAACCTAGGTGTGCTATTTGATCGCAATCTTTCCTTAGAAAGCCACGTTTCTAGCATTTGTAAAACTGCATTTTTCCATCTCAAAAATATATCTAAATTACGGCCCATGCTCTCAATGTCAAATGCAGAAATGTTAATCCATGCATTTATGACCTCAAGGTTAGATTATTGTAATGCTTTATTGGCTGGTTGTTCTGCACGCTTAGTATACAAACTACAGCTAGTCCAAAATGCAGCAGCAAGAGTTCTTACTAGAAGCAGGAAGTATGACCATATTAGCCCGGTCCTGTCAACACTGCACTGGCTCCCTATCAAACATCGTATAGATTTTAAAATATTGCTTATTACTTATAAAGCCCTGAATGGTTTAGCACCTCAGTATTTGAATGAGCTCCTTTTACACTGTAATCCTCTACATCCGCTACGTTCTCAAAACTCAGGCAATTTGATAATACCTAGAATATCAAAATCAACTGCGGGCGGCAGATCCTTTTCCTATTTGGCGCCTAAATTCTGGAATAACCTACCCAACATTGTTCGGGAGGCAGACACATTCTTGCAGTTTAAATCTAGATTAAAGACCCATCTCTTTAACCTGGCTTACACATAACATACTAATATGCTTTTAATATCTAAATCCGTTAAAGGATTTTTAGGCTGCATTAATTAGGTAAACCGGAACCGGGAACATTTCCCATAACACCCGATGTACTTGCTACATCATTAGAACAATGGCATCTACGCTAGTATTAGTCTGTTTCTCTCTTATTCCGAGGTCACTGTAGCCACCAGATCCAGTCTGTATCCAGATCAGAGGGTCACTGCAGTCACCCGGATCCAGTACGTATCCAGACCAGATGGTGGATCAGCACCTAGAAAGGACCTCTACAGCCCTGAAAGACAGCGCAGACCAGGACAACTAGAGCCCCAGATACAGATCCCCTGTAAAGACCTTGTCTCAGAGGACCACCAGGACAAGACCACAGGAAACAGATGATTCTTCTGCACAATCTGACTTTGCTGCAGCCTGGAATTGAACTACTGGTTTCGCCTGGTCAGAGGAGAACTGGCCCCACAACTGAGCCTGGTTTCTCCCAAGGTTTTTTTCTCCATTCTGTCACAGATGGAGTTTCGTTTCCTTGCCGCTGTCACCTCTGGCTTGCTTAGTTGGGGTCACTTCATCTACAGCGATATCGTTGACTTGATTGCAAATAAATGCACAGACACTATTTAACTGAACAGAGATGACATCACTGAATTCAATGATGAACTGCCTTTAACTATCATTTTGCATTATTGACACACTGTTTTCCTAATGAATGTTGTTCAGTTGCTTTGACGCAATGTATTTTGTTTAAAGCGCTATATAAATAAAGGTGACTTGACTTGACTTGATTTGATGTCCCATTGGACGGGAGCCACAATTAATGTTTCCGGTAGAAGGCTTTCCTCTGTGTTACCTGGGTCTAGACAATTGTGTTAATGTAACAGGAACCGGGTCGATAGGTGACCGAGAAATCAAAGCGTGTGAAGGACAGTACCCATCGCACCTGTCTGGGGTTCAGTCTTTTAGTAGTTTGTAGGTATTTTAGATTTTTATAATCCAGAAGGATGATGAAGGGATGTTCTGATCCTTCCAGCCAGTGTCGCCACTCCTCCATGGCTGCTTTTATGGCCAACAAATCCCTGTTCCTGACATCATAGTTCTGTTCAGCAGGACTGAGCTTGCAGGAAAAGTAGGCACAAGGGTGAAGCTTAGGTGGATTACCATTCTGCTGTGATGGCTCCGATGCCAGTATTTGAAGCATCCACTTCGACTATGAACAGAAGTGAAACATGACTTTAGTTCTTTGAAGGCCTCTAATGCTGAAGTATACCAGATGAGATGAGTAGAATTTCTTTTGGTCATGGAAGTTAGAGGGGCGGCTACAAAACTAAAGTTTCTGATGAAGCGGCGGTAGAAATTTGCAAATACTAAGGAATGTTGTAGCTCCTTTAACGTCGCCGGTTATGGCCAATCGAGAACGGCTCTGACCTTCTTCTCATCCATTACCACTCCATCCTGACTAATGATGTACCCCAGAAATGACTGATGAAATTCACAGTTTTTGGCTTTGGCATACAGTTTGTGATCGATTAATCTCTGTAGAATTTACCTAACATGTTGTATGTGTTCTTAATAAGTGTGGATAAGACAGAATATTCATAGTGCCCGGTACAGGTAGAGAAAGCTGTCTTCCATTCATCACATTCTTTGATGCGAATGAGACTACTGTATGCGTTGCGGAGATCTAACTAGGAAAAGTGAGGTTGATGGTTGGATGAATCCCTTGGGAAGTTCCTCTTTGATATATTTCTACATAGCTATAGATTCTGGTTGTGATAAAGGGAATATACGTCCCTTTGGAGGGGTTGTACCTGGTAGGAGATCAATAGCTCAGTCGCTAGCCCAGGGAGGAGGCAGTTCTGAGGCTTTGAGTTCTGAGCCACGTTTCTAGCATTTGTAAAACTGCATTTTTCCATCTCAAAAATATATCTAAATTACGGCCTATGCTCTCAATGTCAAATGCAGAAATGTTAATCCATGCATTTATGACCTCAAGGTTAGATTATTGTAATGCTTTATTGGCTGGTTGTTCTGCATGCTTAGTAAACAAACTACAGCTAGTTCAAAATGCAGCACCAAAAGTTCTTAATAGAACCAGGAAGTACGACCATATTAGCCCGGTCCTGTCAACACTGCACTGGCTCCCTATCAAACCATTGACACTTTGCATAAGGAGGGCAAGACACAAAAACAAAAGGTCATTGCAAAAGAGGCTGGCTGTTCTCAGAGCTCTGTGTCCAAGCACATTAATAGAGAGGAAAAGGGAAGGAAAAGATGTGGTAGAAAAAAAAGTGTACAAGCAATAGGGATAACCACACCCTGGAGAGGATTGTGAAACAAAACCCATTCAAAAATGTGGGGGAGATTCACAAAGAGAGGACTGCAGCTGGAGTCAGTGCTTCAAGAACCACTATGCATAGACGTATATAAGACATGGGTTTCAGCTGTTGCATTCCATGTGTCAAACCACTCTTGAACAATGGACAGCGTCAGAAGCGCCTCGCTTCAAAAAGGACTGGACTGTTGCTGAGTGGTCCAAAGTTATGTTCTCTGATGAAAGTAAATTTAGCATTTCCTTTGGAAATCAGGGTCCAAGAGTCTGCAGGAAGAGAGAAGAGGCACACAATCCACGTTGCTTAAAGTCCAGTGTAAAGTTTTCCACAGTCAGTGATGGTTTGCATTGCCATTTCATCTGCTGGTGTTCATCAAATGTGTTTTCTGAGGTCCAAGGTCAACACAGCCGTATACCAGGAAGTTTTTGAGCATTTCATGCTTCCTGCTGCTGACCAACTGTATGGAGATGCAGATTTAATTTTCCAACAGGACTTGGCACATGCACACAGCTACCCTTACCTGGTTTAAGGACCATGGTATTAATTGGCCAGCAAACTCGTCTGACCTTAACCCCATAGAACATGTATGGGGTATTATGAAGAGGAAGAAATGAAATGCCAGACCCAACAATGCAGAAGAGCTGAAAGCCACTATCAGAGCAACCTGGGCTCTCATAACACCTGAGCAGTGGCACAGAATGATCGACTCCATGCCACGCTGCATTGCTGCAGTAATTCAGACAAAAGGAGCCCAAACTAAGTATTGAGTGCTGTACATGCTCATACTTTTCATGTTCATACTTTTAAGTTAGCCAAGATTTCTAAAAATCCTTTCTTTGTATTGGTCTTAAGTAATTTTCTGAGATACTGAATTTGGGGTTTTCCTTAGTTGTTAGTTATAATCATCAAATTAAAAGAAATAAACATTTAAAATATATCAGTTTGTGTGTAATGAATTAATATAATATACAAGTTTCACTTTTTGAATGGAATTAGTGAAATAAATCAACTTTTTGATGATATTCTTATTATATGAACAGCATCTGTATGTGAGGGGGAACAGGAGGAACACTATAATAAGCTTCAGCAGGCTCCTTGTGTCCATCTTCTAAAGGGACCCATCCTCAGACAGAATAAGCTTTTTTTGCACTAAAAATCTTCTAATCAGCACTGTTTGTTCACTTCACTGATTTGCACTATCTGCCATGTGCATTGCGCTGCTTTATTTAAATTTTAAATTTTATTATGTCTTTTTTTACATTCCCTTATTGTATAGCTGTATCTTATATTTTATATTTGATCTAGATTTTTAGGCTCTACTGTTAGTGTTATCTATATGCACTGGGGGTCTGAGAGTAACGCAATTTCGATTCTCTGTATGTATGTACTAGTGGAAGAATTGACAATCAAGCAGACTTGACTCACAGCCCAGGACCATGCAACTCGAATGGCATTTTACAATGAAAACCAGAATTGGCAGGACCACCAGCTCAAGTGCACCTGTTGTTACTTTCATTCTGTTGTTACTTTCAGTGTCAAGCATTTTCAAGGACAATATTAAAAATTCATTTCAAACCTTAAAAACATCCAGCATTTTCCAAACTTTCCAAATTCTGTACAAACCATGAAGCCCGCAGACATTACAAATTAACACAACTGTAAACATGGTAAAGGATACACATGGTTGCAGGAGAGTCTATAGGTGTTCTCTATGATTCCCTCTTCACTCACATCCACAAGTATTGGCTGACCACAGACGGCACAGATGCTGTCTGACAGGTGCTTAGTGGGCATTCCAGATGCACTGTAATACTGAAAAAACATATCTGTACGTCAGGTTGTCATGACAGAGCAATTTATAGCAGATGCAATAATAAAATATATTGATGATTTCTATAAAATAAGTATTGAACAGTATTTTAATGTTAACTTCCTTTTCTGTTAGAATCTATAAATTCAGTCTTAGAAATCAAATATTTCTATAAACCCAGGTAAGTAAAACTGGAGTAAAAACAAGGCAATAATTTGATATTGTTTTCACGCTAGAGCTTTTGCTAAACAGTTTGGTTTATCATAGCCTTTTCAGACAAAAAAACAAAACAAAAAAAAAAACAAAGAAAAATAACCCGCCTGTGGTCCTGTTATGCATGTTATGATTTCATAGTAAAGCTGAAGAAAAATAGTTAAAGTGAAAGCTGGCAGTTGTGTGGGCATTGTGAGGGGCGAACTTGAGATCAGATCAAGTAATATAAAAGAAATCAAACTGTGAAAATAGCCTGCAATTGCTCAAATAAATGAAAATGTAGGTAAAAGCAGTGTAATGTTTATCCATTGATTTCAGCTCTTACCCCAACTGTAGATGCCATAAAATCTGCGCACATCTCTGCAAAATCCCGACCGAGTACACCATAGTACAGGCCATAAAAGAGAAGCGAAACACCAAAGTCCATAGCATCTTCTGGCTTAATTCTAAAACCATAAAGAGAGGGGACAAATGATTCAACATAAATGTTCACATCTTTGCAATGAACAACAAGTACAATGAAGAAACTGTACCACTAGTAACTGGTCAGTGTTTCTTTTTTGAAAATCATCATGACTAAAACTGAGTGATATATTTATGACACTGGTATATTATGTTGGGATTATGTTTTTGTATGGGATTATGTTTTGTCAGTGATATACAATGAAGCAACCTTGTGATTACATAGATAAATTATTTTTATCACATTGAGCTATTTTTATTTGAGAACATTCCAACTGATTTTAGAAGGGGTTTCTTTCTTATACTAACAATAAAGTTCAAATGTTAAATTCAGTTCTAAATGACCCAGACAGTACTTAATTCAGTACAAAACAAGCAACTAATAATGTCACTTACTATTTATGATGGACAGTGTGTGAGCTGGGGCACAAAGCCTAATTCAGCTATTTGTTTGCATCAGCACTCAAAAGTCCAAGTGCAATACTGAGTGCTGATGCAAACAAATAGATAAATTACACAAGACATTACAAATGCTTCATTGTAATAATTTGTACTAGGACTGTACAATTAATCGCATACGATTGTTATGAACATCTCGTCAGTAAATCATACTCGTTATTTACTCGTCAGTAAATCATAAATCATGAAGATGCCGCCGACGATGGCGTGCTCCGCAGTTGTTTTTGTTTTTGTTGATTTGTCCTGTCTTTAGTTATATCCCTGAATTCAGTTTCACCAGAGACGAGTTGCTGGACATTCAGCATCACAGATCACCCGATATTTCACTGGTTTTCGACTATTCTGATGTTTTGCTCGACATAGTAGTTGGCAGATCAGTGGCGTTGATCAAATTTTCGCAATCACATGTGAGCACAGCTTTACAAAAACTCGCTGATCAGATCACAGACACAGAACAACATAACCCGGACTCCGTTTTAATCATTCTTTGGGACTTTAATAAAGCAAATATCTCCCGTGAAGGCCCAAAATACAGACAGCACATCACATGTCCCACCAGAGACAGTAATATATTGGATCACTGTTATACAGCAATTAAAGATGCATATCACTCTGTCCCATGGGCAGCTTTAGGACTCTCTGATCACTGTTTAAAATGTTTACGCTGTCACGTCTTCCATTGAGGAAGCAGAGGCTGAGGGCTCAGATGTGGACTCGTCCATCACCCAAGCTGAAGTCACCGAGGTAGTCAAGAAACTCCTCGGTGGCAAGGCACCGGGGGTGGATGAGATCCGCCCTGAGTACCTCAAGTCTCTGGATGTTGTGGGGCTGTCTTGGCTGACACGCCTCTGCAGCATCGCGTGGCAGTCGGGGGCGGTGCCTCTGGGATGGCAGACCGGGGTGGTGGTCCCTCTTTTTAAGAAGGGGGACCGGAGGGTGTGTTCCAACTACAGGGGGATCACACTTCTCAGCCTCCCTAGGAAAGTCTATGCCAGGGTACTGGAGAGGAGAATCCGGCCGATAGTAGAACCTCGGATTCAGGAGGAACAGTGTGGTTTTCGTCCAGGCCGTGGAACACTGGACCAGCTCTATACCCTCTACAGGGTGCTGGAGGGTTCATGGGAGTTTGCCCAACCAGTCCACATGTGCTTTGTGGATTTGGAGAAGGCATTCGACTGTGTCCCTCGCGGCGGCCTGTGGAGGGTGCTCCGGGAGTATGGGGTCCGGGGCCCTTTGCTAAGGGCTATCCGGTCCCTGTACGACCGGAGCAGGAGCTTGGTTCGTATTGCCAGCAGTAAGTCAGACTTGTTCCCGGTGCGTGTTGGACTCCGGCAGGGCTGCCCTTTGTCACCGGTTCTGTTCATGATTTTTATGGACAGAATTTCTAGGCGCAGCCAGGGGCCGGAGGGGGTCAGGTTTGGTGACAACACGATTTCGTCTCTGCTCTTTGCGGATGATGTTGTCGTGTTGGCCTCATCAAGCCAGGACCTTCAGCATGCACTGGGACGGTTTGCAGCCGAGTGTGAAGCGGCTGGGATGAGAATCAGCACCTCCAAATCCGAGGCCATGGTCCTCAGTCGGAAAAGGGTGGCTTGCCCACTTCAGGTTGGTGGAGAGTTCCTGCCTCAAGTGGAGGAGTTTAAGTATCTTGGGGTCTTGTTCACGAGTGAGGGAAGGATGGAACGGGAGATTGACAGACGGATCGGTGCAGCTTCTGCAGTAATGCGGTCGATGTACCGGTCTGTCGTGGTGAAGAAAGAGCTGAGCCGCAAGGCGAAGCTCTCGATTTACCGGTCAATCTACGTTCCTACTCTCACCTATGGTCATGAGCTTTGGGTCATGACCGAAAGGACAAGATCCCGGATACAGGCGGCCGAAATGAGCTTTCTCCGCAGGGTGGCTGGGCGATCCCTTAGAGATAGGGTGAGAAGCTCAGTCACCCGGGAGGAGCTCAGAGTAGAGCCGCTGCTCCTCCACATCGAGAGGGGTCAGCTGAGGTGGCTCGGGCATCTGTTCCGGATGCCTCCTGGAAGCCTTCCCGGGAAGGTGTTCCAGGCGCGTCCCACTGGGAGGAGACCCCGGGGAAGACCTAGGACACACTGGAGAGACTATGTCTCCCGGCTGGCCTGGGAACGCCTCGGTGTCCCCCCAGAAGAGCTGGAGGAAGTGTCTAGGGAGAGGGAAGTCTGGGGTTCTCTGCTTAGACTGCTGCCCCCGCGACCCGGCCCCGGATAAGCGGAAGAAGATGGATGGATGGATGGATGGATGATCACTGTTTAGTTCATCTAATACCGACCTACAGGCCGACTTATTTTGACCTCACTTATTGGAGTGTTTTTGAAGCTGCTGCCACCGTCTGTAGTCTGTAGTCATGAAGTAATTTGAAAAACTGGTGCTGAACCACTTGAATGACATTACTGAACCCTTACTGGACCCCCTGAAGTTTGCCTACAGAGCAAACAGGTCTGTGGACGATGCAGTCAAGATGGGACTGCATTATGTTCTGCAGCACCTAGACAGACCAGGGACTTAGGTGAGGATCCTATTTGTGGAATAGTCCCAACTACCACGTCATTTAGTCGGTGCGAGTGATAAAGTTATCCAGAAATAAAAGAGAAAAAAAACGCACTCTCAAGAAATTTTTATAAATTTATTCGTACCATGTCTTACACAGACGCGTTTTGGCCTAAGCCATCATCAGTGTGTACCAAGAAGCACAAACAAGAACATTTTAAAACAATGCATTACAGGTGAACCCCATTCCTCAAATCATTAGCACCATCAGGTGCATCAAGTTACAAACATTATGGAAGCACACAAAAAATGACACAGATTGATTGCAACCCAAATGGTTTTACAAAAAACAATTTAAAGGTAATTCTTCATTTAAACCATTGGGGTATACTGTTTGAAGTGTGTAAATCCAAAAAGCCTCTCGTTGAAGAAGAAAGCGCTTCTGATCACCTCCCCATTGAAGTGGCTTGACCAACTCAATGTCTAGAAATTTCAAAGTACAAATATCATGCCCAAATTCATTAAAATGTCTGGCCCAGGGTGACTTAATATCATGATTGCGTATGTTACTTTTGTGTTTGTGTAATCTTAATCTTAATTCTCTTTTAGTTTTACCAACATAAACATTACCAACATTTGATTTAATATACCAACATTTTGTATATTCTTACACTCCACCTACTAATTGGCTCACAACTCTTGATCCGGGCAATTTCCCTTGTAGGAGTTGTGTGAATTGTAATGCAATGATTGTGGGTAATTCTTTTTCACATCCATGGACTGGAAAGATATTCTCTGTGAGAGGGAGTATTACTTGCCGTTTGTCTTTTGTTGTGTACTTACTCAAATGCCCGTGTGGGCTTTGTTATGTTGATAAAACTAAAATAGAATTAAGATTAAGATTACACGAACACAAAAGTAACATACGCAATCATGATATTAAGTCACTAGTGGCCAGACATTTTAATGAATTTGGGCATGATATTTGTACTTTGAAATTTCTAGGCATTGAGTTGGTCAAGCCACTTCAACGGGAAGGTGATCGGGAGCACTTTCTTATTCAACGAGAGGCTTTTTGGATTTACACACTTCAAACAGTATACCCCAATGGTTTAAATGAAGAATTACCTTTACATTTTTTTTTTTGTAAAACCATTTGGGTTGCAATCAATCTGTGTAATTTTTTGTGTGCTTCCATAATGTTTGTAACTTGATGCACCTGATGGTGCTAATGATTTGAGGAATGGGGTTCACCTGTGATGCATTGTTTTAAAATGTTCTTGTTTGTGCTTCTTGGTACACACTGATGACGGCTTAGGCCGAAACGCGTCTGTGTAAGAAATGGTACGAATAAATTTATAAAAGTATTTCATGAGAGTGCGTTTTTTTTCTCTTTTATTTCAGGATCCTATTTGTGGACTTCAGCTCAGCTTTTAACACTATCATTCCAAACCTCCTCCTGCCCAAATTAACCTTAGCTCTCTGTGCCCACCTCTGTCTGTAGTTGATCACCAGTTTCTTGACAGAAAGGTAGCAGCTAGTGAGGCTGGGAAAATTCTCGTCCACCACACATATAATCAGCACTGGAGCTCCTCTGGGTTGTGTTTTCTCCCCACTGCTCTTCTCTCTCTAACCAATAACTGCACTGTCATGTGCACTCTCAACAACCTGGAGCTTAACACGCTCAAAACAGTGGAAATGATCTTGGACTTCAGGAGAACTTTAGAAATTGACAGTGTGTACAAACAACAGCATTAGCATGTGACTACTGAGAAGCTAAGAGGCCTTTGTCTGCTGCTGAAGCTCATCCCCCGAGACAGCATCCTCGACTACTGATGCTACTCGCACAAAACGCCATTGTCGGTGGTGTGAGAGGAGACAGAAGCAAGGCAAGCGTGGAGGCACATGAGCTAGGCTGAGGGCTAACCTTACTAGACCAGCAATTCCATCACTCATGCTCTCAAAGGTTAACTCTCTGGAAAATAAGCTGAATTTAATTCAACTCAGTCGGTCTACACAGCATGAGACAAGGGATTGTTGTGTGTTAATTTCACTGAAACATGGCTAAACAACAATATCTCTGACTCCTGTATTAATCTGCATGGACTTGCCTGCTATTGAGCGGACAGTGGATCATTGTTATTGTCACAGTTTGCATCCCCCGTGTGATAACGTGAAGGACATACTTCACGAGTTGTTCAGCGCCATCACTGAACAACAAAGAAATAATACTGACAGCTTTTTCATAATAGCCGGTGACTTCAACCACGCAAACTTAAAGACAGTTTTGTCAAAGTTCTACCAACACATGAATTTTGAACACATAAAAGGCTGTACCCTGCCCCCACCTAGGGTACTCTGATCACTTACATTTCTACAGAACTGCTTTCAGTGTACAGACTGGAACATGTTTAAAGAGTCATAGAGTCACATTTTCAGCTCATTGACTCCCGACACATGTGGCAGGGATTAAGTATCATCTGTGCCTTTGGAAATAAATCCTCTGCAGAGGTGAGAGCAGATCCGTTGCTGGCTGACAAGCTAAACACTTTCTACGGCCACTTTGAAAGCAATCTAAGCAGCGCGAGTCTGCTGATCAGTGCGCCAGGAAGCAGCAGTCAGAGCAGCGATAATCATGTGATCACCGTGTCGGAGGACGAGGTTCAGAAGGCTTTAAAGCGAGTGAACGTCAGGAAAGCAGCCGGACCTGATGGGATTTCTGGCCATGTTCTGAGGTCCTGTGCTGATCAGCTCGTTGGTTTGTTTACATCCATCTTTAATCAGTCTCTTTGCTACCTCGGTGGTTCCCACCTCCTTCAAAAAATCTGTCATCATCCCTGTGCCCAAGAACTTTAATCCCTCTTGTCTGATTGACTATCGTCCAGTTGCCCTCACATCAATAGTCATGAAGGTCTTCGAGGGACTGGTTAAAAACTACATCTGCTCCTCCATCCCGGATACTTTGGACCCTCTTCAGTTTGCTTATCACCCCAACAGACCCACTGATGATGCCATCTCTCACATCCTGCACTCTTCCCTCACACACATTGACAGCAATAACAGGAACTATGTAAGGCTGCTATTTATCGACTATAGCACAGCTTTCAATACTATAGTCCCCATAAAGCTAGCTTCTAAACTCACAGACCTCGACCTGAATTCTTCACTCTGCAACTGGATTCTTGATTTCCTCACCGGCAGATCTGAAGTGGTGAAAGTAGGCCAGTACACCTCCAACTCCATCACCCTGAACGTAGGAGCCCCACAGGGCTGTGTCCTGAGTCCCCTGCTCTACTCGCTCTACACATATGACTGCATGTCTTCCCACAGCTCCACATCTATTATCAAATTTGCCCTGTGGAGAGGGTAAGCAGCTTCAAGTACCTTGGTGTAAACATCTCAGAGGACCAGTCTTGGACTACACACTTTCAAACAAAGGTTAATAAAGCCAGGCAAAGACCGTACCATCTGCGACAGCTGAGGAAATTCAGGGTCTCACCAGCAATCCTGAAAACTTTCTATTCAGGGGCTATATAAAGTGTATTGACTCAGTGTATCTCAGTGTGGTATGGGAACAGCTCCAGTCAAGACTGCAAAGCCCTGCAGAGAGTTATGCGCTTAGCTGAGTGCATCTCAGGGTCTGCTCTCCCCTCTCTGCAGGGCATCTACCTCAAACGCTGCAAAAGTAGAGCTGTTAAAATCATCAAGGACTCCATCCACCCCATTAACCATATTTTCACTTTGCTGCTATCTGGTAAGCGCTTTGGTAGCCTAATGGCAAAAACGAGAGACTTAGGCAGAGTTTTTTCCCACATGCCATCAGGCTCCTAAACTCAAAATCAGCCTCTTAACATCTTCATGTCTCCACATAATATTCACTTTGCCTGGTTGCCTGGATGATCCATGACTGTCTTTCTGCTTTGTGATGGTTGTGCATGAGTCCCTTGTTTGTTCTGAACAGTTAAACTGAGAACTGTTCTTCAGAAAAATCTTTAAGGTCCTGCAGATTCTTCAGTTTTCCAGCATCTTTGCATATTTGAACCCTTTCCAGCAGTGACTGTATGATTTTGAGATCTGTCTTTTCACACTGAGGACAATTGAGGCACTCAAACACAACTATTAAAAAAGGTTCAAATATTCACTGATGCTCCAGAAGAATACAGGATGGGTTAAATGCAGAGCACAAATTCGAAGTATGGGTCACCATACTTGGCTGAATGTCACGTCACTCACTCAGTTTAACTGTTCAGAACAAACAAAGGACTTTAACTAAAAAAAAAAACATTAAAAAATGTACAGTGAGTTAATTTAAAAACGTAGGATATAGTCTTAGGCTAAAGTCTACTCATCAAAAATTAAAAGACCTTTACACAAAGGATCTTATGCATGCTATTGTCATTTTACAGTAATGAAATATAAGGCCTATATATATATATATATATATATATATATATATATATATATATATATATATATATATATATATATATATATATATATATATATGTATATATATATATATATATATATATATATATATATATATATATATATATACAGTCGTGGCCAAAAGTTTTGAGAATTACATAAATATTGGAAATTGGAAAAGTTGCTGCTTAAGTTTTTATAATAGCAATTTGCATATACTCCAGAATGTTATGAAGAGTGATCAGATGAATTGCATAGTCCTTCTTTGCCAGGAAAATTAACTTAAATCCCAAAAAAACCTTTCCACTGCATTTCATTGCTGTCATTAAAGGACCTGCTGAGATCATTTCAGTAATCGTCTTGTTAACTCAGGTGAGAATGTTGACGAGCACAAGGCTGGAGATCATTATGTCAGGCTGATTGGGTTAGAATGGCAGACTTGACATGTTAAAAGGAGGGTGATGCTTGAAATCATTGTTCTTCCATTGTTAACCATGGTGACCTGCAAAGAAACACGTGCAGCCATCATTGCGTTGCATAAAAATGGCTTCACAGGCAAGGATATTGTGGCTACTAAGATTGCACCTAAATCAACAATTTATAGGATCATCAAGAACTTCAAGGAAAGAGGTTCAATTCTTGTAAAGAAGGCTTCAGGGCGTCCAAGAAAGTCCAGCAAGCGCCAGGATCATCTCCTAAAGAGGATTCAGCTGCGGGATCGGAGTGACACCAGTGCAGAGCTTGCTCAGGAATGGCAGCATGCAAGTGTGAGCGCATCTGCACGCACAGTGAGGCCAAGACTTTTGGAAGATGGCCTGGTGTCAAGAAGGGCAGCAAAGAAGCCACTTCTCTCCAAAAAAAACATCAGGGACAGATTGATCTTCTGCAGAAAGTATAGTGAATGGACTGCTGAGGACTGGGGCAAAGTCATATTCTCCGATGAAGCCCCTTTCCGATTGTTTGGGGCATCTGGAAAAAGGCTTGTCCGGAGAAGAAAAGGTGAGCGCTACCATCAGTCCTGTGTCATGCCAACAGTAAAGCATCCTGACACCATTCATGTGTGGGGTTGCTTCTCATCCAAGGGAGTGGGCTCACTCATAATTCTGCCCCAAAACACAGCCATGAATAAAGAATGGTACCAAAACACCCTCCAACAGCAACTTCTTCCAACAATCCAACAACAGTTTGGTGAAGAACAATGCATTTTCCAGCACGATGGAGCACCGTGCCATAAGGCAAAAGTGATAACTAAGTGGCTCGGGGACCAGAATGTTGAAATTTTGGGTCCATGGCCTGGAAACTCCCCAGATCTTAATCCCATTGAGAACTTGTGGTCAATCCTCAAAAGAAGGGTGGACAAACAAAAACCCACTAATTCTGACAAACTCCAAGAAGTGATTATGAAAGAATGGGTTGCTATCAGTCAGGATTTGGCCCAGAAGTTGATTGAGAGCATGCCCAGTCGAATTGCAGAGGTCCTGAAAAAGAAGGGCCAACACTGCAAATACTGACTCTTTGCATAAATGTCATGTAATTGTCGATAAAAGCCTTTGAAACGTATGAAGTGCTAGTAATTATATTTCACTACATCACAGAAACAACTGAAACAAAGATCTAAAAGCAGTTTAGCAGCAAACTTTTTGAAAACTAATATTTATGTAATTCTCAAAACTTTTGGCCATGACTGTATATATATATATATATATATATATATATATATATATACACATTTACACGGATAAAAAGCTAAATGTTTTCATTTCATTTTCAGGTTCCACATGTAGAGCGAAAAGAGAACGGTCCAGCATTATTATTATTCTTGATTTTTCAAACTGCTAACACTTGAATTATGCCTAATGTGTGACCAAAAATTGAGTATTATCTGTTTCAGCGGTTTGATCGCGCTGGTGCCTTGCACACATATTCATTAGAAAGAGCAGTCGTTCACCATGCCATTTTGGTGCGAGCAGCTTTGGCATATTGCTAATTATGATTTTTTTTTTCATCGATACTGAAACACGTGTGAACTACAAAGCCTATTTTACCTCATGAATAATAGTTAAGCTTCAAATGGGCAACATCACTAATATGGACACATTTGGATTTGTCCCGAGTGAGAGAACCTTACCTTATGCTTAGCTTTAAATTATTATTATTATTATTTGTTTGTTTGTTTATAGCGAAGCCTATATTATTATATACTGTGATTATATTAATTTATTAATTCTTATTTTGTTCTGATAAGTTTGTTAAATTAAAAAAAAAAAAAAATAGAAAAAACATGCAGCAAACGAAAATAGGCGATTAATCCGTTAAAATGTGTTACTGTGGGTTAACAGTAATTATAATTATTATATACTTAGGAACATATTCTGGGCTTAATCTAGGTTATCCAGGTTTTTTTTTTATTGCACCTGAAAATGACTTTGTGCAGCACATTCACTTCGGGTGCTCCAAACTTTAATTGAGGACCGTAAGAATGTTAGGTCTCTAGATACGGCTTTGGATGCGTCTAGGGATTCCTGTACATTGTTCGGTTCCGGCAACAGAGCCACTGCAACAGGGCAACTGGATGACAGTGAGGCAGCGTAGTCGTGGGTCAAAACACCGCTCTTCTGTTCCGATCAAAACATTAAAAAGGTTCTCCCCACTCAGTGATGCACCCACTGAGAAAATGATGAAAGTGCTCTAGTTATTGGTGATTTTATTGTACGGAACATGAATATAGAGACACCAGCCACCATAGTCAAATGTTTACCGGGAGCCAGAGCGCCTGACATCTTGGCAAATTTAAAAGTGCTGGCTAATGCTAAACGTAAATACAGTAAGATTGTTATTCATGCCGGCGCTAATGATGTTCGACTTCGCCAGTCGGAGATCACTAAAAATAACATTAAAGAGGTGTGTGAACTTGCAAGCATGATGTCAGACACTGTAATATGCTCTGGTCCCCTCCCTGCTTACCGTGGTGACGAGATACATAGCAGATTGTCATCACTCAATGGCTGGATGTCTAAGTGGTGCCCACAGAATAACATAGGTTTCATAGACAATTGGACGAGCTTTTGGGGCAGACCTGACCTGTTGAAAAGAGATGGTCTTCATCCCTCCTGGGGTGGCGCCACTCTTCTCTCTAGAAATATGGCAAATAGTCTTAGTGTTTATACTTGACTAACTGGGGCCCAGGTCAGAAAGCAGACAGACTGGCTAAACCGACCGTCTGCTAGCTGCCTCACGTCACAGAGGTCAGCTAATTCTCAGCACATAGAGACTCTTTCACCTAGGTATCACACTATAGACACGGTGTCTGTTCCCCGAATTAGAAAATACAAAAAACGTCCAAACCAAGTTAAAGTTAACAATTTAATTGAGGTTCAAAAAATAAAAAACAGATCCAATATGGATAAACAAATGATAAAGCTTGGCTTATTGAATATCAGATCCCTTTCTACAAAAAAAACTTTTTGTAAATAATATGATCACTGATCATAATCTAGATGTGCTCTGTTTGACAGAAACCTGGCTAAAACCTGATGATTACATTATTTTAAATGAGTCCACCCCCCAAGATTACTGTTATAAACATGAGCCGCGTCTAAAAGGCAAAGGGGGAGGTGTTGCTTCAATTTATAACAACGTTTTCAGGATTTCTCAGAGGGCAGGCTTCAAGTATAACTCGTTTGAAGTAATGGTGCTTCATATTACATTATCCAGAGAAACAAATGTTAATGATAAATCCCGTTATGTTTGTACTGGCTACTGTATACAGGCCACCAGGGCACCATACAAACTTTATTAAAGAGTTTGGTGATTTTACATCCGAGTTAGTTCTAGCTGCAGATAAAGTTTTAATAGTTGGTGATTTTAATATCCATGATGATAAGGAAAAAGATGCATTGGGTTCAGCATTTATAGACATTCTGAACTCATTGTCGAAATCATACTCTATATTTAATACTGTAACATGGAATTGATGTTGATAGTCTTGAAATTACGCAGCCAAGTGATGATATCTTAAATCATTATTTAGTTTTGTGCAAACTTTGTGCTAAAATTGTAAATTCTAATTCTTGTTACAAGTATGGAAGAACCATCACTTCTACCACAAAAGACTGCTTTTTAAGTTATCTTCCTGATGTATCCAAATTCCTTAGCATATCCAAAACCTCAGAACAACTTGATGATGTAACAGAAACTATGGACTCTCTCTTTTCTAGCATTTTAAATACAGTTACTCTTTTAAGCTTAAGGAAGGTTAAGGAAACAAGTATGACACCATGACACCATATAATGAGCATACTCGCACCCTAAAGAGAGCAGCTTGAAAAATGGAGCGCAGCTGGAGGAAAACAAAACTAGAGGTATTTCGTATTGGTTGGCGGGAAAGTAACCTATCCTACAGAAAAGCATTAAAAATTGCAAGATCTGATTACTTTTCTTCTCTTTTAGAAGAAAACAAACATAACCCCAGGTATTGATTCAGTACAGTGGCTAAATTAACGAAAAATAAAGCCTCAACAAGTGTTGACATTTCCCAACATCACAGCAGTAATGACTTTATGAACTACTTTACTTCTAAAATCAATACTATTAGAGATAAAATTGTAACCATTCAGCCTTCAGCTACAGTATCACATCAGACAGTGCATTATAGACCCCCTGAGGAACATTTACACTCATTCTCTACTATAGGAGAGGACGAATTGTATAAACTTGTTAAATCATCTAAACCAACAACATGTATGTTAGACCCTATACCACCTAAGCTCCTAAAAGAGGTGCTTCCAGAAGTCATAGATCCTCTTCTGACTATTATTAATTCCTCATTGTCATTAGGATATGTCCCCAAGACCTTCAAATTGGCTGTTATTAAGCCTCTCATCAAAAAACCACAACTTGACCCCAAAGAACTAGTTAATTATAGACCAATCTCGAATCTCCCTTTTCTGTCCAAGATACTAGAAAAGGTGGTATCCTCACAATTATATTCCTTCTTAGAGAAAAATGGTATATGTGAGGATTTCCAGTCAGGATTTAGACCGTATCATAGTACTGAGACTGCTCTCCTTAGAGTTACAAATGATCTGCTTTTATCATCTGATCGTGGTTCTATCTCTCTATTAGTTTTATTGGATCTTAGTGCTGCGTTTGACACAATTGACCACAACATTTTGTTGCATAGACTTGAACACTTTGTTGGCATTAATGGAAGTGCATTAGCATGGTTTAAATCGTACTTACATGACCGCCATCAGTTCGTAGCAGTGAATGAAGATGTATCATATCGATCACAAGTGCAGTATGGAGTACCTCAAGGCTCAGTACTAGGGCTGCTACTTTTCACGCTTTATATGTTATATGTTGGGAGATATCATCAGGAAACATGGTGTTAGCTTTCACTGTTATGCTGATGATACTCAGCTCTATATTTCTTCGCGGCCCGGTGAAACACACCAATTTGAAAAAATAATGGAATGCATAGTCGATATAAAAAACTGGATGACGAGTAATTTCTTACTGCTAAATTCTGAAAAAACAGAGGTGTTAATTATAGGACCTAAAAACTCTGCATGTACTAACCTAGAACACTGTCTATGACTTGATGGCTGCTCTGTCAATTCTTCGTCATCAGTTAGGAACCTAGGTGTGGTATTTGATCGCAATCTTTCTTTAGAAAGCCACGTTTCTAGCATTTGTAAAACTGAAAATATATCAAAAAATCTCAAAAATATATCTAAATTACGGCCTATGCTCTCAATGTCAAATGCAAGAATGTTAATCCATGCATTTATGACCTCAAGGTTAGATTATTGTAATGCTTTATTGGGTGGTTGTCCTGCACGCTTAGTAAACAAACTACAGCTAGTCCAAAATGCAGCAGCAAGAGTTCTTACTAGAACCAGGAAGTATGACCATATTAGCCCAGTTCTGTCAACACTGCACTGGCTCCCTATCAAACATTGTATAGATTTTAAAATATTGCTTATTACTTATAAAGCCCTGAATGGTTTAGCACCTCAGTATTTGAATGAGCTCCTTTTACATTATAATCCTCTACGTCCGCTACGTTCTCAAAACTCATATCAATATCAAAATCAACTGCAGGCGGCAGATCCTTTTCCTATTTGGCGGCTAAACTCTGGAATAACCTACCCAACATTGTTTGGGAGGCAGACACACTCTTGCAGTTTAAATCTAGATTAAAGACCCATCTCTTTAACCTGGCTTACACATAACATACTAATAAGCTTTTAATATCCAAATCCGTTAAAGGATTTTTAGGCTGCATTAATTAGGTAAACCGGAACCGGGAACACTTCCCATACCACCCGATGTACTTATTACATCATTAGAAGAATGGCATCTACGCTAATATTAGTTTAGATTATTCCTGTTTCTCTCTTATTCCGAGGTCACCGTAGCCACCAGATCCAGTCTGTATCCAGATCAGAGGGTCACTGCAGTCACCCGGATCCAGTACGTATCCAGACCAGATGGTGGATCAGCACCTAGAAAGGACCTCTATATCCCTGAAAGACAGCGGAGACCAGGACAACTAGAGCCCCAGATACAGATCCCCTGTAAAGACCTTGTCTCAGATAAACACCAGGACAAGACCACAGGAAACATGATTCTTCTGGAAAATCTGACTTTGCTGCAGCCTGGAATTGAACTACTGGTTTCGTCTGGTCAGTGGAGAACTGGCCCCCCAACTGAGCCTGGTTTCTCCCAAGGTTTTTTTCTCCATTCTGTCACCGATGGAGTTTCGGTTCCTTGCCGCTGTCGCCTCTGGCTTGCTTAGTTGGGGACACTTCATCTACAGCGATATCGTTGACTTGATTGCAAATAAATGCACAGACACTATTTAAACTGAACAGAGATGACATCACCGAATTCAATGATGAACTGCCTTTAACTGTCATTTTGCATACTGACACAGTGTTTTCCTAATGAATGTTGTTCAGTTGCTTTTACGCAATATATTTTGTTTAAAGCGCTTGACTCTGCCGCAGATCCGCCTCCAGTGTCGCTCAGCTGTGGACGATTTAAAAATGTTTGATATAAAGGTTGCTGCCCCATTTTATACAGGAATTATTCATTTAAAAGAAATCTAATTATATTGTTAGTTCTAATTATATTGTTAACTCAAGTTCATTTAGGATATTTAACAAGCACTGTGACATTTTTAACTTTACAATTTTAAAGTCAAGTTTAATAGTTTAGGTGTTTTTTTTTCACAGATTCGTAAAAAATTTAAACCGCTTGTTAATAAAACCAAGTTTGACATGTTTAGATGGTCTTTGCTTCCTTTGTTCCTTGTTGGTCGCATTAATCTAGTGAAAATGGTTATCCTACCCAAATTCCTTTATCTTTTTCAACATAGTCCAATTTGCATTAAGAAGTCTTTAATTTTTTTTTTTTTTACTAATTTTGATGGTATTTTGCATTCATTCATTTGGGCAAACAAGCCTGCACGCCTTAAGAAATCAGTTCTCCAGCTCCATAAGTCTAAGGGAGCACTTGCACTTCCCAAATTTCAACAATATTACTGGGCTTGTAATATTAATAAGATTCTCTATTCGAACAGTTCTGCCCAGGCTGATGATTCATCTTGCTCTAATCCGGCTTTTCACATTTGGGGAGTCAACGGACTGGTTTTTAATTTTTATCCACTAAGTACACCAGTGGTCATTTGTTTAGTTTCTTTCTGGTTAGAGACTTTAAGAAATTGTTTCCCCACTTTCCCAACCGTCCTCCTTAATGCCATCTTGATAATTTTTTCACATTAGGTGCAGGCCATAAGCATCTAATTTCAGTTATTTACAATTTGACAAGTGCACTTAATGTAGACTCACTGTTTCTCTTAGAGAATCTTGGGAGCATAACCTAGGTAGTTGTATTACCGATGATCAATGGGGAGACATGTTGAATCTGGTTCACACCTCTTCCATATGTGCCAGACATGGCCTATTGCAGTGTAATGTGCTCTACCAAGCTCATTTAACAAATGCCAACTTAGCAAAAAAAAAAAATAATAAAAAATTTTCAGAAAGGATTGATGCTTGTCAACCGCTGCAAGCAAACTCCTGTAAACCATCTCCATATGTTCTGGAGTTGCCCTCAGCTGACAGACATTTGGTCCAATGTATTTGATACACTTAACAATGCACTTAAAATAGACTTAGACCCTAACCCCTTGACAGTTCTTTTTGGCATTTCCTCGAGACCTGATTTGTCTCAGGTTATCGCCTTTACTACTCTTTTAGCTAGATAAGCTTTTCTCCTCAAATAGAAACATGTCATTCCCCCATCACATGATATCTGGATCTGATCAATCAGTTTTTTTGTTGTATAAAGCCTGAGAGGTTTTATTTTTTTAAGAAGAAATCCCAAAATTCTACTGGCCTTAATGTGTATCAGTCACTCCTCTCTTCCTTATCTAATGTCTCCACTGCTAAAAGGACATACTACCATAACAAAATTAACAATTCGTCTAACTCTTACATGCTTTTTAAAACATTTTCCTCACTCCTTTGTCCTCCTCCTCCCCCTCCTGTATCAACTCTAATAGCTGACCACTTTAAAAACATCAGTGCAGAATTTTCCACACCACAATCTGTCAAGCACATCTCACCAGCAAACATACACTCATTCACATCCTTCTCTTCACTCTCTGAGGCAGAAGTCTCCAAACTCATCCTTTCTAATAATCCTACTACTTGTCCGCTTAATCCTATTCCATCTCATCTTCTTCAAGCCATTTCTTCTGCAGTTGTACCTGCACTCACTCACATCATTAACATATCCCTCCACACTGGTGTTTTTCCCTCAATATCTAGACAGGCTCGTATAACTCCACTACTTAAGAAACCCACCCTCAACCAATCTCTTTTAGAGAACTACAAACCAGTTTCCCTTCTTCCTTTCATTGCAAAAACACTTGAATGAGCTGTGTTCAACCAAGTCTCTGCCTTTCTCACACAGAACAACCTTCTTGACAGCAACCAATCTGGCTTCAGAAGTGGACATTGAACAGAGATTGCCTTGCTCTCAGTTGTTGAAGCCCTAAGACTGGCAAGAGCGGAATCCAAATCATCAATACTTCTCTTGCTTGATCTGTCCAATGCTTTTGACACAGTTAATGACCTCCTGTCAACCCTTCTGGCAAAGTGCATCTCAGGATCCGCACTCCAGTGGTTTGAGGCATACCTATCAGATATGTCCTTCAAAGTATCTTGGAGAGGTAAGGTGCCTGAGTCGTGACATCTAACTACTTGGGTGCCTCAGGGCTCAGTTCTTGGACGACTTCTCTTCTCTGTCTACATGGCATCATTAGATTTGTCATTCAGAAACATGGCTTTTCATACCACTGCTATGTTGATGACACTCAACTAACTCTCATTCCATCCTGATGATCCGATGGTAACTGCTCGCATCTCAGCTTGTCTAACAGACATTTCTTGCTGGATGAAAGACCATTACCTTCAACTCAACCTTGCAAAGATCAAATTTTTCATCAAAATTTCACCATTAGGTTAGGCACATCAACCATAACTCCTTCAAAAACAGCCAGAAACCTTGGAGTTATGATTGATGATCAGCTCACTTTCTCAGACCACATTCCTAAGACTGTCCGGTCCTGCAGATTTGCTTTATTCAACATCAAGAAGATCTGGCCCTTCCTTTGGAACATGCTGCACAACTCCTTGTTCAAGCTCTTGTTCTGTCCAGGCTGGACTAATGCAATAGTCTCTTGGCAGGTCTTCCAGCCAGTTCTATCAAACCTTTCAATTAATCCAGAATGTGGCAGCAAGAATAATTCTTAATGAGCCGAAAATAACACACCTCCGTTTATCAATTTACACTGGTTACCAATATCTGTTCGCATAAAATTCAAGACATTGATGTTTCCCTACAAAACCACCACTGGCTCTGCACCCCTTTACCTAAATTCATTACTTCAGACTTATGTGCCCTCTAGAAGGTTGCGTTCTGCAAGTGAATGTCGCATTTAAGCTAACCGAGACTTGTTATAGCAGTTGTATATCATTGCTCTTTTTGTTGTTTTTGATTGCTTCCATTGTCCTCATTTGTAAGTCGCTTTGGATAAAAGCGTCTGCTAATTGACTGTTAAATGTAAGTTAAGATTCTCACTTTCAGGATCTCTCAAATCTTTTCATAAGACCTGGAAACCTTTTTTAGATCACATCAAAGGCTTACTCTGTTCTCCTGATACCAGCACTAATATACATGAATTAATTTCTATTGAAAAAAGGGATTGAAAAAAAAAGATTGATTCTTGAGAGAGGAATGTTCATTTATTTTAATGTATTTGTTTAGCTTTGTTCAATATTTTGTTTAGTTCCCTTTCCTATTTTATTTATTTTCTTTTTCCTTTTCTCTCTCTCTCTCTCTGCTTTATATTCAAATGTCTTTTGGGTGGGAGGGTTTTAAGTGGGTTTATATTGAGACGATTTGTTATTTCTTATTTTTCACTGAATACATCATGTATGGTCTTGTTAAAAGATCAATAAAATAAAATAAATGAATTTAAGAATAAATGAAAAAGCAAAAAGGGGACTTAAAACAAAAGAGATGGTGAACAGTAGGTGAACAATAGTAAATTTAGATGTTTATTAAAAAAAACAAAAAACAAAAAAAACGATTCAGTGCTTTTAAACATGAAGCTTAAAAACTCACCTAAATATAAGATTTATGCCAAAGAGGGTGAACATAACTACAGTATAGCCCACAATGCCTGTGGTGTAGCTGATCTTGTACAATAGGAGGAACCATTTGTAAACAAGCCTGTATGGAGAGAAAAAGAAAACAGAGTTAAATCACCAAAGAAAGGCCAATTTTATAAAACCATTAAAATAAATTAAACATTTATTGAAACAATATTTAGTGGGGAACAAATAAAAGTGAATAAATGATGGACTAAATCTGGTTAAATGTTACTCCAATGGCTCCAATACAGAGTAGCACAGATCTCTTTTGCACATCCCGTGCGCAGAATGATGCAACACGGAGTCACAGTGTGCAGCACTCCGTATAAAAAAAGGGAAGAAATATTGCTGTGTAGTGTATTATATCTGTGTGATGTTTTATTGACCCTTTTCTTTTAACAGTTTTAAATCTAATTTATTGTGGGCTTTTGAGGAGAGTTTCATCATTTTGATATCTTTCTTTCTAATTATAACCTTTTCTGTTCTCATCTTTTTACCACGTGCAGTGTGAACGTTCTGATCCGTTAACATGGGCTCGATAAAAAAAGGCTACGCATCACAGACAGAGTGTGTGAACCTGAAGTTAGGCATATGCCCACATCTGTTCTGTTCACGCACTAAAAGTAACTTTAAATCTTTGAGAATGGGTTTCTCAAGACAGGTGGTGCATTAAACCAGGGGCTAATCTCCTGTTTCCAAAATGCATCACAAAATGCTTGAGAAAGCTGTAAACGAATTCCACATTGCACAAGGTGCAAACAACCTTACGCCTGTTTCACACATAATCCGTCTGCAGTGCGTATGCGTTGCATTTTGGTTTTACGCACCCATGTTATAACAGATTCCAGCGTTCACGCAGTTGCGGTCTGTCAGTGCATTCCAGGAGCGTTGCGTCTGCAGCAGTGCAGTGATCGTTCACGTACCAAGTAGTGGATTGCAAACGCTTCCTGTGTGAAAGCACAATGAGTATGAGTCCATGCTGCTTCTGCACCACATACGAAATGCACATGGACTGCATACGCACTGCAGATGGAGTATGTGTGAAATATGCGTGCGTCTTGTCAAGGTTTCCATTGGGAAGCTTCTTTAAAAAAAAAAAAGAAAATATTCCCTGAAGCAAACCCGGCGGCATCTTAGCTGCATCCATGTTAGCACGTCACGTTTGATGTGGTTATTTCACAGTAGGCATACACAGGTTTAAAGACTCGTTCTCACCCCCTACAGATTCGGCTAGGATTATATCCGGGCTAAAATATCAAGGTGAAAGTCATCATAGCTCGGGTAGTATGGACCCAGCTCCCAACCCAATTTTGAGAATAGATTAACGGCGATATTTTTTTTTATCGCCCAATAAGAGTTTCACATTAACGCAGCATGTTAACCCAGATAATGGCCCACCACTAATATATATATTAGGGCTGAGCGATAATCAAAGGCGTTAATGAATGCTTTGTTGCATAGCTTGCAGCTCGATTTGAAAGCAGGTAATGGTGATTTTATATATGTAAAATTAAAAAAATATTTAAAATTATTATATATATTAGTGGTGGGCCGTTATCGGCGTTAACGTGCTGCGTTAACGGGAGACTCTTATCGGGCAATAAAAATAATATTGCCGTTAATCTATTCTAAAAGTTGAGTTGGGAGCTGGGTCTATACTAAGCAAGCTATGATGACTTTCACCTTGATATTTTATATAACCGACTGGCTGAGGTCAGCCTAAATAGATGCTCAGGACAGTTGACGGGCCACTGCTGCGCTTCGTCACGAAAGCTTATCTTTTTCACGCTCTCTTCTGCTAAGTTCTCCTCAAAGTCCCTCCTGCACCTGAACGAACAAATACAAATCGCAGTTTGAACAAACAAAAAGATGTGAAAAGAGCCCAATTCAGCACCGCTGTGTTCTGGTGTTCAGGGCTCACGCAGAGAAAGGCGTCTTAAAACGCTTGAACACCGAATTTGCTTATTTTTGCTCTTGTGCCGACAAATACTGTACATGCAACATATGTCAAAATATCCACCTTGGAAATTATGCTTGAAAAAACGGTCAGTTATTTCTTAAGTGAAAGTAAACAGTTGAGGAAAAAAATATGGGATGTGTATTATATTGGATGCGTTCATCGTCTCTTAAAGTGACCGCGCCTAATTTAGCTACTAGCTGCTGTAATGTTAATATATATATATATATATATATATATATATATATATATATATATATATATATATATATATATATATATATATATATATATATATATATTAGGGCTGAGCGATAATCAAAGGCGTTAATGAATGCTTTGTTGCATAGCTTGCCGCTCGATTTGAAAGCAGGTAATGGTGATTTTATATATATAAAATTAAAAAAATATTTAAAATTATTATATATATTAGTGGTGGGCCGTTATCGGCGTTAACGTGCTGCGTTAACGGGAGACTCTTATCGGGCAATAAAAATAATATTGCCGTTAATCTATTCTAAAAGTTGAGTTGGGAGCTGGGTCTATACTAAGCAAGCTATGATGACTTTCACCTTGATATTTTATATAACCGACTGGCTGAGGTCAGCCTAAATAGATGCTCAGGACAGTTGACGGGCCACTGCTGCGCTTCGTCACGAAAGCTTATCTTTTTCACGCTCTCTTCTGCTAAGTTCTCCTCAAAGTCCCTCCTGCACCTGAACGAACAAATACAAATCGCAGTTTGAACAAACAAAAAGATGTGAAAAGAGCCCAATTCAGCACCGCTGTGTTCTGGTGTTCAGGGCTCACGCAGAGAAAGGCGTCTTAAAACGCTTGAACACCGAATTTGCTTATTTTTGCTCTTGTGCCGACAAATACTGTACATGCAACATATGTCAAAATATCCACCTTGGAAATTATGCTTGAAAAAACGGTCAGTTATTTCTTAAGTGAAAGTAAACAGTTGAGGAAAAAAATATGGGATGTGTATTATATTGGATGCGTTCATCGTCTCTTAAAGTGACCGCGCCTAATTTAGCTACTAGCTGCTGTAATGTTAATATATATATATATATATATATATATATATATATATATATATTAGGGCTGAGCGATAATCAAAGGCGTTAATGAATGCTTTGTTGCATAGCTTGCCGCTCGATTTGAAAGCAGGTAATGGTGATTTTATATATATAAAATTAAAAAAATATTTAAAATTATTATATATATTAGTGGTGGGCCGTTATCGGCGTTAACGTGCTGCGTTAACGGGAGACTCTTATCGGGCAATAAAAATAATATTGCCGTTAATCTATTCTAAAAGTTGAGTTGGGAGCTGGGTCTATACTAAGCAAGCTATGATGACTTTCACCTTGATATTTTATATAACTGACTGGCTGAGGTCAGCCTAAATAGATGCTCAGGACAGTTGACGGGCCACTGCTGCGCTTCGTCACGAAAGCTTATCTTTTTCACGCTCTCTTCTGCTAAGTTCTCCTCAAAGTCCCTCCTGCACCTGAACGAACAAATACAAATCGCAGTTTGAACAAACAAAAAGATGTGAAAAGAGCCCAATTCAGCACCGCTGTGTTCTGGTGTTCAGGGCTCACGCAGAGAAAGGCGTCTTAAAACGCTTGAACACCGAATTTGCTTATTTTTGCTCTTGTGCCGACAAATACTGTACATGCAAAATATGTCAAAATATCCACCTTGGAAATTATGCTTGAATAAACGGTCAGTTATTTCTTAAGTGAAAGTAAACAGTTGAGGAAAAAAATGGGATGTGTATTATATTGGATGCGTTCATCGTCTCTTAAAGTGACCGCGCCTAATTTAGCTACTAGCTGCTGTAATGTTAATCCAAGAAAATGAAAATCACTTATGAATCACTTATGAATGAATTACTTTTATACAATTATTCAGACACCAGATATCTTTTTTGATATATATAGCAAAACTGTAATGTGAGAAATGTTGAAGGTGTCTGAATAAATGTAGGTTTGATTGTATATTTAATTTTTACATTGAAGACTATTCAGTGCTATTTTACATTTAATTATTTGGTTTCAGTACCTTGACACATACAAACTTGAAAAAAACTTAAACATTGTGTTAATAGCACAAAAAATTAAAATAAACGAACATACAAATTAAACAATTTCAAACAGGGTCCACTGGTACAACCTTCACCGGGGGCCCTGCTGACCCCAGCTACGGCCCTGCTCACGCCTGTTTCACACATACTCTGTCTGCAGTGCGTATGCAGTCTGTGTGCGTTACGTATGTGGTGCAGCAAGGACTCGATGTGCTTTCACACAGGATGTGTTTGCAGTCCGCTACTCGGTACGTAAACGATCGCTGCACTGCTGCAGAAGCAACGCAACTGTGATGAGAACGCAACTGGAATCCGTTAACATGGGTGCGTAAAAAAATATGCAATGCATACGCACTGCAGACGGAGTATGTGTGAAACAGGCATAAGGTTGTTTGCACCTTGTGCAATGTGGAATTAGGTTACATCTTTTTCAAGCACTTTGTGATGCATTTTGGAAACAGGAGATGTGCCCCTTTTCTAATACACCACCTAGCTTGATAAACCCCTTCTCAAAGACTTACTGTTTGTCTATTTTATTTGGGTAGCATACATATTCTGAATGCCTTCGGCAGAATTCGAATGAGCCATTTTAATCTAGATTAATTTCAAGATCACAGTGAGATTAATCTTGATTAAAAAATTTTATTTTGCCCACCAATAATATATATATATATATATATATATATAGGTCAATATTGAACACCCTTACTTCAAATATTTGGTAAGAAAGTAACAAACCCAGACAATAGAAAGTCAACCACAGCTAATCAAAGTTAATTTATTTTCCATTTTTGGTTACCTCGGAGTGGTGCAGTCCAGTGGTTTGCGGGTAGCACGAAAAGTGATGAAGGTCATAAGAAAAGAGAAGATGAACCATGTCACCAGAAACCTCCACCAATGCAGCTTAGTGGTGAAGTACAGAGGAACCACCCACATTTGGAAGAGGGTTACCAACTAGAAAAGAAAGAAAAAAACTCTATTCATTTACAAACGCATCATTCAAATGAACTGTAACTCTGTAAATTTTCAACAAAGAGACATGAGAGATATATCTATAGAAAGCTAAACAACTAAACAAACAAGTGCTACCGAAATATTCTCTGATAAAGTAATCCATATGAAAACAACGCGATGTCCGTCTTTCACGTCTCCCTTCATTAGATTTAATGTGACCACGCCAACGCGCTATGGAGATTATGTTTCACTTGAAGCTCGCAGCTTGAATACGCCCATACAACAGAAGACAAAGCATTGAGACTGTTCAAGTTTTTTTATTTTACTGTTTGCTTCGCGATAAGAGGAATAAGACATAATTCACCCCAAGAAGATGTTATGAAGACTACCTCAGGATTTGAGATTTCCTCAGAAAAAAAGAATTAAGCTCTTTATTCAGCAGAGATCATAAACTAAAGTCTCTGTATTTATTTATATACTTGTATTAGGTTTTACATAATGTGTAAACATTTTACTAGTTAAACTTTTTCCAAACTATAATAATTCCTGACTAAATGTATAATCAAGTCAAACATTATGACATTTCAATAACAATATATACTATAACATTCAAAAGCTTGATGTAAATAATAATGTAACAAATAAATGTAAATGTAACAAATGTAACAGACAATCAAGTCAAGTCAAGTCTGCTTTATTGTCAATTCTTCCACATGTACAGTACATACATACAGAGAATCGAAATTGCTCAGACCCCCGGTGCATACAGATAGCAGTAACAATAGAGGCTAAAATTCTAGATCAAATATAAAATATAAGATACAGCTATACAATAAGGGAATGTAAAAAGACATAATAAAACTTAAAATAAAGTTAAATAAAGCAGTGGAAGGCACATGACAGATAGAGCGCAAATCAGTGAAGTGAACAGTGTAGATAAAAAGAATTTTAGTGCAAGTTCGGGAGCGAGTTAAATGACAATGCTGTTTTTTTAATTTATCAAAAAAAATATATATATATTCTCAGCTCTTTTCCACACTTTTTATTATTATACACCACTTAAAAGTGTTATAAACTCAAGTTTAGTAAAAGTCAGAATTATGAGATATGAAACTGAAATATTAAGTCAGAAATTTTGAATTCTGTACAAACTGAGAAAGCCAGAAAATCAAGATATTAACTATTGTAAGATATTAAGAATTGCAAGAAATAAAGGATTGTTATATAGAAAGTTGCATTTACCCATTTTTTTTAACCTCATTTCCCATTTTCCTCATATATAGCTACTTAAACAAACATTTAAGACATTTAAAATAAAACCTATGTCCCAATGATAAATGAAAACAAACAAAAACTATACACTGTCTATTGTATGAATTTTAGAAGGGTTTCTCATCCAGCATCAGAGCCTGTCAGTTGAGAAAGCTGCAACTGTGCATATAGTGTGTACTATATGCACAGTACACACTATATGCAGTAGTATCATCAAGTGCTGAGCGTTTGAATCTGTGAAAAGATGTACGTGCCAAACATATTCCCAAACTTAATGAGATGTGTTTGTAAACCTTATGTCCAACAACATGATTTAATCCACAACATCAGTCAAAAGCTTTAAATAACTTTATTTTTTCTGATCTGTTGTGGCTTCTCATCACAGATTGAGGCAGAAAATATGTTCCACACTGTAATAAAGACTGCTGATTAGCAAATGGATTATACATTTACTTCATTATTATGAAAATACCCAAGATGGCATAAAGAACACAGATAAACCGTGTATTGTCGCTGTCGTTGGTTTATTGTCTTTGTTTAATCACTTCAAGTGTTTCTATATTCTTTTATTCAGTGATAGCTGTATACCTTTGTCCATATTAGGGATTTCCTGGAGCATCATGAGTTCAAGTCGTTTATAAAGTTTATGACTCAACTGTGAAACTGTAAAAAATATAAAAAGGATACAAGTACCAAGTATGAAATTATTAATTAGCAATGAGTATGTAAAGATAAATTAAGAAAATATCCATTGCAATGTCAAAATTACCTTACCTTAGAATTGTACAATAAATGTAACACTATATACTTATAGACATTGCATATAACAGATGCAAAGAAGGATGATGTTTAAAGGCCGTGTTGCAGGGTTAATTTTTTAACGAATTTGTGCAATTTGCTTGTTGGTAATAAACATTTAAACTGTTATCCATTGTATTTTATGTTGTTGGGTATCACAAAACGGAATATAATACGAAAAAGTAGGTACTATCTTACAGCGGTCTCCTTTCCCCCACAATGCATTGCATCACGTCGGGAAGAGAATTTACCAAAGCCCGCCTTGAGAGCGACTAGAGAGACGAGTAGTAGACGAGAGTATTCAGATAGCGCAGATTATAGATAAATAGATAAATACTTAGATATAGATAGATAGACAGACTACATATATAGATAGATAGACAGACAGATATCGACCAACAGCGACCCAAACGCACTCACTTCCCTACAGCACAAGCTTTTCAGCGCAGTTTCCATGGGACAGCACCGCCCACACAAGCACCTGCCAAACACAGCGACACACACGCGGCTACGTTTGCAACAACATTTTCACCGGAGGAAGAGATAAACGCTTAGTAATGCCCATATAGCTAGCAAGTGTGTGTGTGTGTGTGTCATTATTGTGCACTGCTGCTCGTAGACTAGCTCCAGTGCTCATTGCTGCGATGCTAAATGATAGCAACTCACCAGGACACTTCACAAACTCTCCACTCATTCTCCTCGGACCATGCATTTAATTAGCTTGGACGGACATCAGTTCTTGGCAATTCCTCATTTGCCCTCTCACGTCTGGCAGGTTCAAAATTACACAGCTGCAGGTCATCATACATGTTGGCTCTTGCCACCTCTTCCTCATCCCAGTCAGTTGCTATAACGTTAGTTCTGATGCTGCATTCCAGGCAGGTTTTTGAGCTCGTAATCACTATTTCATACCACAACTAACGACTTTGTACCTTTCCAGGCAAGATACGCCAAACTTTCTGAGCACAAGGAATTGTAACTAGATTATTTATTTTATTGCAACGTTACATTGACCTAAAATCGTTTTTTCAACGTGTACCACTTGCATAAACACTGCGTCCGTAGGCAGTATTATCCGTAGGGGCTGTCATTGTTGTTTCGCGTGCTGTGTGACCTCGGAACTTGGAGTACATCGATCTAGTACAAGACACGAATTCACGGGTGGGAAGTCACGAGTTTGATTGCCGTTCCAGTGCACTTTCACGGGTTTAAGGTCGGAAAAACATGAGTTACGGGTTGCCTGGAACGTGGCATCATACTAGACTGAGGCTACCTTTCCTCGACTTCTCCCCAACGTGACGTCATCGCCGAGTTGCGTAAAAAAAAACGCTAATACCAAAAACTTAAAAAATAGGTCTTTAAGACCATTTTTGAGACATTTTAAAAATGATATACATATCTTGAGTGATTTATGTACCCATTAATCGAAAGTGGTGGTTAACCTGCAACATGGCCTTTAAGGATTAGTTAAACCGCTACCACATTTTGCTGTACTACTGCAGTACTACTCACATTTCCTGTTTCCTGAACTAAGAGACTATGGATGACTACTTTTCAAAATCAAAATCCTCACTAAATAGACACATACAAAATAATAAACATTTAAAATAAATCAAAATCAATTCAGCCCAGCACAATAACAATTCTTTCTAAAGAAATTTTAAATAAACATATGATAATCCATGTTTTTCTCCAGCGCAGAACGAGGCAATTATAGTTTTGGATTTTTCATTAGTTTTCATTTTTAATTTCATTAACAGTTTAGTTTTAATTAGCTTTTAAAGCTTGTTTGCTAGATTAGTTTATTTTTAATTTTTTGAAAAAGCTTAGATTTAGTTTAGTTTTTATTAGTTTTAGTGTTAGTTTTAGTCTTTTTTTGTAATTTGGGTTATTTGTCAGGGGCAAGATTAAAAAGGTCAGAAAAAGTATTGTGTAATAATAACAACAAAAACATCATACAATTTTAGAAATTATTAATTCAAAAATAAAACCAGTACATAAAATGTACATATGGACACAAATATATAAATAGTCTCAACACTCAGCAGTACTGTAAGTGCAAAATGTGTAAGTGACGTGTGCCAGTAAAAAACCTAAAGAGTCAACAGACTAAAGAAGTTTTTGGGCCACAACAAGAATTTTCTGTCGGATTGTCATGGAGTTCAATCTGATAAAAGAACATGACAAATAACAAATAAAAAGAAAACTTTAAATACAGCTTTTCAATTTTGTGTGTGTATGTGTGTGTGTGTGCCAGTGGTTGTGTGTGTGAGTGATTGTGCATGGGTGAGAAAGAGAGAGATGGCTTTACTTCAGTCAAGCAATAATTTTCTATACAGAATTCACCCCTATACAAATCCCACAACTGAACAATTTTTTACGCCATATACTAAATTTACCCTATACAATAGCCTACTCATCTGGAATGAAGAAGCAAACATTCAGTGTAAGAGTAAACAAATGACATTACATTATTTAATATTTATACTACAGGGCTGTTGAATGCTTGAATCTGATTGTATGACGAACGTGACATTATTTTCTGGGATTATTTTCGTCTGAGAGGACGATTGATTTTGGGGGTTTTTCCGCCTATATTTCGTTTTTTTTTTTTTTTTCTTTTTTATGGTTCTAAGTTTATGAATGGTTGTTTTCCTTTTTTCTAAAAATAATATATGGTTTGTTTTGTGAGTGTTTGAGTTTTTTGAGGCGGCACTGGGTTGGCGTCTGTTCCTGCGGGGACAGGGTCACAGGTGTCGCTCAGCCATGGAATCAGATGTGTGCCGGCTCAGGGCGTCACTGTTGAAGACGTGTTGATGGCAATCGGTGAAAAAGTTGGATTTGAAAACATTACTACAGCATCTAGGATGAATAAAGCAGTGGTGGTTTTTGTCAAAAAGGTAGACATAGTAAATCATTTGATAAGTGAATAGTGGTAAGTGGTGATTTTGTTATTATCTCACAGCTCGTTACTCCGACAACAAGAGCTACGATATCCAATGTGCCGCCTTTTACTCAAAATGAGGAGATCGAGAAAGCTTTGTCGCGATATGGAAAAAAGGCTAGTGAGATTAAGATGATCCCGCTAGGTTGTAAAAACGCTGCTCTAAAACACGTTATGTCTTTCAGGCGGCAGTTGTTTATGTTCTCAAATGAACCCGAGTTGGACATTTCGTTTAGAGTCATGCAAGAAGGGAAAGCTTATTTTATTTATGCGAACATGGGTAGTTTAAAGTGCTTTGAGTGCGGGGATATCAGACACAAACGGAACGTGTATCCACACAAGGCCCAGGTTAGTGAAGTGGAAGTTAGGCCTAGTATTTCTACTGCTGGTGAGAGCAACAAGTCAGCTTCTGAGGGTGTGCATCCTCAAGCTGGATCACAGAGGAACATCGACAGTGTTGGAGTGATTGAAAGTCAGACTGAGAACGTCCATGAAATGGTTGATTCTGGTAAAAAGCATGGTATTTCTGAACTGAAGGATGATGTAGCTATGGTTAGTGTTGAAAGGGTTTTTTTTAATGAAAATTCTGAAATGTCTAATTCTGGTGAAATGTGTGATGCTGATTCGGGGATGAGAGATGACGATGCTTTCTCTGATATATCTAACATGGGATCATGTGGAAGTGTGGACGATGTATATACATTGCAAGATATAAATAATTTCTTGGATGAAACCTTTGGAAGAACTGTTGAAGTTAAAGAAATTTTTCCTGATGAGAATAAATTCATGCATACAGTGAAATTGCTGCAGAGAAATGTTAGCTTTGATGCGTTAAGCAAACAAAAAAGGTTCAGGTTGAAGAAGATGTTAAAGTTAAGAAGGGATAAAATGAACGCTTCAAAAATCAAATGTTTAAGTCACACTGTGAACTTTTTTCTTTGTTTTTTTGTTCTTTTTCTATCCTCTTTACATTATCTTTCTTTCATGGAGCTGTTGAGGGTTGGCTCTTTAAATATGAATGGGGGTAGAGATAGTAACAAATTAGCAATGGTATCAGTTATTTAGTATTAAAAAAAATAAATGTAGTTTTCTTACAAGAAACACACACTAGTGTAGACAATAATAATAATAAGTTTTATTTATATAGCGCCTTTCAAGAGCTCAAGGACACTTTACAATAAACAAACAACAATAAAGGCAGTTGACAAAGACAGCAGACAGAACAACAGTAGGCAATTGAGAGTGCAAGGACAGTAAGTGAGAATTGGGTAGATATAGTTCTTAAACTAAGAACTATAACATTCAGAAAATAGGTGTGTTTTGAGCATGGATTTGAATTCAGAGATAGTGTTAACAGAACGGAGTGATCGGGGGAGAGAGTTCCACATTTTGGGCGCAACAACACTGAATGATCTGCCCCCCACTGAAGCAAGGCGATGCCGAGGGACAACGAGATGGCTGGAATCAGCGGATCGTAAAGAGCGAGTAGGGTGGTAGGGGAGAAGCAGGTTACAGAGGTAGGGGGGAGCCAGGCCATGCAGAGACTTAAAAGTGAGAAGGAGAATTTTGAATTTAATACGGTAAGCCACAGGAAGCCAGTGAAGATCATGCAGAATTGGGGAAATATGTGCAGAACACTTGGTGTGGGTGAGTAGTCTGGCAGCAGAGTTTTGAATGTATTGTAATTTGGAAATGGAGCTAGCTGATAGACCAATGAAAAGTGCATTGCAGTAATCAAGACGTGAGGTGACAAATGCATGGATGACAGTTTCAGCATCTGAGATACTGATAAAGGGACAGAGCTGAGCGATACGACGTAGATGAAAGAATGCCAATTTAGTGATGGAATTAATGTGAGAGTGGAAAGATAGAGAGGAATCAAAAATTACACCAAGATTTTTAACAGTACTAGATGGTTTGATAAGAAAGCCAGCGATCTCACAGGTGATGTTGGTAGGAATTTTATTAGTGAGTGATGAAGGCCCAGTGAAAATAATATCAGATTTGTCCAAGTTAAGTTTTAGAAAATGTGAATGAAGCCAATCTTTTATTTCATGTACACAAGCAGAGATTTTGTCAGTTGTGAGAGATAAAGTTGATGTACAGGTAGTATATAATTGAATGTCGTCAGCGTAAAAATGATAATTAAAACCATGACGGCGGAGGATCTGACCAAGAGGTATTATATAGATTATAAATAATAATGGCCCAAGAACGGATACCTGAGGGACACCTTGCTTCAGGTGGACAGTGGGTGAGCGAAAATTCTGAAGTGACATGTAGAACAGTCTGTCAGAGAGATAGGAGGAGAACCAGGAAAGAGCAGCACCAGAAATACCCACATCCGAAAGGCGCAAAATGAGTAGTTGATGGGAGACGGTATCGAAGGTAGAGCTGAGGTCGAGCAGCAGGAGCATAGACAGAGAACCAGAATCACCAGAGAGAAGCAGATCATTCAGTACCTTAACTAGTGCAGTTTCAGTACTATGCAACAGGGGAAAACCAGATTGAAAAGGATCAAAAAGATTATTTTCAACTAGAAAAGACTGAAGCTGGGAGGCAACAGTACTTTCCAGTAATTTAGCTATGAAGGGGAGATCTGAAATGGGACACTAATTAGATAAAACTGAGGGATCAAGGTTGGGTTTCTTGAGAACAGGGGTAACAGCTGCAGTTTTGAGTGACAGAGGAAATGAAGCAGAGGTAAGAGATGCGTTGATGAAGTGAGAGATAGGTGCAGAGATAACTGAATGGCAAAGTTTCAGTAGAGTAGTAGGAGCAGGGTCAAGATGACAAGATGAAGGGTTGGATTTCAAGATTAACTCAGAGACAGAAGAAGGAGTAGACAGAGAAAAAAGAGGCAGGGATTGACCAGATTGATTCGGCAGATAACTAATGTTAGTGGCATCATTAAAGAGGCATCTGTCTTTTCTAGCATGTGAGCCAAGAATGAAGTGCAAAGTTTATCAGAAGCTAGAGCAACATGAGATGGAGGCTTGGTAAGTTTATTTATTGTGTTGAATAATGCTTTTGGCCTGTTGCTTGATTTATTAATTGTAGCAGATACAAAACTGGAACGAGCCAGGTTCAGGGCCGATTTGTATTTCTTGATATGTTTGGTAAATGGCAAATGGTGAACAGTCAGGCCAGTTTTCCTGTAGTAACGCTCAAGCCGTCTACCAGTGGCCTTTAAGATACGGAGCTCAGGAGTGTACCAAGGAGACGAATGTGTGGAAGGGACACTTCTGGTCTTGACAGGAGCATGCTTATCTAAGATATCCGAGATTATGGAGTTATATTTAGATAGTATCAGTGAGGATGAGGAGATATCAAAGACATCAGAGAGATTAGAAGAGGAAACGGAGGTACAAAATAATGCAGTATCAACAGCTTTGAGATTGCGGTAAGTTATGACAGTTGTAGAACAATTCTTATGCATAGGCAGGCTGAAGCTAAAATCAAGAAATTTATGATCAGAAATACCAGTGTCAGTAGAAGTGATGGAAGAGATATTGGCCCTTGATGTGCTGCGTTCGACACCATAGATCATGACGTACTCATAGATCGATTACAAAACTATACAGGTATTCAAGGGCAGGCTCTAAGATGCTTTAGATCCTACCTGTCCGATCGCTACCATTTTGTTTACTTAAATGGGGTGTCATCTCATTTATCATCAGTAAAATATGGAGTGCCACAAGGATCCGTCCTAGGTCCCCTTCTATTTTCAATATACATGTTGCCCCTTGGTAATATTATTAGAAAATACGGAATTAGCTTCCACTGTTATGCTGATGATACTCAGCTATATATCTCAACGAGACCAGATGAAACTTCCCAATTATCTAAGCTAACAGAGTGTGTTAAAAATGTAAAAGATTGGATGACATAATTTTCTCCAATTAAATTCGGATAAGACAGAGATATTAATTATTGGACCAAAAAACACCACACAGAATCTTGTAGATTACAATCTGCAACTAGACGGATGTACTGTTACTTCCTCTACAGTCAGAAATCTGGGTGTTATATTAGACAGCAATTTGTCTTTTGAAAATCATATTTCCAATGTTACAAAAACTGCATTCTTCCATCTTAGAAACATTGCCAAGTTACGAAACATGTTATCTGTTTCTGATGCCGAAAAGCTAGTTCATGCATTCATGACCTCTAGACTGGACTATTGTAATGCACTTCTAGGTGGTTGTCCTGCTTCGTCAATAAACAAGCTACAGGTAGTCCAAAATGCAGCAGCTAGAGTCCTTACGAGGTCAAGAAAATATGATCATATTACCCCAATTTTACAGTCTCAGCACTGGCTACCTATTAAGTTCCGTATCAGTTACAAATTATCATTACTTACCTATAAGGCCCTAAATGGTTTAGCTCCTGCATACCTAACTAGCCTTCTACCACGCTACAACCCATCACGCACCCTAAGGTCACAAAACGCTGGACTTTTGGTAGTTCCTAGGATAGCAAAGTCCACTAAAGGAGGTACAGCTTTCTCACATTTGGCTCCCAAACTCTGGAATAGCCTTCCTGATAATGTTCGGGGCTCAGACACACTCTCTCTGTTTAAATATAGATTAAAAACACATCTCTTTCGCCAAGCATACGAATAATGTATCTTTTAAATTGTGAGTGTAGTTGCATCTGATCAAATGTGCATTTTTATTCTTTAGCTTGGGTTAAACTAATTTTACTTTGTTGGATCAGCAGCTATGCTAATGATGTCTCTATTTTGTTTCTATGTTTTGCCACGGGATGTAACTAGGATTTACACAAGCTCCAGTCTGGATCCAGAACACCTGAGAAGAGATGATGCTGACCCTCAGAGGACCCCAGATGATGCTAACCTTGAATCAACAAACAGAACTAACAATTATTGCTACATGTGTGACTGCATCATATAATAACTATTAATTAATAATATTGATAGTTCATCGTCTAGCTGAATTATTATTTTTTATTTTTTCTAAAATCCTGTCAAACGTGCACAAACTACTAGCTACTACTAAATATTGTAGAAACATAATTTTCTGTAAAGTTGCTTTGTAACGATTTGTATTGTAAAAAGCGCTATACAAATAAACTTGAATTGAATTGAATGTACAAATCAAATCAAGGGTAAGACCACGGGTATGAGTAGGAAAATTAACATGCTGAATTAGATTAAAACATTCAAAAATAGAAAGTAACTGGTTGGTGTTAGAGCAAACAGCATCAACATGAATATTAAAGTCACCAAGCAGTAGAATGGGAAATGACAATGAGCAGGCAAGGGTCAACAGTTCACTGAGTTCAGAAAAGAAGTTAGACAGGACCTTAGGAGGTCGATAGAGCAAAATAATTATGAGAGAGTCAGCCTTCAAAACCATGTACTCAAATGTATTGGTGTCATGTAAGTCAAGTTGCTTGATACGGAAGTTATCACGATGGATGATAGCGAGACCACCCCCTTTACCATGGGGTCGTGGTCTGGACAGATAATTATATCAATCTGGCGTAAGTAGATTTAACTGTAAAAAATCTTCAGGAACTTGCCAAGTTTCATTGAGAAGAAAAATGTCAAGGTTATTATCAAGGTTAAAATGTCAAGGTTGGAAGCTTATGTCACTAAAACAAATTCCTTGTATGCGCAAGCAAACTTGGCAATAAAGCTCTTTCTGATTCTGATTCTGATTCTGATCAGTGATCATTTCATTGAGATAAGGGGCTTTGTCCGAAATTGATCGACAGTTCAAAAGTGCAAAGTGATGATGCGAGGGATTCAAATTAGGTGTATGTTGCTGATCGCTATCAGTGAGATAGATTAGAGAACGCTGAATGGAGGGACCGGCAGGCAGTTGTCTTGGCATGGAAGATATTATATTGTTGGTCCAGATGCAAGGAGGAGAGTCAGGCTTTGAACAAAAGGAACTCAAGAGTGTGCGCCGCGAACGGTGTATGTATCTTGGGCGACGGAGAATCCCTAGTCTCTGACAGTATTCATACGTCACCGAATCAAGATGCGGGCGGCAGTTAAAGGCCCTCAGTTGTAATGTAGAATATTCAATATCCATCCCAGATGTAAGACAAAAAATAAGGCAAAGGAAAAAAGAAAAAAATGTTTTTGCACAAGGCATGTTGATACTGAAAAAGTGAAAGCCCAACCACAAGCAAAACCACGTTAGCCAAACCTGAACGTCATTTCACCAAAACAGCTGACTAAATAGGAGGCAACGCACCCAGATAGTAAGCAGTAAACAAACGGCGCAACCGATAGAGAGAGCGGTAACTCACCCATCTGAGGAGCCGAGTGTGGTAGAGATGTAACAGGGAAGAAAGCTCGCAGCAGCCCGATGGCAGACTTATCAACAGTTCAGTTCAGAGTTTAAACAGTGGAAAAAGGAGTAATTCAACCAGGCGCGAAACAGCTGCACAGACACGCACAGTATTCTCAACGTCTTGCAGACAGCAGAGGTGGTCAGTGCAGTGACAACAGTCCAGGTCAGGGAAACGAAGTAATCAACACAGAGTTCCGATGAAAAATAAAAAAATAAAAATAAAAAATATCCGAACCAGACAAACAGTACAAACAATCCAGGATACGAAGCGGCAGCACAAACGCGCACAGCGTACTCGACCCGGAAACCGGAAGTGTCAATGACACAGCGGTACAAAAACTTCAAAGCGATATAAAAGCTTTGGAGAATATTCTTGTGATAAATAATGTGAAACGAGCATTAATAAGAGCAAGAATTTGTTCATGAAAGAGATGGATGCTCCTTCCTCATATTTTTTTAATCTTGAAAAGAATAGTGTTCAGCAAAAGCATATGTATCATCTTCGGCGGCCTGATGGGGTCATAACTTCTGATCCTTTAGAAATAAGGAAACTAGTAGTCAATTTTTATACGGATCTGTATGATGTTGAGACTTGTGATCATGAATGTGTGTCTGATTTGCTGAGTGATCTACCGAAATTGACAAACGGACAGAAGAAATCCTTGGATGGACAGATTTCTTTCCAGGAGATCACTGAGGCAATGAGACAGCTATCAAATGGCCGTTCACCAGGAATTGATGGCTTGCCGGCAGAGTTTTATCAGGCATTTTGGAATGTACTTGGGAGTGATTTGTATGAAGTTTTATTGGAAAGTGTAAGGAATAAGTTACTTCCTGTAAGCTGTCGAAGAGCTGTCCTTTCTTTGCTCCCTAAAAAGGGGGATTTGTGCCTTCTAAAGAACTGGAGACCTGTCTCTTTACTGTGCATGGACTATAAAATATTTTCAAAATGTTTAGCAAATAGGTTGAAACATGTTTTAGAAGTTTTAGTTCACAGGGATCAAAAGTACTGTATTAATAGGTCCTAATAGGTCAATTACGGACAATCTTTTTTTGTTAAGAGATGTCATTGATCTTAATCAATTCAGTAATGTTGACCTGGGTGTGCTGTCGTTAGATCAAGAGAAGGCTTTCGATAGGGTCAATCATACATATATTTTTGAGGTTTTGAAAAATTTTGGGTTTGGGAAGAATTTTATATCTTATATTCAACTTTTATATTCTGAAGTTTTTGTGATTGTGAAAGCTGGAGGAGGATTGAGTGCACCAATACTGGTGTTAAATGGGATTAGGCAAGGCTGTCCACTGTCTGGACAATTATATAACCTTGTTATTGAGCCTTTGCTGTGCAGGCTAAGAGATCTAAGTGGAATTAATGTCATGCCTGGAATCTCCACATCAGCTTACGCTGATGATGTTACTGTTTTTATTTCAAATCAAAATGATGTTAATATTTTAACTGAAACAATGAGGAAATATGGAAAGGCATTTTCAGCAAAGGTAAATTGGGGAAAAAGTGAGGGACTTATTATTGGTCAGTGGAAGGGTGGGCAAGGACCTCCAAAACTACCTGGTGGTTTGTTGTGGGAAAGAAATGGCCTGAAAATGCTAGGGTGTTTTTTTGGAAATAAGCAATTTCAGAATAGAAATTGGGAGGGAATGCTGGAAAAGGTGTCTGCCCGATTGTTTAAATGGAAATCACTATTACCATTGATGTCATACAGAGGAAGAGTTCTGGTTGTGAACAATCTGGCTGCCTCAACTTTATGGCATAGACTCATTGTAATGGAACCACCTGAAGAATTGATTTGCAAAATACAGAGGACATTTTTGGATTTTTTTTTGGAGTGGAGAGCATTGGATTCGAGCGGCAGCACTCTACCTTCCAGTGTATGAGGGAGGTCAAGGTCTGGTGGATGTGCGGAGCAGGATCTGTGCTTTTAGAATACAAGCAGCACAGAGGTTCCTCTATTGTAAGGATTTAGCTTGGACTGAGACTGCAAAAACGATTTTACAAAAAGCAGGTGGTCTTAAATTAGACAGACATCTGTTTTTAATGGAATTGCATGAAGTGAATCTGTCTGAGATTACACCCTTTTACCAGTCAATGTTGCACTCTTGGAGAACTGTTTTTAAAGTGGAAAGAGATGTTGAGGAATCTGGGAGTTGGATACGAGAGGAATGCTTGTTTTTTAATCCAATGATCCAGACAAGACTTTTGTCAGCTGTAAGCGTGCTTGCATGTTTACAAAGACATGGCATTGTGAAGTTGGGGCAACTTTTAAATAATGACCAATGGGAATCTGTGGAAACCTTGAGAGAAATGACAGGATTAAAGTCCTCGCGCTTGACGAAAAAGCTGGTGGAAGAAATTGTCAATGCATTACCAAGTGGCTTTAGGAAAAACATTGGACAAGGATTCCTGTCAGACAAAAGTAATGAACCGGACTTTCCAAAAATAAGAGTTGCTGCTGTCATCCGCGAAAGAAAAGAGGATGAATCCGCAGGTTCAATTTTGTCTTTTAAAACATAAATCTGATAATAGCCTAATAATTGTAAAAAATTAGACATTCACAGTGCTGGCTCTCTCCGAGGAGAGAAAGGCAACATTCACAGATTGTTGAATGTTGAATGTGAATGATGAATATTAATGCGCCCTGTCATTAATGTGCATTAATAAATTTGAATATGAACACTTGAATATGAATTCACATTTTGCATATGCATTACAACGTAAATTATTTTTTACATGCAATTATCCAAAATAAAACCAAACAATATTTGTAATGAAGATAAAACAAATAAGAATAAATGCTGCACATCTACCATCACACGTGCAGTGCAAATCTTGCACATATTTTACACACCTGCATTTAAATGCAGCTGGATTTTTTTTACTCAATTATATGAAAGCAAGTAGGGCTGGGTGATAAATCGATTTTATAAATTAACTCGAATTTGTAATTTACATCGGTTTGTTTGAATGAAAATCGGTTTTCTTTTTAACATCCACCTACAGTAGGTAGACATCCAAAAGGCCCTTTTTACCGCCGCACGTACCGCCGCCGTGGCGTCTATAAAGTGCATTTGCAGCTTTTGACCGCTGAGTGGTGCTTTAACCACAAGTTATCACACAAGCGCATCAAAGCACATTTTCGCAAATAGACGTCGATTTTGCCTCGCTGATGTGTTACATTTGACCGCTTCAGTTAGGGAAAATGAAAGAAAAACACTATAGTTAAAATATTTAAAATATTTAATATATTTAATATGTAATATTTACAGATGAAAGTTTGGTACTTATGAAGTTATGTGCATTTCTTAGAACGAATTCAAGCAGTATAAATGTCAAGCCTGTGCTTGTGCTTATATTTTCTCTAAGCTACATGGTATTAAACCGCATTTTAGATTTGACACATTTAAAAGGTGTGCCGTATTATTTATATTATATGAATTATGTGTTATATTATTCAAAAGAAATTGTGGTTTACTTTGCATTGGAGCATTAAAAGTGGTAGCCTATTTTAGGGGGGTAGGCTACATGGATTAATATGCAATGTCAATATTTTCATATATTATGCCTATATTTTAATTTATATTTTAAAATTCCTTTAATAAAACAACATGCATTTTTGTTATTCGTTACCTGTCCTTTATTTTGACAGATTACTTCTAGGGAAAAAGACATTTGTCTGTAAACTGATTAAGAAATTGTTGCATGTTTAAACGTGAAGCACTGTATAATTTCGTTCACCTTATTTATGCCTAATTAGCCTAAAACAAGAAACAAATCAATTGAACCTGCACGATTTAGCTAAATCTTTGAAACTCTAAAGAATGGACATATAAATAAAACATCCTCAGGATTAAACTCAAGTTCTCTCATTATAATCAACAAAATGCACACGATATAAAAAAGAGCTTCATTAACTGACAACATAAGTGATTTTAAAGGGAGCCTTCTTTACTTACTTTTAGTGCTGTGCGATAGCATATGGCCTATAATAAAATAAAAAAAAAATTAAATTTATAACTGAGACAAGATGATAAAAACTAATGTTATAACCTTATTGCTGGAAAGACTTTTACTTTATTTTATTATAATTTTTTTATTGGTTAATACTAGCCCATCTTGCATCTAACCATCCACTCGGCGTTAAGAGCTGTTCAGATTAAAACTGGCAGGTCCGCAGTGAGTCAGTGTCATGGACGGAGGACAGAGCAAGTGTAAATATATTTTCTAGCCTATATTTTTGTCTTGTTATGCCGCTGGCTTAGGATTTTTTTGGTTCTTATGTAACTTATTTGTAAATAGAGCAGTCACTGTGTCTACACCGGATGTGAGAGTTGTGCGAAGTCTGTCTAAACATCATGACATCACACTATAGTGTGTATGTCATCTGAACACAGTATCAGTACATTTCATCATAAACAGAACGAGCATCAGTTCACTGATGGGGATCGTGTCCAGTGTATCCATTCCTGGGTTCTTTTTTTCTTTTGTCGGATCATGCCACTTGTGTCTGGTGTAGACCTGGCGTGCGTTTTTTAATGGGTTATGTTACCGCCCTGCTTGTTTTTAATGTTTTTATTAAATATCTGTATTGACTGCATGGTCATATTATCATGTTATTTACTGCCAATGCAACCTACAAAAGTAAAGCTTGCATGGCGAGCCGAGCAACGAGCATTGCTGCAGGTTGCTTTTGGCAGATATGCTGTGCTTGTGTGAGCAGCAACAACTTCTCCGCCCTCCTAGCATTTAAAAATCACTCCGATCTGCATGCACTGTGCATTAAAATGAACTGTAACTCCGTGAATACTCAACGAAGAGACATGAGAGAGATATCTATAGAAAGCTTGACATTTCTACTTTTAAACTAAAGTGCTGCCGAAAACAAATATTCTGTTATAAAGTAATCCATATGAAAACAACGTGATGTCCGTTTTTCACGTCTCCCTTCATTATATCTAATGTGACCACACCCCCGCGCTATTCAGATTCAAACTGAAGCGTGCGGCTTGAATACGCTCAGTAAAAAAAAAGAATGAAGCACTTTATTCAGCAGAGATCATAAACATGAGTAAGTCTCTTTTTGTTTATTTATATACTTGTACTAGTTTTTACAATTTGTACAAGTTAGACTTTTTCCAAACTATAATTCCTGACTAAATGTATAATCAAGTGAAATATAAAGTTTCAATAACAATATACAATACTATACCATTCAAAAGCTTGATTTAAATAATATAAATGTAACAAATAAATGTAACTGTAACAAATGTAACAAACAATGGTGTTCTTTTAATTCATCCCCCCCTAAAAAACCCTGAAAAATATTCTCAGCTCTTTTCAATATTAATAATAATAATAGTAATAACAATATATATATATATATTTTTTTTTTTGTAGAAAATAAGATTGTTAAAAGGATTTCTGAAGGATTGTGTGACTGGAGTAATGATGCAAAAAAATTCGTTTTGAAAGTCAGCTTTGATTGTTCCTAATAAAGTGTTTAACTGCTCCCCCAAGTGAATATTAAATTATGGTGTGAGATAATTAAATATATTCTAAATAAACTACAAACATAAAATTATATAGATTTATTCTGTCCTCACATTCTTTCTTGTAACTCCTCCCTCTCAGTGGCACAGATGACTGAAAGGCTCATTATGCAGCTCATTATGCGGGCCTTTGTCTTCTCAGGTGTAAATCACAATGATATTCATGATAGTTGACGCCTACTCGCATATGACTTTTACCAACAAAAAGTGTCTTAGAAAATTTAAATCGATATATTGTTTTCTGTAAGTGAGTAAACAAGATGATTTTCACAATTTAGAAAGAAAAATTCTAGGCTACAAGCTCCAGTTCTCAAAAATCCCGGGAACCATTGTTCTTTATGTGTTTTTTTTGCCTTATTCAAGTGATTTAACATTTTTAGTTTTTCACTAACCACGCATAACATTTTTTTTTCTCAAAAACACAATCATGTACATACATGCATTTCACATATTATTATAGCCCAGTTTGTGCTGATTCGTTTCTTGTTTTAGGCTAATTAGGCCTAAATAATGGGAACAAAGTTATACAGTGCTTCACGTTTAAATTTGATTTGATCGACTGGTCTCTCAACGCATCTTCTTGACGAGAAGCTTGGGTTCGGGGGAACCTGACTGCTAGATGATGGACACGTGGGAGAGGTGGCGGGTCGTGTGTCTGGCGGCTCTTTCTGTGGAGGACATTGAAGACCCCTACCTATTCGGAACCATGATAACAGGTCTTCTGCTGATTGGACAAGGCTTTGTCCTGGGTTACCGAAAGATACAGAAAACGAGGAACAGCTGTACAAAGCCTCATAAGGCTGCCCGTCATGATTTGGAGACCAGAATGGACAAAGAGAGTGACCGTGAAATTCGAATGCAGCTACTCGCCCCAAGACCAAACAATTGGAATCTTATCTTCTTTTGGCTCCCTCTACCAGCTATTGGCCAAGGTCAATGTTGGAAATAACTCTCCCGGAGGAGCACTACAATGAAATGCTCTTGCATTCCTCCCTCTCTTCCACAGACACATGTTGATTGTTTACTCTGTCTAGGACCTGACCAAGGCTACCATGGCAACTTGCTGTGACGCTAATCACAATCTGCGGACTGAGGCATCTAGATTGAATCGCAACTCTCCAGGCCTACAAATACACAAACTCTTACATACATACGTACACACACACACACACACACACACACACACACACACACACATACATACGTACATGTATACAGATATGCATTCAATCCTCCGACCCCCCATCCCTCGCCGCTTTGTTCCACCAGTCTGACAAGCGGGTCTGTGACCAGCGCGTAGGGCTGATGGACCGGACGGCTGCTTGCCTGCGCTGGATTACTTCGACCCCCCCAATTTCCATCCCCAGTTGCAAAGTCGTGTGTTTGTATTGATTATGTGCTTTGTTGCTGAGGGGTTTTTCCTGTTCTCGCACTGTACTCCCAAAGGAGCATAGTCTGGGTGTTGTTTTTTTCCTCCTCACTTTCCAAATGTTATGCTGTATTTCTTCCTCAATTCCCTGTCTTCCTGTCCTGTCTACCCCCCTTGTCATATTGTATGTATGTATGGACAGGTTGATGGCTAATTTCGCTGGTACTTGTGACTAGTGACAATAAAGGGCTACTACTACTCCTACTACTATATTTCACGTCTTTTTATGTTTTTAATATAACTCAGGCTGGATTGTTTAATTTTTGGGTGAACTAAACCTTTAATTCTTTTTTTGCAATTTCATAATTTTACAAAGTTTTGTTTTATTTCAATCAATTGTGCAGCCCTACTTGAACCTAATCAGACAGCTCTAGAAAGAAAATGGCAATCCACTGCTGGTCATTATCCAGCCTGACAAAGCTTGAGAGAATTTGCAAAGAAGAAATAGCAGTGGTCCACTTTCCCAATTTGATATATTAATAAATATCACATTTTAATAAAATTGCAAAGTAATCACAGACCTGTTTTTTGAGTGTCTATTGATGTTGAAAAAAAGTATAGCATTTTAAGCCACCAGTATGCACTAAAAAAATGTAAATAATTATTTTGTGCTTATGTGTTAGCATGTGTGTTAGTTTGTGTGAAGAGAAAATAACTGGCTCACATTGTATGATTTGGGGTGTCTCTGTTTCCACTGAACCAGGACAAGTTGGGCAATGATGAGTGTGACAATGAGAATGAGAACCATCTCTGCATGCATGGATTCATGCCCTTTGTGTCTGGCATGCATTTTAGCATGTTCCAACCTGCAAAACAGAAAAATAAAAATAATAATCACAAATTTTAAACAATCAATTACATGCTCCAACCTGCAAAACAGAAAAAGTAAATAAATAAAAGAATAATCACACATTTATAAACAATCAATTACATAATCAGTTTAAAAGGATGATTTTTGTTGTTGTTAGAGCCATATTTCTTTAATTGTGTTGATATGCAACACCAGAGCAGCACTCTACTTCCACTCTCTACAGCATGATAAATATTTAGTTCTCTCACCTGCCCTGGTATGTAAATATTCCCAATAACTGCTTAAAGTTATTGACACTTTTAGAGCAGGGGTGGCCAACTATTAATGTTTACAAAAAACAAAACAAAAAATGGACCCCAAATTGGTGTTTGTGCTCATTTACGTTAACTCAATGAACAGAGAAAGACACCACTCCCCTTGGTGAATATTCACATAAAACACAGCAATTTACTGTAAGTGAACATAAACAGCTCGGAAAAAATTGGTTGGGTATCAGTATATTGTATTTGTGCATTAGGTCATATTTGCATAGAAGACTCTTTGGGTGATAAGAGATGATAATGTTTAAAAATATTCAGTTATAGACACTGAAGTGCACCACACTGATTTTTAAATTTTTTATATTTATATAATATCTATATATTTACATTTTATATAAAAATACATGAAATCATTCCTGGAGCAATCTGGAAAAGCAATGGGTTGAAAGTCACGTCTCATGAGTTTCTATTTCAAATCTGAAGAAGACTCCAAGAAAATGTGATTCCTGCAACCATTTTTCTGATACTATGTCTCTTTGAAAACAAAGAGAATTCAGTTTGCATGCATCCAGGTGTGGGTTAACAGGTTAAATGGGATACAGGATGTGGTCTTAAATGTGGCTTTCAAAGGAAAGATTACTTATCAAATAACACACCTAGGTTCCTAACTGATGATTAAGAATTGACAGAGCAGCCATTATCATTCTAGGTTATTTCGTGCAGAGTTTTTTAAGGTCCTATAACTAACACCTTTTTCAAACTGGTATGTTTCTCTGGACCTCGAAAAAATATAGAGCTGAGTATCATCAGCATAACACCGTGCTTCCTAATGATATCTCCCAAGGGTAACATATGAAGATTGAAAAGTAACGGCCCTAGTAATGAGCCTTGAGGTACTCCATACTGCACTTGTGATCGATATGATACCTCTTCATTCACTGCAACGAATTGATGGCAGTCAGATAAGTACGATTTGAACCATGCTAATGCACTTTCATTAATGCCAGCAAAGTTCTCTATTCTATTCAAGACAATGTTGTGGTCATTTACGGTTGGGTATCATTTGGGTTTTATAAGATACCGGTGCCATTTCGGTACTTTTAAAACAGTACAGGTGCTAGTCGATACTTCTATAAAAGTAAGTAAATAAATAAGTAAATAAGCCTAAAAAGGATAACATTAAAGAACATTAAAAAGATTTAAAATAAATCCATAGCATTCACATGCTCCTTCATCACAGAGGTCAGTTAATTCTCAGCACATAGAGACTCTTTCAAGTAGATATCACACTATAGAGACTGTGTCTGTTCCATGAACTAGAAATTACAAAAAACGTCCAAACCAAGTTAAGATTAACAATTTAATTGAGGTTCAACAAACAAAAAACAGATGCAATACGGATAAACAAATGATACAGCTTGGCTTATTTAGTATCAGATCCCTTTCTATGAAAACACTTTTTGTAAATAATATGATAACCGATCATAATCTAGATGTGCTCTGTTTGACAGAAACCTGGCTAAAACCTGATTACATTATGTTAAATGAGTCCACCCCCCAAGATTACTGTTATAAACATGAGCCGCGTCCAAAAGGCAAAGGGGGAGGTGTTGCTTCAATTTTTAACAATGTTTTCAGGATTTCTTAGAGGGCAGGCTTCAAGTATAACTCGTTTGAAGTAATGGTGCTTCATATAACATTATCCAGAGAAACATATGTTAATGAAAAATCCCCTGTGATGCTTGTACTGGCTACTGTATACCGTCCACCAGGGCACCATACAGACTTTGTTGATAACGAAAAAGATGCATTGGGATCAGCATTTATAGACATTCTGAACTCTATTGGGGTTAGACAATGTTTCAGGACCTACTCATCGTCAAAATCATACTCTAGATTTAATACTGTCACATGGAATTGATGTTGATGGTGTTGAAATTATGAAATTAATCATTAAAGTGATTAGTTTTGTGCAAACTTCATATAGACTGTAAGTGTAACTAGAACTGTAAAGTGAACTGTAAGTTCTACTTCTTGTTACAAGTATTGTAGAACCATCACTTCTACCACAAAAGTCTGCTTTTTAAGTTATCTTCCTGATGTATCCGAATTCATTAGCATATCCAAAACCTCAGAACAACTTGATGTAACAAAAACTATGGACTCTCTCTTTTCTAGCATTTAAAATACAGTTGCTCCTTTACGCTTAAGGAAGGTTAAGGAAACCAGTCTGACACCATGGTGTAATGAACATACTCACACCCTAAAGAGAGCAGCCCGAAAAATGTAGCGCAGCTGGAGGAAAACAAAACTAGAGGTATTTCGTATTGCTTGGCGGGAAAGTAACCTATTCTACAGAAAAGCATTCAAAAATGCTACATCCAATTACTTTTCTTCTCTTTTAGAAGAAGAAAAACATAACCCCAGGTATTTATTCAATACAGTGTCTAAATAAAAAAATAAAGCCTCAACAAGTGTTGACATTTCCCAACATCACAGCAGTAATGACTTTATGAACTACTTTACTTCTAAAATCGATACTATTTGAGATAAAATTTTAACCATTCAGCCGTCAGCTACAGTATTGCATCAGATTATAAGCACTATAGACAGTTCCACTCATTCTCTACTATAGGAGAGGAAGAATTGTATAAACTTGTTAAATCATCTAAACCAACAACATGTTAGACCCTATAACATCTAAGCTCCTGAAAGAGGTGCTTCCAGAAGTCATAGATCCTCTTCTGACTATTATTAATTCCTCATTGTCATTATGATATGTCCCCAAAACCTTCAAACTGGCTGTTATTAAGCCTCTCATCAAAAAACCACAACTTGACCCCAAAGAACTAGTGAATTATAGACCAATCTCGAATCTCCCTTTTCTGTCCAAGATACTAGAAAAGGTAGTATCCTCACAATTATATTCCTTCTTAGAGAAAAATGGTCTATGTGAGGATTTCCAGTCAGGATTTAGACCATATCATAGTACTGAGACAGATCTCCTTAGAGTTACAAATGACCTGCTCATATCATCTGATTGTGGTTGTATCTCTCTATTAGTTCTATTGAATCTTAGTGCTGCATTTGACACTATTGACCACAACATTCATTTGCATAGACATGAACACTTTGTTGGCATTAATGGAAGTGCATTAGCATGGTTTAAAGTGTACTTATATGCCCTCCATCAATTCGTTGCAGTGAATGAAGAGATATCATATCGCTCACAAGTGCAGTATGGAGTACCTCAAGTATACCTCAGTATTAGAACCGCTACTCTTCTCGATTTATATGTTACCCTTGGGAGATAACAGGAAACATGGTGTTAACTTTTACTGTTATGCTGATGATACTCATCTCTAAATTTCTTTGCTGCCCGGTGAAACACACCAATTTGAAAAACTAATGGAATGCATAGACATTATAAAAAACTGGATGACAAGTAATTTCTTACTGCTAAATTCTGAAAGAACAGAGGTGTTAATTATAGGAACTAAAAACTCTGCATTTATTAACATAGAATGCTGTCTAAGACTTGATGGCTGCTCTGTCAATTCTTTGTCATCAGTTAGAAACCTAGGTGTGCTATTTGATAGCAATCTTTCCTTAGAAAGCCACGTTTCTAACATTTGTAAAACTGCATTTTTCCATCTCAAAAATATATATAAATTACGGCCTATGCTCTCAATGTCAAATGCAGAAATGTTAATCCATGCATTTATGACCTCAGGGTTAGATTATTGTAATGCTTTATTCCATAACCAGGAAGTATGACCATATTAGCCCGGTCCTGTCAACACTGCACTGGCTCCCTATCAAACATTGTATAGATTTTAAAATATTGCTTATTACTTATAAAGCCCTGAATGGTTTAGCACCTCAATATTTGAATGAGCTCCTGTTACATAATACTCCTCCACGTCCGCTGCGTTCACAAAACTCAGGCAATTTGATAACACCTAGAATATCAAAATCAACTACGGACGGCAGGTCCTTTTTCTATTTGGTGCCTAAACTCTGGAACAACCTACCTAACATTGTTCGGGAGGCAGACACACTCTTGCAGTTTAAATCTAGATTAAAGACCCATCTCTTTAACCTGGCTTACACATAACATACTAATATGCTTCTAATATCCAAATCCGTTAAAGGATTTTTAGGCTGCATTAATTAGGTAAACTGGAACCGGGAACACCTCCCATAACACCCGATGTACTTGCTACATCATTAGAAGATTGGCATCTACGCTAATATTAGTCTGTTTCTCTTATTCCGAGGTCACTGTAGCCACCAGATCCAGTCTGTATCCAGATCAGAGAGTCACTGCAGTAACCCGGATCCAGTACGTATCCAGACAAGATGGTGGATCGGCACCTAGAATGGACCTTTACATCACTGAAAGACAGCGGAGACCAGGACAACTAGAGCCCCAGATACAGATCCCCTGTAAAGACCTTGTCTCAGACGACCACCAGGACAAGACCACAGGAAACAGATGATTCTTCTGGAAAATCTGACTTCGCTGCAGCCTGGAATTGAACTGCTGGTTTCGTCTGGTCAGAGGAGAACTGGCCCCCCAACTGTGCCTGGTTTCTCCCAAGGTTTTTATCTCCATTCTGTCACCGATTTAGTGTTGGTTCCTTGTCGCTGTCGCCTCTGGCTTGCTTGGTTGGGGTCACTTCATCTACAGCGATATTGTTGACTTGATTGCAAATGAATGCACAGACACTATTTAAACTGAACAGAGATGACATCACTGAGTTCAATGATGAACTGCCTTTAACTGTCATTTCACATTATTGACACACTGTTTTCCTAATGAATGTTGTTCAGTTGCTTTGATGTAAATGTAATGTAAGGCTAATAAATGTATTTCACTATCTGGGTCATTATTTAATACAAAACTACACATAATGTTTCTACTGCAGTCCTGACAAAATAAATATATTCTATCTCTTGCTCTGTCTACTGTTTATAGACCACCAGGGTCGTATACAGAATTCATAAAAGAATTTGCAGACTTCCTCTCAGACCTTTTGGTCACCATTGATAAAACGCTAATTGCCGGAGATTTCAATATTCAAGTTAATAATACAAATGATGCATTAGGACTTGCATTTACTGACCTAATAAACTCTTTTGGAGTCAAGCAAAATGTCACTGGGCCCACTCATTGTTTTAATCATACACTAGATTTAATTGTAAGGCATGGAATTGATCTTGCAAATAGCCTGCCTGATTTATCTCAACTGCTATGTGTACCCAAAAATACACATGAACTAGATGAAATGACTGGCAACATGGGAACTTTTTTCTCAAATACATTAAAAGTTGTTGCCCCCGTCAAATTGAAAAAGGTTAGAGAAAAAGGTACTGTGCCATGGAATAACAGAAATACCCACTCTCTCAAGAAATAAACTCATAGTCTTGAGTGCAAATGGAGAAAAACTAACTTGGAAATTTTAGAATTGCATGGAAAAACAGTATGTCCAGCTATAGACAGGCCCTAAACACTGCCAGGGCCGCGCATATCCACAAACTCATTGAAAATTAAAGCTGCAAGCAGCGATGAACCGGCCCTCGCACCCGGGCTCACCGGCAGCGAGTGGCTTTAGTAAAAAGGTGTACGGTGAGAAATATGCATTTAAACTCATAAATATAAGTGGAATATATCAAAGTAAATTCCATATATGTGCCAATCTTCCTGTTGCCAGCAGGTGGCACTATCATTATAATGAAATATTGGCCTTGAGATATGTTCAGGCCAGGACTCTTATTGAACATGTGAAGTTTGGGGAAGATTGAACATTTTATGCCTGAGTTACAACAACTTCTCTTGCTGTGGCGAGATATCAAACTTTGTCATGGCGCCATGGACACGCCCTTTAACAAAAATCAAGATCTACACAATTTAACATTGCACAGGCCTTTAGATTTAGACTGACCACAAAAAATATATTAAATGTCAAAATATTTCTAGGAGAAGTTTGTCGCAGCGTAAAATTACACAAAATTTGCTCATAATATTAAAAATAACCGACTTCCTGTTGGGTTTAGAATTTTACTCCAAGAGTCTTTTTTGTAGGTATTGGTGTGTTACATGTGTGTGCCAATTTTCCTGCATGTACGTGAAACATAGCTCGAGGCGCACACCGTTGAACATCTATAGGTGGCGCTGTCGAGCCATTTTGCCACACCCACTTCTGAAACCCATATCAGATGTATTTTTTCGCCAGTTCTGAGGTGTGTGCAAAGTTTCATGACTTTTTGAGCATGTTTAGGCCCTCAAAAATGCGATTCATTTTGGAGAAGCGGAATAATAATAATTAAAGCTGCAAGCAGTGATGAACGGGCCCTCGCACCCGGCTCACCGCCAGCGAGTGGCTTTAGTAAAAAAGTGAACGGCTAGAAATATGCATTAGAAGTTGTAAATATAAGTGGAATATGTCAAAGTCATTTATATCTGCCAATCTTCCTGCATGATGTTTCCGATTGCCAACAGGTGGTGCTATGATTATAACTGAATACTGGCCTTTACATGTTTTCAGGCTATGACTCTTTCAAAATATCTGAAGTTTGGGTAAGATCGGACATTTTATGCCTACGTTACAACAACTTCTATTCCCATGGCGAGACATCAAATTTTGTCACCGCGCCATGGACACACCCTTTAACAAAAACTTAAGTTCTCCACAATTTAACATTACAAAGACCTTTAGATTAGACTGACCACAAAAAAGACATTGATGTCATAAAATTTCTAGGAGTAGTTCGTCGCAGTGTAAAATATGTCACTTCCTGTTGCCAAAAGGTGGCGCTATGAATATAACTGAATATGGGCATGTCAATCTGTTCAGGCTCGGAGTCTTATTAAACATGTGAAGTTTGGGGCAGATTGGACATTGTATGTCTGAGTTATAACAACTTCATTTTTCATGGCGAATCATCGAAATTCGCCAGGCCGCCACGGACACGCCCTTCAACGAAAACTCAAGATCGTCGCAATTTAACATCGCAAAGGCCTTTAGATTAGGCATACCAAATTTGGTGTTGATCTGAATGAATCTCTAGGAGGAGTTAAAATACAACGCATGGAAATTACCAAAATTACACAAAATTTGCTCATAATATTAAAAATAACCGACTTCCTGTTGGGTTCAGAATTTTGCTCCAAGAGTCTTTTTTGTAGGTATTGGTGTGTTACATGTGTGTGCCAATTTTCGTGCATGTACGTGAAACATAGCTCGAGGCGCACACCGTTGAATATCTATAGGTGGCGCTGTCGAGCCACACCCACTTCTGAAACCCATATCAGATGTACATTTTCGCCGGTTCTGAGGTGTGTGCAAAGTTTCATGACTTTGAGTATGTTTAGGCCCTTAAAAATGCGATTCATTTTGGAGAAGAAATATAATAATAATAAATATAGCTGCAAGCAGCGATGGCGGGCTCAAGCCATCAGTGCGAATGCCACCCCGGTGGCATCAGGTAAACTGTGCCCAGCGGGCACATGCATTAACAATATCCCTCTGGCAGTGAGGTTTTAAAGGATACCGCAGTTAAAGGGTTAATCCGAATCATCTAGACTTTAAAATCACATTCACAGAACAATATATATAACTTTAGTAACACTTTACAATAAGATTTCATTTATAAACATTAACTATGTTAACATGAAAAATATTTATATAGAATTCATTCATGTCAATTAATATTCCAAACTTAAACATTAAAACATTGTTTTATTATGATTTTTTTTTTCAAGCACATTTTACCAATTCCAAACCATATCAATCTTAATAACTACCATTATTTTTTATTTAATCACTTATGAGTGATAAACAATAGTCCAGGAAAGCTGGAAGAGAAAAACTCCTTTTATTCATGTGTGCAGAATTTCTAGGCATATTTTCTTTTACAGATGAAATACTCTAAAAAAAAAAGAGTTTTAACTCAAAGTGTAAAGTCGAAAATTATGAAATCCCCATGAGAAATATTAAACACAAATGCAATACAGAAATGGATAAGTTAAGACTTGACCATTGTACAAAAAATGCTGACTGGGTCATGAGGTCAGAAAAGAAAAAGAAAAAAAAACAGGTCGAGAAGAACTGACAAAAAGAATTGCAAAAGAATTAGGAATTAATGTGAAGATTAATTTTTTGTCAATTCTGCAAGACAAACTTTTTAGGAAAGGAGATGGAATAAAAATGAGCTCCTAAATCTTAATCCCAGATTCTGGAAGATATATTCCTCAAACCATCGGACAAGAGGAGGTGGTGCTGGTCCTGCACGAGTCACTCTAATCTGTTCATAAAGCCTATATATAAAGTCTTAATATATAGTATTTCACAATAGTTCATGGTATTCTAATTAAATCATTTTTTGGAATCTTAAGTCTCTCAGAACCTGACACCGAGTAATTCTGGAGACTCCAGGAAAGTGGCAGTTCTGTTAAATGTTGGCGCTGGAGACTAAATGCTCCCTGATAGTTTCACACCTAATTCTTCACTTTAATTCTTAATTATTTTCCAGTTAATGTGTTATGTAAATTAATTAAATTAACTGGTTTAGGATTACAAATTAACTTGTACTAGTTTTTTTTGTCCCTAAAACTGACAGAAAATGATGAGGCCTAAGATATTTCTTAAGCTGTAATGATGAAAACAACAACAATAACAACAACAACACAAAATTACAGATTTTTTTCCTGCTGGTGATTAAAGAGATGTTAACTCTGAGATGTTTCTCTCTCTCTCTCTCTCTCTCTCTCTCTCTCTCTCTCTCTCTCTCACACACACACACACACACACACACACACACACACACACACACACACACATTACCCCCAGTGACAGAGGGGACAGAGTGACGTCAGATGTATGATAGTTTTTTAATTTTCTATCATCCATATTGTGTTGTATAGTCATGAAACTATGCATATTTCCTCAGAATGACTTGTCTTCTATGTGTACATTTTTTTGAAGTGTTTAGAAGCTGCACTTCTTTAAAAAATTAAAGACATTTACTGGTTCCTTTTTTACTGTTATTTCAAAAAATCACCATGACAAAACCATTCAAGCTATCCAAAATTCATTCGCACCTGTTCTGTAAGATGAATTCTTTAAACAGTGGTAAAAGAGGATGTGGTGCTGATCCTTCAAGAGTCACTCAAAACTCATCTGTCCATAAAGCCTATAAAGAACTATTCTTAATATACAGTATTTCACAATACTTCAGCATGTTATTCTAATTAAGTGAGGGTCATTTAATCAGTAAAATACATATTTTTCTTTGAAAGATTTCTATAAATGATTTAAATCATACTAGTTTCTACAATAATTATTTAAAAGTAATCCTATAGCTCCATCTGGTGGCCATTATTGGTACTAAGAATTGCAAGCTTGATTTATATAAGTAATGATAGTTTTAATTTTATGATGGCTCCTGAACATGATAAAGCTATGAAACTTACTGTGCTTCCTTCAAATGAAGACTTCTACGTATATAAAAAAATATGAAGAGTTAGAATTAAAAATTGTAAAGATATAGTAAAATAACTATTGTATTGTTTTATGTTACTTTAATAAATCGCTATGGCCATACCATTTAAGGTATCCTAAACCCATTCGCAATTTAACATCTTCAGTATATTGGCATCATGTTGCAAAAGTGGTGTGAACTACTTGTGTCTTCTTGGAGGAGTATGAATTCATTTACAGGCTGATTTTATCATAAATCCACAATAAAATTTCTGAGTTCTGTATCAATCTGTGTTGTTGTTTGTTTATTTTTATTTTTTATTTTTTCATAGGAAGATAACGGCCCTTTACTCTCCTTTTTAATAAATGTGCTTATAAACCAAGAACAAGCTATTTATAGCTGTATTTATAAACTGCTTACTACTGACTATTAATATTGGGACAAGGCTTTATAAAGCATGAACTGACTATTTACTAATGAGTGCAGTTATTATGAAGTGTTATCAATGCATTTGCTAATGTTAACAAATTAGACATTATTTTACAGTGTTATAAAATCCTTTAATGACTTATAAGCATTTGTGAAAGTTCCGCTTGCATTACAGCTTAGGCTTGATCTGTGAGCTGAACAGATTTACTGTTACATCCATGAGATTATGAAAATTCAGATACATGTCATGTCACAGGGTGTCAGAGGTCAGTATCAAATGAGTTTGAAATTATTATTTGCAGCAAAAATAAGGTTTTTTAAAAATCCCTAAACTGTCAGAAAAGGATAAGGCCTAAGATATTTCTATGTGAGTGGCTAAAATAATTTTTGTTTTTATAATTATAATGCATAAACTATGAAATTATACAAAATGTATAAAAAAGTACAACAGTTATTGTTTTACAATGTTTTTTATTTATGTATTTATTTAATTTATTTTTTTGGATTTACATTTAAAAAAATTAGCCTACTTCAATCATTCTAAACAGCTTGAATAAAACCCGTTAATATTTATTATAGACCTTTGTAACTGTCTATAATCTAACAAACAAGTTTATTATGAAAATAAAAGTGTGTACACCAGATAAATTGGACGATAAAGGAATTGCTAACAATAGTATAATAGAGCATGTTTTAGGTTTTTAGGCGTTTAGATGCAGAAATGGACAAATCAAATGTAAAATAAAATGTACTTGATTTAATTAAATATAGATTAATTCTTGTTAGAGCAAAATAAATAAATACGTACACACATAAAAAAGCAGCCAAGACGAATGAGTTTCCTTTTTTTTTTATATAGATTAAAATTGAAGACAGAAGCAGCTGGTAAATGCGGTCACTTTAATATTCAAATCCAGTAGATCCACTTCAGATTTATTTCTCAACGGTTTATGTTCACGTGGCTGTTTTCGTTTATATTCGCCAAGCTATTATGTATTTTGAAATAATCTTGTCCGTGATGTGTTCGTTCATATGACGAAAGACAGAATCCTGCAGCTCGACAGATATATGTTATTCTGCCCGTCGCGGTTTCAAATAGTCTTTCACACTTAAACGGGTCACAAACACCTGCATTTAGCTCTTGGTTTGTTCTAATTGGTGAATTGTGTGATATCGCTGTAATATTTTATTTTTAATAGCTATAAAACAAGAATAAACTCGTTTTTTCTGAGCTCGTCATTCCACACGCTCCTGCTCAGAGCGGTGATTCATCTCTCGTCTTTCTCACATATCACTGACTACACATCAATTATTAATGAGCCCTGAGCCGGTAATAAACAGATATGTTGGTTTAGCTTGTCAGTGTGAATTAAATCTAAGTATTTATTTGTATTTTTAACCGATTTAAAAGAGAAACTAAAGGAGAGTCTCCTCCCTTTTTTAGTCCGGGAATTGCACCTGTAGGGGCGCTATTTCTCTCAGACAATGGAAGTCTAAGCACATATACTCAAACAGAGGGACAGAGTGAGATGAGATGTCTGACAGTTTTTTAAATTTCTGTTATCCATACAGTGTTGTAAAGTCATGAACTGTGCATATTTCCTCAGAATGACTTTTACATCTGTATGAAAAAATTATTTGACGTGTTTGGAATTTAAAAATACAATACAATTAATGATTCCCTTTTTACGGTCATTTAAAAAAATCACCACGGCAAAACCATTCAAGCTATCCAAAATCCATTCGCAATTTAAGTTCCTCAATGTTTTTGCATCATGTAGACAAAGTTTGGTGTGTATAGTGTTACTGTCCCCTGAGCAGTATGCATTAATTCACAGCTAAATGTAAAAAAAAATCCACATTCAAATCAAAATAGCCGACTTCCTGTTGGTCGTAGCTGATGACTGTGAATTAGAAAGTTGTCCGTCTTGATAAGAACAATTTATGTACCGAGTTTGGTGTCTGTAGCTAAAACTAACCCCCCCACTTTTGACAAAAGGTGGCGCTATAGAGTGCCTCTTCCACTCCCTCTTATGAAATTTTGCCAGTGTCTAGTTATCATTAATACTGATGTGTTCTGAGTTTGATGAAATTCTAAGCATGTTATATGCCTCAAAATCACCTGAGAAATATTCCAGTTTGACATGTTGCCACGGCAACAATATTTTTAGATATCAATATCCCCCCAGCAGATTTATATCGGCTGTGTTTTAACATTATTCTGATGAAGTTTGAAGCAAATCGAGTAAAAATAAGATGCTGAATTCAAAGCATTTTGAAAATGACACTTCCTGCTGCCAGTTGGTGGGGCTATAACTTTGACTCCTAATAGTCACATATATGCGATCGACATCATACAACGAATAATCTGATGAAGTTTGATTATAATCAGGAAATGTATGTGGATGGTATTAGACACTTCCGGTTTCTCATTTCTCGCCATAATTTCAACGCCTCGCCACGAGCAAACCGTGAGAGATATCAAAAATCCCCTGGCAATTTTTCATCCCCAATGTCTTGAGATCATGTTGACCGAGTTTGGTGGCAATCGGGTAAAAAACCTATGACAAGTATATCAAATTCCAGAGCATGCGCTTTTTACATAACTCTAAATAGCTGACTTCCTGTTGGGCGGAGCCTATGACATGCAATAACAAAAGTTGTTCGGCGCAATGAGATCTATATGTGTACTGAGTTTCATATTAATACGTGCAAGTATGTGTGAGCTATACATCAACATTTCTGACTGTGTACCAGTGGGTGCTGTAGAGCCCCTGTGGCACGTCCGGGTCCCAGCCTCTGCGGCCTCCTAAAGGCCACAGATTCCAAGGTTTGTGCAAATTTTCAAGAGTTTTTGAGCATGTTAAGGACCCCAAAAGCCCCCAAAACTTAGACGACAAATATGAAAACTAAGCCCTAAATAGCCAACTTCCTGTTGGGCGGAGCCTATGATATGCAATACGAAAGTTGTTTGGATTGATGAGATTTATATGTGTACCGAGTTTCATACGTCTACGAGCAAGTATGCATGATATATGGCCCTTCATATTCCAGGGGGCGCTGTAGAGCCCCTGTGCCACGCCCGTGTATCAGTCTCTGCCCGGCCCTAATGGCCGCAGGTTCCAATGTGTGTGCCAATTTTCAAGACTTTTTAACGTTGAGACGTTGGAAAATAATAATAATAATAATAATAATAATAATAATAAAGCTGCAAGCAGCGATGAAAGGGACCTCGCACTCGGGCTCAACACCACTCGGTGCCCATAGGAGGAGCAGTTAATGTTGGGCCATATGCATATAAAATAGTAAATATTTGTGCCACATTTCCTGCTGCCAACAGGTGGCGCTATGATTATAACTGAATATCGACATGTAAATGTCTTTAGGCCAGGACTCTTACCAAACATGCAAAGTTTCTGGCAGATCAGACAAGTCATGTTTAAGTTAGTATAAAATAAGTAATTTCCTGTTGCCAGCAGGCGGCACTATACTTATAATTGAATATTGGCCTTTAGTTGTGTTCAGGCCAGTACTCTTATAAAACATGTGATGTTTGGGTCAGATTGGGAATTGTATGCATGAATTACAAACACTTCCTGTTTTATAGTATTATTAACATCATTTTACACATACTAAGTGTTGCTAGAATGTTTGAAAATATTAATAGCATGATAAGCACACAATGGCATATTTTACTGTGTTGCAAATAGTGCATAAAAGTGTTAAAACTGAAACTTCCTGTTGCCAGCAGGTGGCGCTATGACTATAACCGAATATGGGCATGATATTTAGGACAGGACCCTTGTCAAACGTGTGAAGTTTGGGGCAGATCAGACATTGCTTGCCTGAGTCACAGCATCTTCCTTTTTCACTGCGTTAGTAGCTTGCTTTAGCACTTAGCTAAGTGTTGCTAGCATGTTTTAGTATGCTTCTAGAAGGTTGCCAGCCTATTTAACACTTCTTGATGCTTTTTATTATTTTGCAAGTAGTCCATAACGGTTTTAAAAATGCCAATTCCTGTTGCCAACAGGTGGCACTATCATCGAATACGGGCATGTTGATGTGTTCAGGACAGGACTCTTATCAAACTTGTTCAATTTGGGGCATATTGGACACTGTATGCCTGAATTACACTAACTTCCTAATTAACTGCAGTAATATGATGCTTTAGCATTTAGCTAAGTGTTGCTAACATGTTTCAGTATGTTTTCAGTATGCGTTTTTCTCTTTCTTATCTCCATTATGATCGCAAATTGCAATTCCACCCTCGTGTATGACCGCTTAACATTGCTTCACATTCGTAATGTGGTCATGGACTCTGCCTATGGTGATGTTAATGGACATAGAGCATTCCAATCGTCTTTTGCGATCCATCTCCCTATGTACCTGTGCAGTTGTCCTATGGATTTACCTAGAAGAAGGCGCCGGTGGAGGCGCGGCAAACGGGGTGGTGTCGCTGTTCGCCGGAAAACTGCGTTGGCTCGAGAGATCGCCGCGCGGCACCCGTCCTGCGAGTTGGGAGCCCGGGCTTGTGGACGTGGCACAGGAAGGTGTTTTCCTGAGGCTCAGTTCCAGCGGCCATGTGCGAGCATCCCAGTTATTATTTCCACGCATCGTCATGCGATGTCTCTTCATCCTGACCGTGGCGGAGTTAATTCAGGTAACCTCCGGCCTCTGTGTCGTGCAACAACACAGTCGGATAGTGACTCATCTGTACTAAAGATGGCCCTCATCAATGCACGATCCTTGATAAATAAATCGTTCATCCTAAACGAACTTTTTACTGCACAAGCGCTGGACTTCCTCTGTATCACAGAGACATGGCTTAAACCTGGCGAATCCAGCTCGCTGGTTGAATTACTACCGCAGGGTTGTGACTTTCTAAATACCCCGCGCTGCTCTGGCCGTGGTGGGGGGTTAGTGACTGTTTTTAAAAACACATTTTCTTGTCAAATTTTATCTGCATCTTCATACGGCAGTTTTGAGGTGCAATTATTCCAAATACTACTAGCAAATCCTGTCACTATTGCATTGTTATATCGTCCTCCCAAATATAACTCAGAATTTATTAATGAATTTGCTGCATTTGTCGGAGACCTTGTCACTGCTTATGATAAAATACTGCTGCTTGGTGATTTTAATATTCATGTTTGCTGTGCATCTATAACCTTATCCATGGAGTTTTTAAATCTTATTGAATCCTTTGACTTTGTTCAGTGGGTTTCTGGCCCGACGCATCAACAGGGTCATACTTTGGACTTGATTTTAACTCATGGTCTATCTGTCTCCGATATCACAATTAGCAATGCAACCTTCTCTGATCATATGCCTGTAATTTTTAATGTCCCATATTTTGGTCATTCACTAAAAACTCAGTCTATGGGGCGTATGTCTCGTACCCTCAGTGCACATTCCAGTGAGGAGTTCATTGCTGCATTTCATGAGGTGTGGACTTCTTTTAAAACTGAATCTACTCTACATAACCTGGATGCGGATGAACATCTCAGTTATTTTAATTCCACCTGTGCTTCTATTCTGAACAGTATTGCACCTTTAAAGCTTAAATTTCGTAAATCAGTGCCAATTCCATGGTTTAATGACTCAGTGCGCTCTCTTAGGCAGGCTTGCCGGCAAGCCGAGCGCAGATGGAAAAAAGACAAATTGCATGTTTCATACGAAATTATGCGAAACTCTCTTTCCTCATTTCAGAGGGCAGCTAAAGCTGCTAAGAGTAAATATTTCTCCGATTTAATTATGCTTAATAGAAATAACCCGCGTGTGCTGTTTTCCACTATTGACTCTGTGTTAAATCCACCTGTTAATCTTTTTCCTGAGCCTTCTGTCTTGCTCTGTGAAGGTTTCGCAAACTTTTTCACTAATAAGGTATTGGCTATTAGATCTAAGATGTCTCAGACAGGACATGTTTTGCCAGAGATTCCACTATATTCCGTCACATGGTCTGTGTTTGAGCCACTCAGCTTTCAGGCCTGTAAGGAAATTGTGGATCGTCTTAAGCCTACATCATGCCTACATGATATTGTTCCATCACATTTCCTAAAACAAAATGTGGGTGCTATGGGTTCAAGCCTGCTGTCAGTCATTAACAAGTGCTTACATACGGGACTGTTCCTGTCTGCCTCAAACAGGCTGTGATAACTCCTTATATTAAAAAACCTAATCTAGATCAATCATCTCTCTCCAGTTTTCGACCCATTTCAAATCTCCCTTTTATTTCAAAGATTATGGAGAAAGCAGTTTTGGTACAATTACAAACTTTCCTGTTAAATAATTCAATTAATGAAGTTTTTCAATCTGGTTTTAAAGCTTTACATAGCACTGAGTCTGCTCTTTTAAGAGTTCTTAATGACATATATTTTATCACAGATTCTGGCAAACCATTGGCTCTGATCCTCTTGGACCTAAGTGCCGCTTTTGACTTAGTAGACCACAGCATTCTTCTGTCACGCTTGGAGTCTTGTGTAGGACTTCGGGGTTCTGTCTTACAGTGGTTTCGCTCTTATCTGTCAGATAGATGTTTTACTGTTCAGTTAGGTCAATATTCATCCTCTAATAAACCGCTTAATTGTGGTGTCCCCCAGGGATCAATCCTTGGGCCGGTGTTATTCTCTCTATATTTACTTCCTCTGGCCACTATCTTTAAAAAATATGGTGTCTCCTTTCATTTATATGCTGACGACACCCAACTTTACCTTCCCCTGCAATGCAATAATGATTCTTCTCTTCAGCCACTGTTAGACTGTCTGAATGATCTTAAGGCATGGCTTTCCCTCAATTTTCTTCATTTAAATGAAAACAAAACTGAGTTTATTCTGTTTGGCCCCAAGGAAAACTGCGATTTTGACCTTGACCTCGGCCCTCTCACCCCTTATAACTCAAAGTGTGTTAGGAATTTGGGCTTCTTATTTGATTCAAATTTAAAATTTGATAAACAGATTTCTGCTGTAGTCAAGTCATGTTTTTACCAACTTCGCCTTCTCAGTAAAGTAAAATCCATTCTTTCAAGAAATAACTTAGAAATAGCCATTCATGCCTTCATTACCTGTAGGCTTGATTACTGCAACTCATTGTACTATGGCAGTACCCAGGCATCTATCTCCCGCCTACAGCTAGTTCAGAACGCAGCCGCTAGATTGCTTGCAGGGAAGCGTAAGTTTGACAGTACAGGATTGAGTTTAAAATTTTATTATTTGTTTACAAAGCTTTGAATAACCTGGCACCGCAATATTTAACTGAACTTTTGGTTCCTTATACACCATCTAGAAACCTGAGATCCAGTGACCATGGCCTCCTAACAGTCCCTAAAGTAAAAACTAAAAAAACGTGGCTATCGATCTTTTGCTGCCGCAGGCCCGAAGCTATGGAATAGCGTTCCGATGTTTATTAGGCATGCCACGTCTATCTACATTTTTAAAACTCAGCTAAAGACTCATTTATTCTCCATGGCTTTTAACACTATATAGCTATTTTCAGCCATATTATTACTGCTCGCTTGTTCTTTTTTTGTATTATATATGCATGCTGTATCTGTTTTATTTGTTCTACTGTGTTTCTTTGATTGCTTGTGAAGCACTTTGGTCAACCTTGGTTGTTTTTTAAATGTGCTATATAAATAAATGATTGATTGATTCTAGCATGCTGCCAGTGTATTTATCACATGCTGGCACTTTTTAATATGTTGCTAGGACTCCATAACATTGTTACACATGCTAGGAGTCCATAACAGTGTTAAACATGCCACTTCATGTTGCCAGCAGGTGGCACTCTGAATATAATCAAATATGGGCATGTTGATGTGTTCAGGACAGGACTCTTGTCAAACGTTTGAAGTTTGAGGCAGATCGGACATTGCTTGCATTAGTTACAGCAAATTCCTTTTTCATTGCATCACTAGCATGCTTTAGCATTTAGCTAAGTGTTGCTAGCATGTATTGGTATGTTTCTAGCATGTTGCCAGCCTTTTTAACACTTGTTGACACTTTTTAATATGTTCCTAGGAGTCCATAACAATTTTAACCATGTAACTTCCTGTTACCAGCAGGTGGCGCTATGACTATTACTAAATTTGGTCATGGGTGTTTGTTCAGGACAGAACTCCCATCACACATGTGAAGTTTGGGGACAGATTGGACATTGCTTGCCTGATTTACAGCAACTTCCTGTTTCACTGCAATAATATGATGCTTTAGCACTTAGCTAATTGTTGCTAGCATGTATTAGTAGGTTACTAGCATGTTGCCAGCTTATTTAACACTTGTTGGCACTTTTTAATATGTTCCTAGGAGTCCATAACTGTGTTAACCATGTCACTTCCTGTTACCAGCAGGTGGCGCTATGACTGTAACTGCATTTGGTCATGGGTGTTTGTTCAGGACAGAACACCCATAACACGTGTGAAGTTAGGGGCAGATCGGACATTGCTTGCCTGAGTTACAGCAACTTCCTGTTTCACTGCATTAGTAGCATGCTTTAGCACTTAGCTAAATGTTGCTAGCAAGTATTAGCATGCTTATAAAATTTTGCCAGCCTATTTAACCCTTGTTGATGCCTTTTATTATTTTGCAAGGAGTCCACAACTGTGTTAACCATGTCACTTCCTGTTACCAGCAGGTGGCGCTATTACTGTATCTGAATTTGGTCATGGGTGTTGGTTCAGGACAGAACACCCATCACACGTGTGAAGTTTGGGGCAGATCGGACATTGCTTGCCTGAGTTACAGCAACTTCCTGCTTCACGGCGAAACATCAAATTTGTCAGGCCGCCAGGGGCACACCCCTTGACGAAAACCCAAAAGCTTCGCAATTTAACATCACAAAGGTCTTATGATGAGCCTCACCAAATTTGAAGATAATCTGATTAAAACTGTAGGAGGAGTTCGTCAAAGTTTGAGGCATGGAAACGGCAAAAACTGCACAAAAATCATACAGGAAAATCAAAATAACTTACTTCCTGTTGGGTTTTGGATTTTGTACCAAGATACTTTTTTGTAGGTAATGGTGTGTTACATGTGTGTACCGATTTTCATGAATGTACGTGAAACACAGCTCGAGGCGCACTCCGTTGAAATTTAAGAGGTGGCGCTATTGAGCCATTTTGCCACACCCACTTCTGAAACCTATATCAGATGTAAATTTTCGCCAGTCCTGATGCGTGTGCAAAGTTTCGTGAGTTTTGGAGCATGTTTAGGCCCTCAAAAATGCGCTTCATTACGGAGAAGAAGAAGAAGAAGAATAATTAAAGCTGCAAGCAGCAATGAACGGGCCCTCGCACCCGGGCCCACCGGCAGCGAGTGGCTTTAGTAAATAGGTGAACGGTGAGAAATATGCATTTAAACTCATAAATATAAGTGGAATATATCAATGTTTTTTCCATATACGTGCCAATCTTCCTGTTGCCAGCAGGTGGCGCTATCATTATAATAGAATATTGGCCTTCAGATGTGTTCAGGGCTGCACTCTTATCGAACATGTGAAGTTTGGGGAAGATGAAACATTTTATGCCTGAGTTACAACAACTTCTCTTGCTGTGGCGAGACATCAAATTTTGTCATTTTTGCCATGGACACGCTCTTTAACAAAAACTCAAGATTGCCACAATTTAACATTACACAGGCCTTTAGATTAGACTGACCACAAAAATACATTAATGTCAAAAAATCTCTAGGAGTAGTTTGTCTCAGCGTAAAATATGTCACTTCCTGTTGCCAGCAGGTGGCGCTATGACTATAATTGAATATGGGCATGTAGATCTGTTAAGGGCAGAAGTCTCTTATCTAACATGCAAAGTTTGGGGCAGATTGGACATTGTATGTCTGAGTTACAGCAACTTCCTTTTTCATGGCGAAACATCGAAATTTGTCAGGCCGCCATGGACACTCCCTTTAACGAAATCTCAAGATCTTCCCAATTTAACAGACCAAGTTTGATGCTGATCTGAATAAATCTCTAGGAGGAGTTCGTTAAAGTACAACCTTCAGATCTGTTCAGGCCAGGACCCTTATCACACATGTGAAGTTTGGGCAAGATCGGACATTTTATGCCTGAGTTATAACATCTTTTATTCCCATGGCGACACATCAAACTTCGTCACGGCGCCATGGACACGCCTTTTAACGAAAACTCAAGATCTTCACAACTAAACATCACACAGGTCTTTAGATTAGACTGACCACAAAAATAACATTGATGTCATAAAATTTCTAGGAGTAGTTTGTCGCAGTGTAAAATATTTCACTTCCTGTTGCCAATAGGTGGCGCTATGACTATAACTGAATATGGGCATGTAAATATGTTCAGGTCAGGAGTCTTATTAAACATGTGAAGTTTTGGGCACATTGGACATTGTATGTCTGAGTTATAGCAACTTCCTTTTTCATGGCGAAACATCGAAATTTGTCAGGCCGCCATGGACACACCCTTTAACGAAACCTCAAGTCCTTCGCAATTTAACATCACAAAAAAAGGCCTTTAGATTTAACTGACCAAGTTTGGTGTTGATCTGAATAAATCTCTAGGAGGAGTTCGTTAAAGTACAACCCCTGAAAATGGCAAAAACAACGCCAATTTTGCAGAGAAAATTCTAAATAACCGACTTCCTGTTGGGATTCGGATTTCGTACCAAGAGACTTTTTTGTAGGTATTGGTGTGTTACATGTGTGTACCGATTTTTGTACATGTACGTGAAACGGAGCTCGAGGCGCGCTATGTTGAAAGTGAATAGGTGGCGCTATCGAACCATTTTGCCACACCCGATGGAATATTAGCCTACAGATGTGTTCAGGCCAGGACTCTTATCACACATGTGAAGTTTGGGGATGATCGGACATTTTATGCCTGAGTTATAACATCTTTTATTCCCATGGTGAGACATCGAACTTCGTCACGGCGCCATGGACACGCCTTTTAACGAAAACTCAAGATTTTCACAACTTAACATCGCACAGGCCTTTAGATTATACTGACCATAAAAAAGACATTGATGTCAAAAAAATTCTAGGAGTAGTCTGTCGAAGTGTAAAATATGTCACTTCCTGTTGCCTATAGGTGGCGCTATGACTATAACTGAATATGGGCATGTAAATATGTTCAGGTCAGGAGTCTTATTAAACATGTGAAGTTTTGGGCACATTGGACATTGTATGTCTGAGTTATAGCAACTTCATTTTTCATGGCGAATCATCGAAATTCGCCAGGCCGCCACGGACACGCCCTTTAACGAAAACTCAAAATCTTCGCAATTTAACATCGCAAAGGCCTTTAGATTAGGCATACCAAATTTGGTGTTGATCTGAATAAGTTTCTAGGAGGAGTTCGTTAAAATACAACTCATGGAAATGGCAAAAATGACACAAAATTTGCTCATAATATTAAAAATAACTGACTTCCTGTTGGGTTTAGAATTTTGCTCTAAGAGACTTTTTTGTAGGTATTGGAGAGTTACATGTGTGTACCGATTTTCATACATGTACGTGAAACATAGCTCGAGGCGCACACCGTTGAACATGTATAGGTGGCGCTGTCGAGCCATTTTGCCACACCCACTTCTGAAACCCATATCAGATGTACATTTTCGCCGGTTCTGAGGTGTGTGCAAAGTTTCATGACTTTTTGAGTATGTTTAGGCCCTCAAAATGCGATTCGTCCTGGAGAAGAATAATAATAATAATTAAAGCTGCAAGCAGCGATGAACGGGCCCTCGCACCCGGGCTCACCGGCAGCGAGTGGCTTTAGTAAATAGGTGAACGGTGAGAAATATGCATTTAAACTCTAATATAAGTTGAATATATCAATGTTTATTCCATATATGTTCCAATCTTCCTGTTGCCAGCAGGTGGCGCTATCATTATAATGGAATATTGGCCTTCAGATCTGTTCAGGGCTGCACTCTTATCGAACATGTGAAGTTTGGGGAAGATCAAACATTTTATGCCTGAGTTAGAACAACAACTCTTGCTGTGGCGAGACATCAAAATTTGTCATTTTTGCCATGGACACGCTCTAACAAAAACTCAAGATTGCCACAATTTAACATTACACAGGCCTTTAGATTAGACTGACCACAAAAATACATTAATGTCAAAAAATCTCTAGGAGTAGTTTATCTCAGCGTAAAATATGTCACTTCCTGTTGCCAGCAGGTGGCGCTATGACTATAACTGAATATGGGCATGTAGATCTGTTAAGGGCAGAAGTCTTATCTAACATGCAAAGTTTGGGGCAGATTGGACATTGTATGTCTGAGTTACAGCAACTTCCTTTTTCATGGCGAAACATCGAAATTTGTCAGGCTGCCATGGACACGCCCTTTAACGAAACCTCAAGTCCTTTGCAATTTAACATCGCAAAGGCCTTTAGATTACACTGACCAAGTTTGGTGTTCATCTGAATAAATCTCTATGAGGAGTTCGTTAAAGTACAACCCCTGAAAATGGCAAAAACAACACCAATTTTGCAGGGAAAATTCAAAATAATCGACTTCCTGTTGGCATTAGGATTTTGTACCAAGATACTTTTTTGTAGGTATTGGTGTGTTACATGTGTGTACCAATTTTTGTACATGTACGTGAAACATAGATCGAGGCGCACTCCATTGAAAGTGTATAGGTGGCGCTATCGAGCCATTTTGCCACACCCGATGGAATATTGGCCTTCAGATCTGTTCAGGCCAGGACTTTTATCAAACATGTGAAGTTTGGGGAAGATCGGACATTTTTATGCCTGAGTTATAACATCTTTTATTCCCATGGCGAGACTTTGAATTTTGTCATGGCGCCATGGACACGCCTTTTAACGAAAACTCAAGATCTTCACAACTAAACATCGCACAGGCCTTTAGATTAGACTGACCACAAAAAAGACATTGATGTCATAAAATTTCTAGGAGTAGTTAGTCGCAGTGTAAAATATGTCACTTCCTGTTGCCAATAGGTGGCACTATGACTATGACTGAATATGGGCATGTCAATCTGTTCAGGTTCGGAGTCTCATCAAACATGTGAAGTTTGGGGCAGATTGGACATTGTATGTCTGAGTTATAGCAAACTTCATTTTTCATGGCGAATCATCGAAATTCGCCAGGCCGCCACGGACACGCCCTTTAACGAAAACTCAAAATCTTCGCAATTTAACATCGCAAAGGCCTTTAAATTAGGCACACCAACTTTGGTGTTGATCTGAATTAATCTCTAGGAGGAGTTCGTTAAAATACAACGCATGGAAATGACAAAAATGACACAAAATTTGCTCATAAAATTAAAAATAACCGACTTCCTGTTGGGTTTAGAATTTTGCTCCAAGAGACTTTTTTGTAGGTATTGGAGAGATACATGTGTATACCAATTTTCATACATGTACGTGAAACGTAGCTCGAGGCGCACACCGTTGAACGTGTATAGGTGGCGCTGTCGAGCCATTTTGCCACACCCACTTCTGAAACCCATATCAGACGTAAATCTTCGCCAGTTCTGAGGTGTGTGCAAAGTTTCATGACTTTTCGAGCATGTTTAGGCTCTCAAAAATGCGATTCATCTTAGAGAATAATAATAATAATAATAATAATAAACCGAGCAATTCCAAGAGGGTCCTCACACCATCGGTGCTCGGGCCCTAATAATAATAATAAACGGAGCAATTCCAAGAGGGTCCTCACACCATCGGTGCTTGGGCCCTAATAATAATTAAAGCTGCAAGCAGCGATGAACGGGCCCTCGCACCCGGGCTCACCGGCAGCGAGTGGCTTTAGTAAATAGGTGAACGGTGAGAAATATGCATTTAAACTCATAAATATAAGTGGAATATATCAATGTTTATTCCATATATGTGCCAATCTTTCTGTTGCCAGCAGGTGGCGCTATCATTATAATGTAATATTGGCCTTCAGATGTGTTCAGGCCAGGACTCTTATCGAACATGCGGAGTCTGGGGAAGAGCGAACATTTTATGCCTGAGTTACAACAACTTCTCTTGCTGTGGCGAGACATCAAATTTTGTCATGGCGCCATGGACACGCCCTTTAACAAAACCTCAAGATCTTCGCAATTTAACATCGCAAAGGCCTTTAGATTTAACTGACCAAGTTTGGTGTTGATCTGAATAAATCTCTAGGAGGAGTTTCATAAAGTACAACCCCTGAAAATGCCAAAAACAACCCCAATTTTGCAGAGAAAATTCTAAATAACCGACTTCCTGTTGGGATTCGGATTTCGTACCAAGAGACTTTTTCGTAGATATTGGTGTGTTACATATGTGTACCGATTTTTGTACATGTACGTGAAACATAGCTTGAGGCGCACTCCGTTGAAAGTGTATATGCACTCAGTTGAAAGTGTATAGGTGGCGCTATCGAGCCATTTTGCCACACCCAATGGAATATTGGCCTTCAGATCTGTTCAGGCCAGGACCCTTATCACACATGTGAAGTTTGGGCAAGATCGGACATATTATGCATGAGTTATAACATCTTTTATTCCCATGGCGACACATCGAACTTCGTCACGGCGCCATGGACACGCCTTTTAACGAAAACTCAAGATCTTCACAACTAAACATCACACAGGTCTTTAGATTAGACTGACCACAAAAATAACATTGATGTCATAAAATTTCTAGGAATAGTTTGTCGCAGTGTAAAATATTTCACTTCCTGTTGCCAATAGGTGGCGCTATGACTATAACTGAATATTGGCATGTAGATCTGTTCAGGTCAAGAGTCTTATCCAACATGTTAAGTTTGGGGCAGATTGGACATTGTATGTCTGAGTTACAGCAACTTCCTTTTTCATGGCAAAACATCGAAATTTGTCAGGCCGCCATGGACACGCCCTTTAACGAAACCTCAAGTCCTTCGCAATTTAACATCGCAAAGGCCTTTAGATTAGGCATACCAAATTTGGTGTTGATCTGAATAAGTTTCTAGGAGGAGTTCGTTAAAATACAACTCATGGAAATGGCAAAAATGACACAAAATTTGCTCATAATATTAAAAATATTTTCGATCCATTTTGCCACACCCACTTCTCATACCCATATCAGATGTACATTTTCGCCGGTTCTGAGGTGTGTGCAAAGTTTCATGACATTTTGAGTATGTTTAGGCCCTCAAAAATGCGATTCATTCTGGAGAATAATAATAATAATAATAATAAACGGAGCAATTCCAAGACGGTCCTCACACCATCGGTACTCGGGCCCTAATTAAAGCTGCAAGCAGCGATAATAATAGATTGCACTCAGATTGGACATTGCTTGCCTGAGTTACAGCAACTTCCTGTTTCATTGCATTAGTAGCATGCTTTAGCACTTAGCTAATGTTGCTAGCATGTATTAGCATGCTTATAAAATTTTGCCAGCCTATTTAACCCTTGTTGATGCCTTTTATTATTTTGCAAGGAGTCCATAACAGTGTTAAACATGCCACTTCCTTTGGCCAGCAGGTGGCACTATGAATATAATCAAATATGGGCATGACGATGTTTTCAGGACAGGACTCTTGTCAAACGTTTGAAGTTCGAGACAGATCGGACATTGCTTGCATTAGTTACAGCAAATTCCTTTTTCACTGCATCAGTAGCATACTTTTGCATTTAGCTAAGGGTTGCTAGCATGTATTGGTATGTTTCTGGAATGTTGCCAGCCTTTTTAACACTTGTTGACACTTTTTAATATGTTCCTAGGAGTCCATAACATGTAACTTCCTGTTACCAGCAAGTGGCGCTATGACTATTACTGAATTTGGTCATGGGTGTTTGTTCAGGACAGAACACTTATCACACGTGTGAAGTTTGGGGACAGATTGGACATTGCTTGCCTGATTTACAGCAACTTCCTGTTTCACTGCAATAATATGATGCTTTAGCACTTAGCTAATGTTGCTAGCATGTATTAGTAGGTTACTAGCATGTTGCCAGCTTATTTAACACTTGTTGGCACTTTTTAATATGTTCCTAGGAGTCCATAACTGTGTTAACCATGTCACTTCCTGTTACCAGCAGGTGGCGCTATGACTATAACTGCATTTGGTCATGGGTGTTTGTTCAGGACAGAACACCCATAACACGTGTGAAGTTTGGGATAGATCGGACATTGCTTGCCTGAGTTACAGCAAGTTCCTGTTTCACTGCATTAGTAGCATGCTTTAGCACTTAGCTAAATGTTGCTAGCATGTATTAGCATGCTTATAAAATTTAGCCAACCTATTTACCTCTTGTTGATGCCTTTTATTATTTTGCAAGGAGTCCATAACAGTGTTAAACATGCCACTTCCTGTTGCCAGCAGGTGGTACTATGAATATAATTAAATATGGGCATGTTGATGTGTTCAGGACAGGACTCTTGTCAAACGTTTGAAGTTTGAGGCAGATCGGACATTGCGTGCATTAGTTACAGCAAATTCCTTTTTCACTGCATCACTAGCATGCTTTAGCATTTAGCTATGTGTTGCTAGCATGTATTGGTATGTTTCTAGCATGTTGCCAGCCTTTTTAACACTTGTTGACACTTTTTAATATGTTCCTAGGAGTCCATAACAATGTTAACCATGTAACTTCCTGTTACCAGCAGGTGGCGATATGACTATTACTGAATTTGGTCATGGGTGTTTGTTCAGGACAGAACACCCATCACACGTGTGAAGTTTGGGGACAGATTGGACATTGCTTGCCTAATTTATAGCAACTTCCTGTTTCACTGCAATAATATGATGCTTTAGCACTTAGCTAATTGTTGCTAGCATGTATTAGAAGGTTACTAGCATGTTGCCAGCTTATTTAACACTTGTTGGCACTTTTTAATATGTTCCTAGGAGTCCATAACTGTGTTAACCATGTCACTTCCTGTTACCAGCAGGTGGCGCTATGACTGTAACTGCATTTGGTCATGGGTGTTTGTTCAGGACAGAACACCCATAACACGTGTGAAGTTTGGGGCAGATCAGACATTGCTTGCCTGAGTTACAGCAACTTCCTGTTTCACTGCATTAGTAGCATGCTTTAGCACTTAGCTAAATGTTGTTAGCATGTATTAGCATGCTTATAAAGTTTTGCCAGCCTATTTAACCCTTGTTGATGCCTTTTATTATTTTGCAAGGAGTCCATAACTGTGTTAACCATGTCACTTCCTGTTACCAGCAGGTGGCGCTATGACTATAACTGAATTTGGTCATGGGTGTTTGTTCAGGACAGAACACCCATCACACGTGTGAAGTTTGGGGACAGATTGGACATTGCTTGCCTAATTTACAGCAACTTCCTGTTTCACTGCAATAATATGATGCTTTAGCACTTAGCTAATTGTTGCTAGCATGTATTAGAAGGTTACTAGCATGTTGCCAGCTTGTTTAACACTTGTTGGCACTTTTTATTATGTTCCTAGGAGTCCATAAGTGTGTTAACCATGTCACTTCCTGTTACCAGCAGTTGGCGCTATGACTATAACTGCATTTGGTCATGGGTGTTTGTTCAGGACAGAACACCCATAACACGTGTGAAGTTTGGGGCAGATCAGACATTGCTTGCCTGAGTTATAGCAACTTCCTGTTTCACTGCATTAGTAGCATGCTTTAGCACTTAGCTAAATGTTGCTAGCATGTATTAGCATGCTTATAAAATTTTGCCAGCCTATTTAACCCTTGTTGATGCCTTTTATTATTTTGCAAGGAGTCCATAACTGTATTAACCATGTCACTTCCTGTTACCAGCAGGTGGCGCTATGACTATAACTGAATTTGGTCATGGGTGTTTGTTCAGGACAGAACACCCATCACACGTGTGAAGTTTGGGGCAGATCGGACATTGCTTGCCTGAGTTACAGCAACTTCCTGTTTCATTGCATTAGTTGCATGCTTTAGCAGATAGCTAATGTTGCTAGCATGTATTAGCATGCTTATAAAATTTTGCCAGCCTATTTAACCCTTGTTGATGCCTTTTATTATTTTGCAAGGAGTCCATAACAGTGTTAAACATGCCACTTCCTGTTGCCAGCAGGTGGCACTATGAATATAATTAAATATGGGCATGTTGATGTGTTCAGGACAGGACTCGTCAAACATTTGAGGTTTGAGGCAGATCGGACATTGCTTGCATTAGTTACAGCAAATTCCTTTTTCACTGCACCACTAGCATGCTTTAGCATTTAGCTAAGAGTTGCTAGCATGTATTGGTATATTTCTAGCATGTTGCCAGCCTTTTTAACAGTTGTTGACACTTTTTAATATGTTGCTAGGAGTCCATAACAATGTTAACCATGTAACTTCCTGTAACCAGCAGGTGGCGCTATGAATATTACTGAATTTGGTCATGGGTGTTTGTTCAGGACAGAACACCCATCACACGTGTGAAGTTTGGGGACAGATTGGACATTGCTTGCCTGATTTACAGCAACTTCCTTTTTCACTGCAATAATATGATGCTTTAGCACTTAGCTAATTGTTGCTAGCATGTATTAGTAGGTTACTAGCATGTTGCCAGCTTATTTAACACTTGTTGGCACTTTTTAATATGTTCCTAGGAGTCCATAACTGTGTTAACCATGTCACTTCCTGTTACCAGCAGGTGGCGCTATGACTGTAACTGCATTTGGTCATGGGTGTTTGTTCAGGACAGAACACCCATAACACGTGTGAAGTTTGGGGCAGATCAGACATTGCTTGCCTGAGTTACAGCAACTTCCTGTTTCACTGCATTAGTAGCATGCTTTAGCAATTAACTAAATGTTGCTAGCATGTATAAGAATGCTTATAAAATTTTGCCAGCCTATTTAACCCTTGTTGATGCCTTTTATTATTTTGCAAGGAGTCCATAACTGTGTTAACCATGTCACTTCCTGTTACCAGCAGGTGGCGCTATGACTATAACTGAATTTGGTCATGGGTGTTTGTTCAGGACAGTACACCTATCACACGTGTGAAGTTTGGGGCAGATCGGATATTGCTTGCCTGAGTTACAGCAACTTCCTGTTTCATTGCATTAGTAGCATGCTTTAGCACAGGGGTTGGCAACCTACGGCACGCGTGCCAACAGTGGCACGCAGAGGGATAATCGCTGGCACGCAAGCAATAAGGAAAACTGTATAATGACGTACAGTTTGATGTAATAACTTCTCATAGTCACACAGCCTGTTAGGAGCTACAAATACTATTAAAGTGTGAGAATTAACTTGCATGGATGCACGTGCAAACACTGCACATACTAGGTGCTTCAGATCAAAGCCTCGGTCTAACAGCACTCGTCAATGTCAAAATCACTGAGATGGCCAATCAGATCAAAGTAGGCGGGGTTTACTGTTCACAGAAGCAGAGCGCGAAGCGTCAGTTTAACGTTAAAGAGAGTGAGGTAAGATGAAGCTGCAAATCAATTAACATTAGTCAACTTTTAATAATACGTTTTACCATAGAAATGTTAAATGACCTAAAGCTATATCCAGTGATGAAAAATTTTCTGAAATATGGCCATTTTGAGAGAAAGAAAGTGGGGGGGAGGGGGTAAATTGTCTCTCTCTGCAGACAATGAAGCGATTTTGCCCCTTTGTTGTTGAGAAATATAATGTAGCAATTCAGTATCGATTAATAAAAGTAGCGTGACAACACTCATAGGTTTATGAGCTTCTGAATGCTACTTTTTGCACAGCACGATCTCAGATCTCTGTGTGCGAGTGGTGTGTGTGTGTGTGTCTGTGTGTGCACGTTCATCAATTAAAGCAGTGCATTAACGTTGATTAAACGTTAAAAAAACTTTTTATCGTATAATAAAAAATTGTGTATGTACCGTTTAAATACAGAATTATATCGGGGTGGGGGGGGGGGGGCTGTGCACACTTGGCACAGTGGTTAACCATAAAAATAAAAAATGGCACGTCATGCCGAAAAGGTTGCTGATCCCTGCTTTAGCACATAGCTAAATGTTGCTAGCATGTATTAGCATGCTTATAAAATTTTCCCAGCCTATTTAACCCTTGTTGATGCCTTTTATTATTTTGCAAGTCCATAACAGTGTTAAACATGCCACTTGCTGTTGCCAGCAGGTGGAACTATGAACATAATCAAATATGGGCATGTTGATGTGTTCAAGACAGGACTCTTGTCAAACGTTTGAAGTTTGAGGCAGATCGGACATTGCTTGCATTAGTTACAGCAAATTCCTTTTTCACTGCATCACTAGCATGCTTTAGCATTTAGCTAAGTGTTGCTAGCATGTATTGGAATGTTTTTTAGCATGTTGCCAGCCTTTTTTAACACTTGTTGACACTTTTTAATATGTTCCTAGGAGTCCATAACAATGTTAACCATGTAACTTCCTGTTACCAGCAGGTGGCGCTATGACTATTATTGAATTTGGTCATGGGTGTTTGTTCAGGACAGAACACCCATCACACATGTGAAATTTGGGGACAGATTGGACATTGCTTGCCTGATTTACAGCAACTTCCTGTTTCACTGCAATAATATGATGCTTTAGCCCTTAGCTAATTGTTGCTAGCATGTATTAGTAGGTTACTAGCATATTGCCAGCTTATTTAACACTTCTTGGCACTTTTTAATATGTTCCTAGGAGTTCATAACTGTGTTAACCATGTCACTTCCTGTTACCAGCAGGTGGCGCTATGACTATAACTGCATTTGGTCATGGGTGTTTGTTCAGGACAGAACACCCATCACACGTGTGAAGTTTGGGGCAGATCGGACATTGCTTGCCTGAGTTACAGCAACTTCCTGTTTCATTGCATTAGTAGCATGCTTTAGCACATAGCTAAATGTTGCTAGCATGTATTAGCATGCTTATAAAATTTTGCCAGCCTATTTAACCCTTGTTGATGCCTTTTATTATTTTGCAAGGAGTCCATAACAGTGTTAAACATGCCACGTCCTGTTGCCAGCAGGTTGCACTATGAATATAACCAAATATGGGCATGTTGATGTGTTCAGGACAGGACTCGTCAAACGTTTGAAGTTTGAGGCAGATCGGACATTGCTTGCATTAGTTACAGCAATTTCCTTTTTTCTCTGCATCACTAGCATGCTTTAGCATTTAGCTAAGTGTTGCTAGCATGTATTGGTATGTTTCTAGCATGTTGCCAGCCTTTTTTAACACTTGTTGACACTTTTTAATATGTTCCTAGGAGTCCATAACATGTAACTTCCTCTTATCAGCAAGTGGCGCTATGACTAATACTGAATTTGGTCATGGGTGTTTGTTCAGGACAGAACACCCATACCACGTGTGAAGTTTGGGGACAGATTGGACATTGCTTGCCTGATTTACAGCAACTTCCTGTTTCACTGCAATAATATGATGCTTTAGCACTTAGCTAATTGTTGCTAGCATGTATTAGTAGGTTACTAGCATGTTGCCAGCTTATTTAACACTTGTTGGCACTTTTTAATATGTTCCTTGGAGTCCATAACTGTGTTAACCATGACACTTCCTGTTACCAGCAGGTGGCGCTATGACTATAACTGCATTTGGTCATGGGTGTTTGTTCAGGACAGAACACCCGTAACACGTGTGAAGTTTGGGGCAGATCGGACATTGCTTGCCTGAGTTACAGCAACTTCCTGTTTCACTGCATTAGTAGCATGCTTTAGCACTTAGCTAAATGTTGCTAGCATGTATTAGCATGCTTATAAAATTTTGCCAGCCTATTTAACCCTTGTTGATGCCTTTTATTATTTTGCAAGGAGTCCATAACTGTGTTAACCATGTCACTTCCTGTTACCAGCAGGTGGCGCTATGACTATAACTGAATTTGGTCATGGGTGTTTGTTCAGGACAGAACACCCATCACACGTGTGAAGTTTGGGGCAGATCGGACATTGCTTGCCTGAGTTACAGCAACTTCCTGTTTCACGGCGAAACATCAAACTTTGTCAGGCCGCCAGGGACACACCCCTTGACGAAAACTCAAAAGCTTCGCAATTTAACGTCACAAAGGTCTTATGATGACCCTCACCAAATTTGAAGATAATCCGATTAAAACTGTAGGAGGAGTTCGTCAAAGTATGAGGCATGGAAACGGCAAAAACTGCACAAAAATCGTACAGGAAATTCAAAATAACTTACTTCCTGTTGGGTTTTGGATTTTGTACCAAGAGACTTTTTTGTAGGAATGGAATTAGTGAAATAAATCAACTTTTTGATGATATTCTAATTAAATGACCAGCACCTGTATATCTCAATGATACTATATGAAACTTCTAAATTATCTAAGCTAACAGAGTGTGTTAAAAATGTAAAAGATTGGATGACCAATAATTTACTCCTATTAAATATTAAGACCGAGATATCACTTATTGCACCAAAGAATAGTACACAGAATCTAGTAGACTACAGTTTGCAACTAGACGGATGTACTGTTACTTCATCTACAGTAAAATATCTGGGTGTTACATTAGACAGGAACTTGTCTTTTGAAAACCATATTTCCCATGTTACAAAAACAGCATTCTTCCATCTTAGAAACACTGCCAAGTTATGTTATATGTTACCTGTTTCTGATGCAGAAAAGCTAGTTCATGCATTCATGACCTCTAGACTGGACTATTGTAATGCACTGCTAGGTGGTTGTCCTGCATCTTCAATAAACAAGCTACAGGCAGTGGCTAGAGTTCTTACCAGTTACAAAACACTGGATTTTTGGTAGTTCCTAGGATAGCAAAGTCCACTAAAGCAGGTAAAGCTTTTTCGCATTTAGCTCCCAAACTCTGGAATAGCCTTCCTGAAAATGTTCGGGGTTCAGACACACTCTCTCTGTTTAGATCTCTTTCGCTGAGCACTCAAATAATGCATCTCATAATTTGTGACTGCAGTTGTATCTGATCAAATGAGCATTATTATTGTTTAGCTCGGGTTAAACTAATTAATCTTACTTGGTTGGAACAGCAGCTATGCTAATTATGCCATAAGATTTACATCCCGTGGTAACTAGGATCTACAAAAGCTGCAGTCTGGATCCAGAACACCTGAGAAGAGATAATGCCAACCCCTCAGAAGACCTCAGATGATGCTAGCCCTGAAACCACATCCGGAACTAACAAATATTGCTACTTCCCATGCAATCACATAATAATTGCTGTTAATAGTCTTGTATTAATTTTTCTGAAAATTCCTGTCATATGCACATAAACTGACAGTCAACACTTATAAGCTACTACTAAATATTGTAGAAACTTAATTTTCTGTAAAGTTGCTTTGCAATGATTTGTATCGTAAAAAGAGCTATACAAATAAACTGGAATTTAATTGAATGTAGAGTCATTTGGTGACAAAGATGTTGTCAGCTCATGTAGTATGTGACCTTTGTTGCAGATCATTTATGTAATGTAACGTAAAGTGAACACCATAATGGCTTCAAGACAAACAGCAAGTTGTGTAGTCTGAACAGCAAAGCAATCTGCAGACGCTTAAAGTCGTGTAGTGTGAACTTGGCTTTGGTCGACTTACACTACAGACTTTGCAGTTTATTACTATGGCAACAACTTCAGTCCTTCAGCAGAACTATGGACATCAGGAACCTTGAACATCTTCTCATAGAAATGCATCGTTAATGTGTTAAGTTATTGGAACTGTAACATTAATTTTCTTCTGCCTGTAAACTCTTAGTGTCTTAAGGACTCTTCTACAGGTACATGTGATAAAATGTTTATGGTTCTTTGAACAAGTAAGAAAAATATAGTTTAAAAGCTTCCTAATACAGATCTCTAAAGCTTATTTGGACTTAAAATTATCTTTAAAATACAGTATCTGAATAATAATCCTTTCTTTTGGTTAATTGGAGGGGGAAAAATCATTTAAATTCATAATAAAGAAAGATACAGACCTCCACTTATCCTCTGGTGAGAGCTCAGAAAGACCAATCTGTTGAAATAAATAATATCAGCATTAAGTTACAGCAACATTTTCTAAACAACATGGCAACATTACATTGTAACCTGTCCATCAGAAATGGTTACAGTACATGTCAATTTTCCTTTAAAGAGGTCATATAATGCAATTTAATTTTTTCCTTTGGAGTGTCACAAGCTCTTGGTGAATGAAAAGGGTCTGTAAAGTTGCAAAGACTAAAGTCTCAAATCCAAAGAAATATTTTAAATTAAGACTCTGCCACCCCCCCCCCCCCCTAAAATGGCTTATTCAAACACATCCCCACGTCTACTCCATTTTGTGGAAATATTTGCGTAATGCCACCCAAATGTCCACACAAAGAAAGAAGGCGTGGTTTCAACCGCAGTTAGTGTTGAAGCAGCCATGTCAGGGAGATGCTGTGTGTATCTAGGTGAGAGCAAAAGCACTTTATTTGGCCTTCCGAAAGTAGATGCATTTAGGAATCTTTAAGATTACTTACAACAGAACAGCAACGCATTTTATGGACAACTGTTTCGTGAACCTAGGAAACGAGGTAATTCTGACTTTGCTACGACAATCTGGCACTTCTGAATCAGCTACTGTAAGTATGTTTTGTTATTAGTTTTTAAATATTTGTTATTGACTGTTCAAATGCAGAGTTTTGCGCATCGTGTATGTGCACACACATGTGAGAGAGAAGAGAGAGACATAGATAGAGACAGAGAGAGAGAGAGAGAGAGGGTCACACACTGGAGTCAGCCGTCTTAACTGTCCATGGCTTTTGAACTTCAAACACATAGGAGCTTCATCACTGTGTCGGTCACACAAATCTGTTCCCCTTTAGGCCTTGAACTGAACCTTGATCTTGTCGGAAGGAGGGACTTTATAGAAAATGACGTGTTTGAGAGCGGTGGGGCATAGAGGACCTACAATAATGTACAGTATTTGAAAAATAATGTTTTTTATTTGTTAGTTTTTTTATACATAAGAAAACACTCAACCAATGCTATACAAAACTATATAAAGAATCTTGTCATCTTGTCAACACTCAAAAAAAAAAAACATTTTACATATATATATATATATATATATATATACACACACACACACACACACACACACACACACACACACACTAGTGATGCGCGGGTCGGGTTTGTGCTCTGTGAACAGTTTCATCATGTCAAAAGAGTTCCTCAAGATGTGACTGAGCATGTGACTTGTTGAATGTAGTGAACGAATACGATCTTCTCGTAGGTGAAAGAGTTGAATGAACTGATACATCTCGTTCGTGAATGAAATGAATGAGAGTATGTAAATCTCGATCAGCAATCAGGAGATACAAAGCGCAGTTATTGGTGCACATACACTTGTTTTCATATTTGGAATACAGAACATAACTCCACGTTTAATCCCCAATAAAACCTCGTGGTTTGTTAATATGAACAATTTATTTAGACTATTTATTTAATGCGATCATGCACACACTTTAATAAAGCCAAATCAGTTTTTGTCACATGCGTTCGTTGACTTAAGACATCACATAAGAAACTCTTTTTCGACAACTGCTGGCGTATTTGTGTAATATGAAGAAATGGTCACTGAACGAATCAGTGAATGAATCATTTTGGTGAACGAACTGAAAATCAACGAATCAAAATTTCCACCACTAAATTCCATGCAACATAAATTTGTTTTTAGTGACCCGCCCCAACCCGCCCCGCAATAAAGTGGCAATTTCTTAACCCGCCCCAACCCGACCCGCGGGTTACCTGCGGGGCCCGCGGGTTATGAGTAGGGATGGGTACCGAAACCCGGTATTAAAATGGCCCCGGGGCTAAATTATGAAAGACCGTAGTATCAGTAAGATCTGACGGTATCGTTTCTGCTTTCGGTACAGGAGGGGAAAAAATTAATGTACTATGTATTTTTGCTTAATAATGTTATCGTGCACATTTTATCTCACCAAACATTTCTAATGTGCGATCATATTAAGACGTTTGTCTGTGAGATCTGCGAGATCGCTCATGCACGCCGCGGAGGCTGTCTGTCAGTCACACACACACACCACAACGAGCGCGGCGCACGCACATATATAACAGTATGAAAACTCCCGCTTAATAATAAAGAGTGACGATGGCGAAGAGATTTGCTTAATAATGTTATCGTGCACATTTTATCTTACCAAACATTTATAATTTGCGATATTATTAAGACGTTTGTCTGTGAGATCTGCGAGATCTCTCATGCGCGCACACACGCATGGGGCCGTTCACATATCGCGTCTTTTGCGCGCTCAAGTTCGTTATTTCAAATGTAGGCGTGCGGTATGCGCGCTCATAATGGAAGCGACGCGGTCGCGGCGCGCAAGCGGTGCGACGAGCTCGTTATTTCCAGGCGCGTCCGCACCGCATCGAGTTAAAACATCTCAACTTTTCAGAATGCCGCAAGCGCACCGCAGGTCATGTAACTTCCTTATCTTTTCCGTAACAACGTTGAAAGCTCAGCCAAGATAAACGAACAGCTGATAGCTGTATGTGGATTTTTTTATGTTTTTTAATAGCAGTGCTACTGCAAGCAGTTTTTAGTGCTGCAAATCCATTTATCCATTGCTGAAATTTCCGCATCTTCATGGAGAGAGCAGGTCATGGTTGACACTCCTCAGGAGCGCAAGTGCCCGAAGGCTTTGGGGAAAAAAATTCAGAAAGCGGCGTGCCTAGCGTTTTCCACGCGTTTTTAGTAGGGGTGTGCACGGATAGTCGAACATTCGAATATTTGTTCTGCTCTAATTATTCGATAAGTAAAAATTATATTCGAATTTCAAAAAAAAAAAAAAAAAAAATGTTCATAAAACCTAATTTGGTCACTTTCTGTGATTCTCCACGGCATATTTGAAGATGTATGCAAGCTAAAATAATTAGTGATTAAGGGGCTGTTCACATCGCGCCTAAAAACATGTGGAAAACGCTAGGTGCTCCGCTCTCTCCTTCTTTCCAAGGCGCTCGGGCAGAAGCGCTCCTGGGGCGTCTGCCAATGACGCGCTCTCTCCATGAAGACGCAGAAATTTCAGCAAAGGATAAATGGATTTGCAGCACAAAAGAAAAATCGCTTTTAGTAGCTCTGCTACTAAATTTATTTCAAAATGGCAATCCATATACAGCTATGATCAGCGGTCCCTTCATCTTGGCTGAGCTTTCAACGTTGTTACAGAAAAGGATGACGCTGAATGTTTAGTTCTTGTCACATGACCTGCGGTGCGCTTGCGGCATTCAGAAAAGTTGAGATGTTTTTAACTCGATGAGGTGCGCTTCCATTATGAGCACGCATACCGCGCGCCTACATTGGAAATAACGAACTTGAGCGCGCAAAAGACGCGATAAATGAACGGCCCCTAACAACTGCGGTCTTCTACAGTACTTCAAATATGCCGTGGAGAATCACAGAAAGTGACCGAATTCAAGAACATCGTTGCGGCATCTCTCAAGCAACGAATAAACACCGCTAACTTGGAGAATGCAGTGAAAACTCCTCTTCTCGAATCTGCCCTAGACCCTCAGCACAAACATCTCAGGTTCCTCGACGAAAACATGAGAGAAGTAGTAAGAAAAAAACTTTTTGAACATTATCAGAACATTTTCCTTAATGCGAGTGGTGCGGATGCAGTCGCCGTCACCAACGATGAAGAGGATGCAATGCCCACTCGTCGGAAAAGGCTGAGGCAGTTCTTCAGCGATGATTACAGAGAGTCCAGCCGAGATGAGTGGGAACAGTTCTTGCTGGAGCCATGTATTCCACCAGATGAAGATCCCATTCAGTGGTGAATCGAAAACACGAAGCGCTTCACAAAACTTATTCGCTTAGCACACCGTTATTTGTGAGTCCCGCCAACACCTGTGCCGTCAGAGCGCGTTTTCTCCGCGGCCGACCTTATTGTTAACAGACTAAGGAGCCGACTTTCCCCCGATCATGTTTACATGCCCGTATTTCTTAACAAGAACATGTAAAACAATAGAAAAAAAAAGCAAAAAAAGATTTGCTGACAGTTTCAAAGTTTAGTGTAGGCTACGTTCTACAATAGCCTAATTGCTGCAGGCTGCTTTACGTTTTTTCGTTGTTCACTTTTTTTTTCTTTGTTCACTTATTTTTTTGTTGCTTTTAATCTACTTTTGTTTGTTTGCACACATTGTTAAAGGTTTTCAGCTACAAAACACGATGTGTGATGTTCAAGCTTATTCTGTGTAAGCTTGTTCAAAATGACGGAAACAATAAATGTTGCTGAAAAATAACGTCTGTCTCATTAAACTTAATTTAAATAAACGAATATTCGAATATTCGTTTTTTGTGAGCTCAAATATTCGAATGTGATATTTGCGGAAAACGCCCATCCCTAGTTTTTAGACGCGATATGTGAACGGCCCCTTACAGTACGTAAACTCCCGCTTAATACAAAGAGTGACGATGGCGGAGACAGCAAAATGTTCCAAAGTGTGGTTATACTTCACTAGAGTTGATGCAGACAACGCTGGTTGTCATAAGTGCAACAAAATTTTTGCGTAAGGGCGGAAACACAAGCAATCTGTCAAAGCATCTTTCAAAAGTGCATTATGTGCAGACAGAGAAATGCAAAGTTTTCGACTGCCTAACACAACACAAAGTAACACAACACAAAGTACCGATAAGAATACCGTTAAAGTACCGGACCGTTAAGCAGTATCGGTAAGAGTAGTAATACCATTAAAACCTTAACGATACCCATCCCTAGTTATGAGACGACCCGCGCATCACTAACACACACACACATACACACAAACATTAAACAACACATTGATATCCGTGTTTAAACTAAACTCATGTAACTCAACTAAAGCTTTGTCAGTTTACACAAAAGGACCAAAGGACGCAAGTTCGCGTGCAGTGAGAAAATTTGTGCATGCACTCATCCACAGCATGCAAACCCACGCCTCAGAACGCGTGCAAATATTAAGCTCTCTCTGAAGTTGTGTGTTTAAATGGACAAATTCACACAAAACCTATGTCAAAATGACCATCTTGGTAAGTATTCTACAGCAGACATAGCCGGCTGAACGTAGGCCTTTACGGCTGAACAGCGATCCTTTATTTCCACCAGAGAAATGACTGATGAAAGTGTTTTTGCCATAAAACTGCTACTAAAGAGCGAATACACTGCTTTAAACTATTTTAATGCAAAATGTAAAGGCAAGACTGACGGGAAGCTACAGCTCGTTAGCCCAGCATTCTGCCCGCATCAGATCGGACAGAGATGAAATAGTGCAGTAAGATTACATGTATTTGAATTAGATAATTATAACATTTAGCTTCTTTAATTATTCGATCGGGAGAGGGAGTGAGGCAAAGAAGTTTGTGTGAACCTGCATTAGTGCATCTCTCTACGAATGTGTTTAGTTAGTTAAACAGTAATTTTATCCCCTCATTGCTAATTAATATAATGTAACAATTCAGTATTTAAGCTATTTTATTAATAAAAGTCGCATGGCAGGGTTCACAACAAGTTTGTGTGCTTCTGAATGTGTAGGCTATGTGTGCCAAACTGAAAACACTAAATACTTTTGTGGACAATTTCCATTAGTTATTTTCAAAAGGGAAATACAGACGTGTATGTTTACAGAGCAGAGGTCACCTTTTTAATTACAATTGGAGAGATAGACTTTTGTTTGTCTTTATTATTATTATTTTGTGCTGTATTATTTGTTACGATGTTATTTCTGTATCAAAAGCCAATAAATAATGTTTTAATATCTAAAAAGTGTCCATGTGACTTTAATAATTTTGTAAAAATAATAATAATAATTCAGTACATTTATATAGCGCTTTTCTAGGCACTCAAAGCGCTTTACATAGTCAGGGGGTATCTCCTCATCCACCACCAGTGTGCAGCATCCACCTGGATGATGCGACGGCAGCCATATTGCGCCAGAACGCCCACCACACACCAGCTTACTGGTGGAGAGGAGAGAGAGTGATGAAGCCAATCAGTAGATATGGGGATTGTTAGGAGGCCATGATGATCAGATACCAATGGGCAAATTTAGCCAGGATGCCGAGGTCACACCTCTACTCTTTTTCGAAAGACATTTTCGAAAGGGATTTTAAGACCACAGAGAGTCAGGACCTCGGTTTAACGTCTCATCCGAAGGACGGTGCTTGTTGACAGTATAGCATCCCCATCACTACACAGGGGCGCTAGGACCCACACAGACCACAGGGTGAGCACTAGCACCTCTTCCAGCAGCAACCTAGTTTTCCCAGGAGGTCTCCCATCCAGGTACTGACCAGGCTCAGCCCTGCTTAGCTTCAGTGGGAAACCGGTCTTGGGCTCCAGGGTGATATGGCTGCCGACAATTTTGTGTAATTAATGAATGCATAATAATCATCATAATTGTGAAACCGTGATTATTTCTCATACAATAATTGTACCAATAAAATCTTTAATCTTTGCATCCCTATTTCTAATGGCCATTTGTGTGGAAATTTTAAGTTATTAGTTTACTTAGTCTGTGAACGGCCAGAAATGCTGAAGACAGACACAAAGTGGAGAAAATACAGTAGGAGACAGAACAAGATCACTCACTGTTCATGATGCGTTGAAATGTAGGAAGAAAATTCAAACATTGAATTTTATATTAACGTGTTTCTGATGGGAAAGAAACTGACTGTGCATCCTTATGATGCATTTAAATTATTAATAAGCACTGCTGTGTTTACAGCGGTAACTAAGGAAATGCTGTATTAGTGTACCATAAGCTCCGCCTGGTGTCAGAGAGTGAATCTGCATCTCATTCATCCCACCTGCTGTTTCAGTTTCAAACAGATGTTTTATGTAGCATGATTTCACAAAGCTAAAGTCAGGTTATTTCTGTTTTTTCTTCAGATTTTAAAATTATACAGTCTAATATAAATCAAAAAAAATTTCAATCCATGATTAAAATGCAGTGGCCAGCAAACATGCCCCTTTGGGGCCCGCATGGGCCAACTGCCAAGAGGGTCTGGCTGCAGACTTGCAATTGCACTCTCAGACTTGCATTCTCAGACTTGCACTCTCAGACACTTGTGCTTCCGCTAGCGACGTCACTTGCAGTCTTTATTTTTTATTTTGTTGAATATTTTATTACTTTTTGTTTGAATTTCCCAAAATTTTATAACAGTAGCCAGATGGCGAAGACAAGAAAAAATAAACTTAATTTACAAATGTCACTTGCACTCTCTGCTACCTGAGACAATTGCAATCGACACAAATCATGCGTGTTGCCAATGGAGACAAGAAGCTGTGGTGGTGCTTAAATGATTAAACCTAATTTAGTACTATAACGCACAGCAGGGATAGGCAACTGGCCTGGATGGCCACTATCCTGCAGAGTTTAGATTCAGCCCTCATAAAAACTCACCTGCCTGTATCTATCTAGTAATCCCGAAAACGTACTCGGTTACTAAACGTAACCTCGGTTCTCTCTAGCGCTTCGCGCCCTTCTTGCCACTTCCCGCCGAAACGGGTGTGGCCCAACCTATAAAAGGAGCTCGAAAAGGCTGACTCACCTGATTGCGCGCAGGGATCACACACCAATAAACCTGAAGCAACGCCCAGGATTTACAGTGCACAGTCACCTGAGGGACTCACAGAGAGTCCAGGACAGGAAGGGGGGGAAGCCCTCCATCCCATATCTAGCAACATCCGTAGATGCGGCAATATGACATCACACAGCCGAGGCAAGGCCTGACCAATGTGGCAATGCGGGTCTTACGCAATACTGCCCATATAACAGTCGGCAGCGCACAGCACTCATGAACTCAGAATTCCCCTCAGGGCCCTGATTCGACTATACCGACAGCAGCCTTGCTTGCAAGGCGGGAACCTCCAGGTTATAGAACCTGATAAATGTAGATGGCGAGGCTTAACCTGCCGCCATACATATATCCTGCAAGGAGATCCCAGTATACCACGCCCACGACGAGGCGATGCCCCTTGTGGAGTGTGCTCTGACGCCCAAAGGGCACTGAAGGCCCCTGGAAGCGTAAGCTAACGCTATGGCGTCAACTATCCATCTGGATAGAGTCTGTCTCGAAACAGCCATTCCCTTGGAACGTCCACCGAACGAGACAAACAGCTGCTCCGTCTGCCGAAAGGCAGCAGAGCGAGACACATAAGCTCTTAAAACCCTGACAGGGCAAAGAAGACTCGAGTCTCTATCCTCTCCTGACACCGGCAGGGCAGACAGGGCAATAACCTGAGCCCGAAACGGCGTGTTGAGGGATTTCGGCACATAACCGTGCCTAGGTTTGAGTATGACCCTTGAGTCATTAGGCCCAAACTCCAAGCACGACTGGCTCACCGAGAGCGCGTGCAGATCACCCACACGCTTCACTGAAGCGAGAGCCAACAAGAATACTATCTTGAACGACAGATGCTGAAGGCTAACTGATTGGATAGGCTCAAAAGGGGGACCCTTCATGGCCTCCAAAACCGCCGCGAGGTCCCACATAGGGACTGACGAAGGTCTGGGAGGATTCAGCCTCCTAGCTCCTCTAAGGAACCGGATGACCAAATCATTCCTTCCTATTGACTGACCGAGCGCTGTTTCAGAAAACGCTGCGATGGCCGCCACATAAACTTTGAGCGTGGATGGGGCACTGCCCTTATTCAACAGCTCCTGTAGGAAGGAGAGAACCTCCGTCACCTCACAACTAAGGGATGAATATCCTCGAGCTGTGCACCAGCTGGAGAACACCGACCACTTCGAGGCATACAGACGTTGTGTCGACGGAGCTCTAGCCTGAGTGATGGTATTTAGCACTCCCACTGCGAGATCAGCGGGTAACCGTTGAGCGCTCACACATGGAGGGACCACAACTCCAGTTGAGGGTGACAAATCGAACCCCTGGCCTGCGAGAGGAGGTCCCTCCTCAATGGTACTGGCCACGGGGCGACATCTGCTAACTGCATCAAATCCGGGAACCATGGTTGGTTCTTCCAAAGAGGTGCTACAAGCAGTATTGAACATCTCGTTTCTCTCACCCATTCTATCACCTGCGGAAGGAGGGAGATGGGAGGGAAAGCATAAAGCAGGCAGCACGGCCATTTCCGTGACAGCGCGCTTTCGTTCTTGGAAAAGAACGCGGGGCAGTGAGCGTTTTCGTGGGACGCGAAGAGGTCCACCTCCGCCCTGCCAAATCTCTCCCACAACAGCCGGACTGTTTGCGGGTGTAGAGAACATTTGCCCGTAGGAACATTGCCTCTGGACAGCCTGTCTGGACCCAGATTCTGTAGCCCAGGCACATGCACTGCCCTCAGCGAACGCATGTTGTGCTGAGCCCAAACCAGGAGGCGCTGCACCTGCCAGTACAGGTTTTCGGGCCCCGAGACCGCCCTGGCGATTTATGTAGGACACCACAGACATGTTGTCCGAACGGACTAAGACGTGGTGGTCCTTGATTTGGGGACAAAAGGGCATCAGCGCGTTCTCCACTGCCAGCATTTCCAGACAGTTGATATGATGGAGCTTTTCCCGTTCTGACCATAGGCCAAAGGACGGTCTGCCCTCGAGCAGCGCTCCCCATCCCGAAGTGGAGGCGTCCGTCGACACCATCTTCACATTCGGGGAAGTCCCCAGGCTTACACCTGATCGGTACCAGCCGTTCGCTGTCCAGGGTGCCAGAGCTGTGACACAGCTTTGATTGACCTTGAGATGCAGCCGGCCAGACGCCCACGCTTTGCGCGGCACCCGCACCTTCAGCCAGAACTGCAGGGGGCGCATGCGGAGCAGGCCCTGCTTCAGAGCCGGAGATGCTGAGGCCATGAGGCCCAGCATCTTCTGACAGTGTTTGAGCGACACGGTCGCGCCGCAGCGGAAAGAACTCGCTGCGCGCTGAATGCCCAACACGCGCTGTGGTGACAGCCACGCCGTCATGGAACACGAGTTCAGAACTATACCCAGAAACCGAATCGTCTGACTGGGGTTCAGCGAACTCTTCGCCCAATTGACACTGAGGCCGAGCTTCTCGAGGTGATCGAGTAAAACGGCCCTGTGCTCCACGAGCTCCGCTCGTGATCGGGCCAGAACCAGCCAGTCGTCCAAATAATTCAGCACTCGCATGCCTCTGAGTCTGAGAGGAGCGAGCGCTGCATCCATGCACCTCGTAAACGTACGAGGAGCCACGGACAAGCCGAACGGCAGGACTGTAAACTGGTATGCCTGGCCCTCGAAGGCGAATCTCAAATATCGCCTGTGGTTTGACGCTATCTGTATTTGAAAATACGCGTCCTTCAGATCTATTGACATGAACCAGTCCCCTCTGCGAATCTGCGCGAGGAGCTTCCTGGTCGTAAGCATTTTGAAACTGCGTTTCATCAATGCCTTGTTCAGCTGTCTTAGATCCAGTATGGGCCTGAGACCCCCGTCTCTCTTGGGTACCAGAAAGTATCTGCTGTACAGCCCCCCCTCGCTTTGAGCTTGAGACACAGGCTCTACAGCCCCTTTGCTCAACAGTTTTGATATTTCGGCCCGAAGTATGTGCGCTACTTCTGTTTTGACCATAGTTTCGACGCGCGCTAAAAAGCGTGGAGGGCGTCGAAAAAACTGTAGCGAGTAGCCTCTCTTTATAATGCCTAGCACCCAATCCGAAACCCCTGGAAGCGCTGACCATGCATCTGCATGAATGGCTAAGGGCTGGATGCGAAGCGCGCTCTGTTGACTGGGCAACGGCGGCGCTCGGGTGTGCTGCGCATTTGAGGCGGGGAGCGCGCTGATCACAGCGGGCAGATCGCTCCTCCTCGACCCCGTCCCGGAGCTTAACCGACTGGGGGAAGGCTGAGCAGGTCCCGTGGGACTCGATATGTCTGCGAGTAACTGTGGGCTGCATATGTGCACATTTACCACTTTCAACTCGCTGTCTGCCTGTGCAGAGCGTACGTGCACGGGCCTCGTTTTTACAGAAGCCACGCGCCGTATGTGACAGTGTATGTGGGCACTGGGGAGTGGGCACGTTTACTATGCGGCGCGCTCGACCGATCTGTGTCGATCTTATGTGCGCGAGCCCTGTGTGCAGGGCTGTGCTTACATGTGGAGATGGGCACTGAGGAGTGGGCATCGTCACTGCATTTATAGCACCATCGGCCGGGGCCGGACGAGCGTGCACGGGTTTTATTTTTACAGAAACCACATGACGCGTGTGACATTGTAATTGTGGGCACTGAGGTGTGAGCACGCTTACTATGCAGTGCGCGCGATCGACTTGAGTCGCTTTTATGGGCGCAGGCCCTGTGTGCAGGGCTGTGCTTACATGTGGAGATGGGCACTGAGGAGTGGGCATCGTCACTACATTTATAGCACCATCGGCCGTGGCCGGAACACCAGAATTAACACTCTTTTCGTGAAACATCTGGGTAGCCGTGATAACGGCTTTTGTGTGCAGGCAAGCAGGCACTCGTGCAGGCTTGCGCATTGCAGAAGACACTGAGGCAGTTACAACTCTTGGAACTGCAACAGCGGCACGCTTGGGTGAGAGCTCGGCCGCAGCGGAACTCGTACACCGGCGCTTTCCCAGCAGTGCTAGGATGTTTTCGGGGCTTCTGGCTTCACCGCAATCCTCTGCCGCGGCTCCCGCGGCGCGGGGCGACGGCTTGAAGAGCGAGAACGGGGTCCCGAGCTGCGTTGCTGACGCTGTCGCGATGACGCAGTTGGAGGCGATGGGCGTGACAGAGTTCTGTGGGCCCGGTCTAGAGCGGCTAGCTGCAGAACCAGAGCGCTTCGGCAAGAAGTGCTTGAACGCCTGCGAAGCTTTCTGGTCCTCGGCGAATCTCTCCACAAACTCGTTGACAGATGATCCGAAGAGGCCAGCAGGAGTCAGCGGTGCGTCGAGGAACGCAGTGCGCTCAGACTCCTTGATGTCAGAAAGCATCAGCCACAAATGCCTCTCAGCCACCGTAGCGGAAGCCATAACCCGTCCCATGGCCTGTGCAGCGGACTTAGTAGCGCGGAGGGAGAGATCCGAAGCACTCCTCAGATCCGTGAGACAGACCACTTCAGGTCCCATCTCATCCAGCTTGCGGAGGAGATCGCCCTGGAAAATCTGCAGCGTGGCCATGGTGTGTAGCGCAGACGCAGCCTGCCCAGCAGCAGAGAAGATCCGTGCGAGGCCATGGTGTGTAGCGCAGACGCAGCCTGCCCAGCAGCAGAGAAGATCCGTGCGAGCAGCGATGACGTCATGCGGCAGGCTTTGGATGGCAACGCCGCCTTAGTCCGCCGTCCAGCAGAGGGCGGGCAAAGGTGCACTGCTATAGCATGTTGCACCGGCGGAAGTGACAGGTAGCCTCTGTTTTTAGCACCGTCCAGTGTGGAGAATGCTGGCGAAACAGATGAACAGACTCTCGCCGAAAATGGAGCGTTCCAAGCTTTCGCCACTTCTTCGTGAAGCTCAGGAAGAAAGGGGGAGTGCTTTGCGCTTGAAGAAGAACGCTCATCCGGGAGATAGCTACCATCCAGCCGGGAACGTGAAGGGGGCGCTGGTGCAGACCACTTGAGGCCGAGGCTCGCCGCGGCCAGCGCGAGCACTCGCATCAGTTCCTTATCGATATCCCCCCGTCTGCTGGGCCTCTGAGCAGAGGGCGCGAGATCCACGGAGCTCGCCCAACCCTCACTGCCCGAAGCAAGCAGAGAGCACGTGTCCTCTTCCTCCGACGCGGGCCTGAGATCAACTTCCTCAGATGACGCGTCGGCAGACAGCGGACGCTGACCATCGGGAAGCGATGCAGGGGAGGCCGGCAAAGCGGAGGGAACCGGCGAGCTCGGCCGAGCTGGAGGCGGTTCCGGTAGACGCTGCGAGCGGCGCTTCTTACGGCGCTGCGGCGCAGCGGATGATGCAGGCTTCGAGAAGAACGCCCGGCGAGTCCTCAGAGTCACCATAGGCAGTAGCTCGCAATGAGGGCAGCCGCCGTCAGCGAGCGCGAGCGCTGCATGGTCCTCACCCAGACAGGAGACGCAGATGACGTGACGATCTCCTTCGCTGAGCGGGGCTCTGCACGAGCTGCAAGAGGGCATCTTTAAAAAGACGCAGCTCTTTTTGTGAGTGTGCGTCGCAGGGCGAACACACACAGGATATAAAGGATACAAAGGATATAGGCGCCGGACAGCGCAGCAGGAATGGCAGTGGAAGGCGGCGAGGCCAGCAGCTTCAGAATGGCTCGTCCCGCTGATATGCTTCTCAGACGGCGCTTGCTTCCTCCGTGTTCCAGCGATGCGTGAGCTTCGCTGAAGAGATGAAAAATCAGGTGAGTCAGCCTTTTCGAGCTCCTTTTATAGGTTGGGCCACACCCGTTTCGGCGGGAAGTGGCAAGAAGGGCGCGAAGGGCGCTCGATAGGCTGTGCAGTTGCCGCAGAACAAGCCAATGAGCGAACGAGCCGTCTCGCCTATGGCTGTGTACTGCTGCAAACGCGCTTTACAAAAATACAAAATTAAGGATAATTTTTTTCTTCAGTATTTCGTGAAAAGAGACTTTTCCCGTAGCGTCTTAGCTAAGACGCAGTGCGAGAGAGCTCTCGTAAGAGAACTCTGATTGCCTTGTTCAGGTGTGTTTAATTAGGGTTGGAGCTAAACTCTGCAGGATAGTGGCCCTCCAGGACCGGAGTTGCCTATCCCTGACGTACAGGGTCCTGCAAGAAAAAGACAAGACCGGCAAATCTGTGGCCACAACACCAGAATATGAATGCTTTTGCTTGATGTCTCTCGCTAAGCGTTTTCCTCCAGTAGAAAAACAAACACTTAACATGGCTTAATGTATTAAGATCTTATTAAAACATCAAATTAAATATACAGTTCATTATTTTAAAGAATATGTATATAGTATTTTCAATTCAGAATTCAGTGATGTCATCTCTGTTCAGTTTAAATAGTGTCTGTGCATTTATTTGCAATCAAGTCAATGATATCGCTTTAGATGAAGTGACCCCCAACTAAGCAAGCCAGAGGCGACGGTGGCAAGGAACCGAAACTCCATCGGTGACCGAAGGGAGAAAAAAACCTTGGGAGAAACCAGGCTCAGTTGGGGGGCCAGTTCTCCTCTGAGCAGACGAAACCAGCAGTTCAGCAGTTCCAGGCTGCAGCAAAGTCAGATTGTGCAGAAGAATCATCTGTTTCTTGTGGTCTTGTCCTGGTGGTCGTCTGAGACAAGGTCTTTACAGGGGATCTGTATCTGGGGCTCTAGCTGTCCTGGTCTCCGCTGTCTTTCAGGGATGTAAAGGTCCTTTCTAGGTGCTGATCCACCATCTGGTCTGGATACGTACTGGATCCCGGTGACTGCAGTGACCCTCTGATCTGGATACAGACTGGATCTGGTGCCTACGGTGACCTCGGAACAAGAGAGAAACAGACAAATATTAGCGTAGATGCCATTCTTCTAATGATGTAGCAAGTACCATCGGGTGTTATGGGAAGTGTTCCCGGTTCCGGTTTACCTAATTAATGCAGCCTAAAAATCCTTTAACGGATTTGGATATTAAAAGCATATTAGTATGTTATGTGTAAGCCAGGTTAAAGAGATGGGTCTTTAATCTAGATTTAAACTGCAAAAGTGTGTCTGCCTCCCGAACAATGTTAGATAGGATATTTTAGTCGCCAAATAGGAAAAGGATCTGCCGCCCGCAGTTGATTTTGATATTCTAGGTATTATCAAATTGCCTGAGTTTTGAGAACGTAGCAGACGTAGAGGATTATAATGTAAGGGAGTCGTGGCCTAATGGTTAGAGAGTCGGACTCCCAATCGAAAGGTTGTGAGTTCGAGTCCCGGGCTGGCAGGAATTGTAGGTGTGTGGAGTGCATGTACAGTTCTCTCTCCACCCTCAATACCACGACTTAGGTGCCCTTGAGCAAGGCATCGAACCCCCAACTGCTCCCCGGGCGCTGCAGCATAAATGGCTGCCCACTGCTCCGGGTGTGTGCTCACAGTGTGTGTGTGTGTGTTCACTGCTCTGTGTGTGTGCATTTCGGATGGGTTAAATGCAGAGCACAAATTCTGAGTATGGGTCACCATACTTGGCTGAATGTCACTTCACTTTCACTTTCACTAAAAGGAGCTCATTCAAATGCTGAGGTGCTAAACCATTCAGGGCTTTATAATGAGCAATATTTAAAAAATAATATTTACAAATGCTAGAAACGTGACTTTCTAAGGAAAGTTTGCGATCAAATAGCACGCCTAGATTCCTAACTGATGAAGAAGAATTGACAGAGCAACCATCAAGTCTTAGACAGTGTTCTAGGTTATTACATGCAGTTTTTAGGTCCTATAATTAACACCTCTGTTTTTTTTTTCAGAATTTAGCAGTAAGAAATTACTCGTCATCCAGTTTTTTATATCGACTATGCATTTTATTCGTTTTTCAAATTGATGTTTCACCGGGCCGCGAAGAAATATAGAGCTGAGTATCATCAGCATAACAGTGAAAGCTAACACCATGTTTCCTGATTATGTCTCCCAAGGGTAACATATAAAGCGTGAAGAGTAGCGGCCCTAGTACTGAGCCTTGAGGTACTCCATACTGCACTTGTGATCAATATGATACATCTTCATTCACTGCTACGAACTGATGGCGGTCATGTACGTACGATTTAAACCATGCTAATGCACTTCCATTAATGCCAACAAAGTGTTCAAGTCTATGCAAAAGAATGCTGTGGTCAATTGTGTCAAACGCAGCACTAAGATCCAATAAAACTAATAGAGAGACACAACCACGATCAGATAATAAGAGCAGGTCATTTGTAACTCTAAGGAGAGCAGTCTCAGTACTATGATACGGTCTAAATCCTGACTGGAAATCCTCACAGATACCATTTCTCTCTAAGAAAGAATATAATTGTGAGGATACCACCTTTTCTAGTATCTTGGACAGAAAAGGGAGATTCGAGATTGGTCTATAATTAACTAGTTCTTTGGGGGCAAGTTGTGTTTTTTTTAAAGCGGCTTAACAGCCAGTTTGAAGGTTTTGGGGACATATCCTAATGACAATGAGGAATTAATTATAGTCAGTCGAGGATCTATGACTTCTGGAAGCACCTCTTTTAGGAACTTAGATGGTATAGGGTCTAACATACATGTTGTTGGTTTAGATGATTTAACAAGTTTATACATTTCTTCCTCTCCTATGGTAGAGAATGAGTGGAACTATTCCTTAGGGGGTCTATAGTGCACTGTCTAAAATAAAATTAAAAAATGTTATCTCTAATAGTATCGATTTTAGAAGTAAAGTAGTTCATAAAGTCATTAATGCTGTGATATTGGGAAATGTCAACACTTATTAAAGCTTTATTTTTCGTTAATTTAGCCTCTGTATTGAATAAATACCTGGGGTTACTTTGATTTCTTCTAAAAGAGAAGAAAAGTAAACGGATCTAGCAGTTTTTAATGCTTTTCTGTAGGATAGGTTACTTTCCCGCCAAGCAATACGAAATACCTCTAGTTTTGTTTTCCTCCAGCTGCACTCCATTTTTCAGGCTGCTCTCTTTAGGGTGCGAGTATGCTCATTATACCATGGTGTCATACTGGTTTCCTTAACCTTCCTTAAGCATAATGGAGCAACTGTATTTAAAATGCTAGAAAAGAGAGAGTCCATAGTTTCTGTTACATCATCAAGTTGTTCTGAGGTTTTGGATATGCTAAGGAATTCGGATACATCAGGAAGATAACTTAAAAAGCAGTCTTTTGTGGTAGAAGTGATTGTTCTTCCATACTTGTAACAAAAAGTAAAATTTAAAATTTTGGCTATATGAAGTTTGCACAAAACTAAATAATGGTCTGAGATATCATCACTTGGCTGCATAATTTCAACACTATTAACATCAATTCCATGTGACAGTATTACCGTACTTTTCGGACTATAAGTCGCACCTGAGTATAAGTCGCATCAGTCCAAAAATTCATCATGATGAGGAAAAAACATAAGTCACACTGGATTATAAGTCGCATTTATTTAGAACCAAGAGAAAACATTACCGTCTACAGCCGCGAGAGGGCGCTCTATGCTGCTCAGTGCTCCTGTAGCCTACACCTGATATCATAGAGTGCCCTCTCGCAGCTTAAGAGGGTAATGTTTTCTCTCGGTTCATTTCTCTTAGTTCATTTCTCTTGGTTCATGTCAAATTAATTTTGATAAATAAGTCGCACCTGACTATAAGTCGCAGGACCAGCCAAACTATGAAATAAAGTGCGACTTATAGTCCGGAAAATACGGTAAATCTAGAGTATGATTTCGACACTGAGTAGGTCCGGAAACGTGTTGTCTAACCCCAATAGAGTTCAGAATGTCTATAAATGCTGATCCCAATGCATCGTTTTCATTATCAACATGGATATTAAAATCACCAACTATTAAAACTTTATCTGCAGCCAGAACTAACTCTAAGCCAAGCTTTATCATTTGTTTATCCGTATTGCATCCGTTTTTTATTTGTTGAACCTCCATTAAATTGTTAATCTTAACTTGATTTGGACGTTTTTTGTATTTTCTAGTTCGGGGAACAGACACAGTCTCTATAGTGTGATATCTAGGTGAAAGAGTCTCTATGTGCTGAGAATTAGCTGACCTCTGTGACGTGAGGCAGCTAGCAGATGGTCAGTTTAGCCAGTCTGTCTGCTTCCTGACCTGGGCCCCAGTTAGTCAAGTATAAACACTAAGACTATTTGCCATATTTCTAGAGAGAAGAGTGGCGCCACCCCAGGAGGGATGAAGACCATCTCTTTTCAACAGGTCAGGTCTGCCCCAAAAGCTCGTCCAATTGTCTATGAAACCTATGTCTGCTTTGCATCTTGTCACCACGGTAACCAGGGAGGGTCCCAGAGCATATTACAAAGCCATATCTAGAGCCCTAACATTCTTACTGTCCTCAACTAAAGTTTTGATGCGTGTCTCTAATTCTGAAATCTTCTCTGTCAGCCTAACTATTTCCCTGCATTTATCACATGTGAATTCCTCATCTGCGACAGAGATAGATAAACTGTAAATGTGGCAAGAGGTGCAAATAACAATAGCAGGAGAAGCCATTACTCACCGTGCTTGATGAAATATTCTTACCACAATTATTTGATGAACTTGTGAAAAAACGGAGCTACGATCAGCTACAGCAAGGCCAGCAGGCCAACAGGAAGCAGAGAAAACACTGTCCAACAGCAACACCCGCAGTCAGGGAGGGGTAGAGCATGTCTCAGGAACAACCAGGTGAGCCCAGAATAAACGCAACACGCAAAATTAAGCATTTTTCCATTTAGAATAAACTGCAACTCCTTTATATCACTGTCTATGTCCATTAAGCTACATTATGTGTTTTATTTATAATGATTTTCTATAGGAGGAAAACATTTAATGTACAATTTAACACACTTCTTGTCTTGTCTCCATTGGAAACATGCATGATTTGTGTTGATTGCAAGTGACGTCACAGGTAGCGGAGAGTGCAAGTGGCGATTGCAAGTGGCGCTTGCAAGTGACATTGTAATTTAGTTTCTTTTTTCTTGTCTTCACCACCTGGCTACTGTTGTAAAATGTTGAGAGATTCAAACAAAAAGTTATCAATAAATAGAACAAAATAAAAAAAATAAAGACTGCAAGTGACATCGATAGCGGAAGCACAAGTGTCTGAGAGTGCAAGTCTGAGAGTGCAAGTGCAAGTCTGCAGCCAGACCCTTCTCCCCACTGCAGGCAAAAAATCTTGCCCGTGCATGCAGCCCACATACTTCAAAACCAGATTTTTATTTGACGGGTTGCCGTGAATACCTTTAAATTTCTGTGCATGTGATATGATGCTTTTGCTCAAATCAAATAGTCAAATGCTCATGAAGTGACTCTCAGAGCAGTTCTAGATGTTGTTCATGTGTTTTCGTCCTCATTTAGTGAGACGGCAGATGCTAAAATCACCATGAGCGTCACGCACTCTAAACTAAATTACGTTTTTTATGAATGGATTCCACGATTCCGCCCGCGTTTTCCATATTGCGGAAATCACAGGACACTACAATTATACCAGCACAATGTATACTCTCACACTTTAACTGCTTCTATTGTTGAACACTTGATGATTATCTAATCAAAATAAAAGAGCTGCGCTGAGTCTGGGAGAACTCACCTGTATCACACACACACTCTTGACGCGTCATTTTCAACTCGAGCAGTGGTCTAAAACAGTTAATTTAATCACCAAACGGACACACATTTACTTCAAGAATGAACAATAAGGCATAGATAAGTTTGAAGTTCAAACAAACAGACAAACATTTCGATGAAAATCCTCAATAAACAATTCATTATGTACATTAATAACGATTTGGTGCAAATATAATTTAGTTTAATGGAAAACTATGTGAAAGGCACTCTGAGACGCAGCAGGATTTCTGTCAGCTGCATTTAAATCCGGGTCTGCAGTTTCTCGCTCTGTTCAGCGTGCAGCATCACGTGTCTAAACAAATAGCACATGCTGTCAGTGATTTTAACCACTAGAGGCTGCTCTCCCGCTGTACAATGAAAATCAGACCCTTCTCAGCCGCTCCAGCAACGGACGCAACCCGTAAAACTATCGGCATGGATTTTTGCCGATAATCAATTGTTCCATCAATCAACCATTGGTGCCGATTAATCTGCAAAACCGATACATCAGTTGACCACAATGGGCAGAGTGTAGGTACACTGTAGACTGGGTGTGGGCACAGTGGGGAGAGTGTGGGCTGGGTGTGGGCACAGTGGGGAGAGTCTGGGTACCAGATCAGTCAGGGCTCCAGACTGCAACCATTTGTTTCTGACAATGCGACTAAATTTTGTGAGCAATCACACTGGTGCAAACACCACGTTGTTCAACTCATAAGCTCTGGCATTTCCGTTGCATTTGAAACATCAAATGGTAAAGGAAAAAAAAAGCAAAACTAAACCGCACTACATTTCAGCTGCGCAGTGCGGACCGTGGCTTGTCCGAGCTCAGAACAGCTTTACAGCTTTACTTTGCCATGGGACCGTGGCGTTGATGGCACCATTGTTCCGCCGCTTGTGTGTGATGAGTGGGCGGTAGGCTCACCAAACAGCTGCAGCTTTCTCTCGTGGTGGGGCATTTTGTGCAGTTGGGGCGGTGCTTGTATCGTGGTGAAATAAATACAAACTGAAAAACCTGAGAAATCCAAGTTGAAAAGTTCAACATCAGTATTTATTTTGTTTTACAGTTGTTTTGTTTTCTTTAGGAATCCTGCAAGAACTATATTTTTCGTTGATATTAAACAGATGTAATTTTTTGTTCAAACATTATTTTGTAATCAAAATGTTATGACATTGTCACAATTGTAAACTTAACCCTCTGGAATCGATTAACGTGTATACGCGTTATGAGGCATTTTCTCCTGATAACCCTGAAAAGAACTTAAATTACACTTTCAGTTTTGATCGTACAGATAAGAGCAGTACCATCAATTGAATCTGTAAAGGGTCTACTTTTTTTGTATACAGATATAATAACAACAAAACTTTGTGCATTTATAAAATAAAGATTACAACAAGGTGTGCTATCTGCAGCCTTTGTCTGCGGTGATCTTCATTTACAAACGCATCAATAAAATGAACTGTAACTCAGTGAACACTCAACGAAGAGACATGAGCGATATATCTATAGAAAGCTTGACATGTCTACTTTTAAACTAAACAAGTGCTGCCAAAAAAAAAAGTTCTGTGATAAAGTAATCCATATGAAAACAATGCGATGACAGTTTTTCACACCTCCATTATCTTCTAATGCGACCACGCCCACGCGCTGAACGCCCTATTCAGATTATGTTTCACTGAAGGGCATGGCTAGAATATGCTCGAACAACAGAAAACAACACAGTGGTAAATGGTATATGTGAGGATTTCCAGTCAGGATTTAGACCGTATCATAGTACTTAGGGGTGTAACGGTACACAAAAATCACGGTTCGGTACGTACCTCGGTTTTAAAGTCACGGTTCGGTTCATTTTCGGTACAGTAAGGGAAAGAAATGCAAACATTAAACTGCAGGTTGTTTATTACTATACACTTTTTTTTAAAATACTTTTTAATAAAATATATATAAAATAAATAAAGAATAAGAAATAAAATACTGCTGCAAAGTTCTCCACTAAATAAAATACACTCAGTCTCAAACCAATATCATATAATAAAATATAATGAAAAATATAAATAACTATGATTACAGTGCAGCGTTAACAATCCCAGCTTGTAGGCCTGCTTCACCAGAACCGTGCCTGCTACTGTAGGTGACATAGAGGGAGACCGCTGACAGACCAGGCTCTTGTCTTCACGACAACAATTTCTATACTTCATGTTGAGCATAAATATAAAGCCTACTGATAAAGGACACTGTCAACAGTATTGACGGCAAAATAGACTATGTTTGACAGGTGCAATATTTGAAAATCGATAATTAATTTATTTTTTAAATTACGTTTATATCTGAACTTATGTCAACCTATAGACTTTCAAACATCAAAGTGTCATGAATTATTATGTATTTGTGTAAAAAATGACAAACATTTTCCTATTCTATTTTGCCTGGAAACGCTTCCAACACGCTTGCGTGTCGCATGAAAAATAGGCGTCGGTTCTATTTCTAGCATGCACGCGTTTTCTGCAAGCTCTAACCTGTTAACTGTGAGTTAACATGGGAGCCGAATTAAAAACAGACAGGCCACGCACCCAGTGCGTAAGAATCAGCTGCAGGGCGGGATTTGCGCTGAACGCGGAGACTTCCGCCACTTAATATGTTCGTTTGGAAACACGAAAATGTACTTGTGTTCCGCGCACAAAATATTGCATTCCGTCATTCGGTACACACGTGCACCGTACCGAAAGCCCTGTACCGAAACGGTCCGGTACAAATACACGTACCGTTACACCCCTAATAGTACTGAGACTGCTCTCCTTAGAGTTACAAATGACCTGCTCTTATTATCTGATCGTGGTTGTGTCTCTCTATTACTTTTATTGGATCTTAGTGCTGCGTTTGACACAATTGACCACAGCATTCTTTAGCATAGACTTGAACACTTTGTTGGCATTAGTGGAAGTGCATTAGCATGGTTTAAATCGTACTTATATGACCGCCATCAGTTCGTAGCAGTGAATGAAGATGTATCATATCAATCACGAGTGCAGTATGGAGTACCTCAAGACTCAGTACTAGGGCCGCTACTCTTCACGCTTTATATGTTACCCTTGGGAGATATCATCAGGAAACATGGTGTTAGCTTTCACTGTTATGCTGATGATACTTAGCTCTATATTTCTTCGCGGCCCAGTGAAACACACCAATTTGAAAAACTAATGGAATGCATAGTCAATATAAAAACTGGATGATGAGTAATTTCTTACTGCTAAATTCTGAAAAAACAGAGGTGTTAATTATGGGACCAAAAAACTCTGCTTGTAATAACCTACAACCCGAATTCCGGAAAAGTTGGGACGTTTTTTAAATTTTAATAAAATGAAAACTAAAAGACTTTCAAATCACATGAGCCAATATTTTATTCACAATAGAACATAGATAACATAGCAAATGTTTAAACTGAGAAAGTTTACAATTTTATGCACAAAATGAGCTCATTTCAATTTTGATTTCTGCTACAGGTCTCAAAATAGTTGGGACGGGGCATGTTTACCATGGTGTAGCATCTCCTTTTCTTTTCAAAACAGTTTGAAGACGTCTGGGCATTGAGGCTATGAGTTGCTGGAGTTTTGCTGTTGGAATTTGGTCCCATTCTTGCCTTATATAGATTTCCAGCTGCTGAAGAGTTCGTGGACGTCTTTGACGTATTTTTCGTTTAATGATGCGCCAAATGTTCTCTATAGGTGAAAGATCTGGACTGCAGGCAGGCCAGGTTAGCACCCGGACTCTTCTACGACGAAGCCATGCTGTTGTTATAGCTGCAGTATGTGGTTTTGCATTGTCCTGCTGAAATAAACAAGGCCTTCCCTGAAATAGACGTTGTTTGGAGGGAAGCATATGTTGCTCTAAAACCTTTATATACCTTTCAGCATTCACAGAGCCTTCCAAAACATGCAAGCTGCCCATACCGTATGCACTTATGCACCCCCATACCATCAGAGATGCTGGCTTTTGAACTGAACGCTGATAACATGCTGGAAGGTCTCCCTCCTCTTTAGCCCGGAGGACACGGCGTCCATGATTTCCAACAAGAATGTCAAATTTGGACTCGTCTGACCATAAAACACTATTCCACTTTGGAATAGTCCATTTTAAATGAGCCTTGGCCCACAGGACACGACGGCGCTTCTGGACTATGTTCACATATGGCTTCCTTTTGCATGATAGAGCTTTAGTTGGCATCTGCTGATGGCACGGCGGATTGTGTTTACCGACAGTGGTTTCTGAAAGTATTCCTGGGCCCATTTAGTAATGTCATTGACACAATCATGCCGATGAGTGATGCAGTGTCGTCTGAGAGCCCGAAGACCACGGGCATCCAATAAAGGTCTCCGGCCTTGTCCCTTACGCACAGAGATTTCTCCAGTTTCTCTGAATCTTTTGATGATGTTATGCACTGTAGATGATGAGATTTGCAAAGCCTTTGCAATTTGACGTTGAGGAACATTGTTTTTAAAGTTTTCCACAATTTTTTTACGCAGTCTTTCACAGATTGGAGAGCCTCTGCCCATCTTTACTTCTGAGAGACTCTGCTTCTCTAAGACCAAGCTTTTATAGCTAATCATGTTACAGACCTGATATCAATTAACTTAATTAATCACTAGATGTTCTCCCAGCTGAATCTTTTCAAAACTGCTTGCTTTTTTAGCCATTTGTTGCCCCCGTGCCAACTTTTTTGAGACCTGTAGCAGGCATTAAATTTTAAATGAGCTAATTAAGTGGATAAAAGTGTAAAATTTCTCAGTTTAAACATTTGCTACGTTATCTATGTTCTATTGTGAATAAAATAGTGGCTCGTGTGATTTGAAATTCCTTTAGTTTTCATTTTATTACAATTTAAAAAACGTCCCAACTTTTCCGGAATTCGGGTTGTAGAACACTGTCTAAGACTTGATGGTTGCTCTGTCAATTCTTCGTCATCTGTTAGGAACCTAGGTGTGCTATTTGATCGCAATCATTCCTTCGAAAGCCACGTTTCTAGCATTTGTAAAACTGCATTTTTCCATCTCAACAATATATCTAAATTACGGCCTATGCACTCAATGTCAAATGCAGAAATGTTAATCCATGCATTTATGACCTCAAGGTTAGATTATTGTAATGCTTCATTGGGTGGTTGTTCTGCACGCTTAGTAAACAAACTACAGTTAGTCCAAAATGCAGCAGCAAGAGTTCTTACTAGAACCAGGAAGTATGACCATATTAGCCCGGTCCTGTCAACACTGCACTGGCTCCCTATCAAACATCGTATAGATTTTAAAATATTGCTTATTACTTATAAAGGCCTGAATGGTTTAGCATCTCAGTATTTGAATGAGCTCTTTTTACATTATAATCCTCTACGTCCGCTACGTTCTCAAAACTCAGGCAATTTGATAATACCTAGAATATCAAAATCAACTGCGGGCGGCAGATCCTTTTACTATTTGCCGCCTAAACTCTGGAATAACCTACCTAACATTGTTCGGGAGGCAGACACACTCTTGCAGTGTAAATCTAGATTAAAGACCCATCTCTTTAACCTGGCTTACACATAACATACTAATATGCTTTTAATATCCAAATCCGTTAAAGGATTTTTAGGCTGCATTAATTAGGTAAACCGGAACCGGAAACACTTCCCATAACACCCTATGTACTTGCTACATCATTAGAAGAATGGCATCTACGCTAATATTTGTCTGTTTCTCCGTCTTATTCCGAGGTCACCGTAGCCACCAGATCCAGTCTGTATCCAGATCAGAGGGTCACTGCAGTCACCCTGATCCAGTACGTATCCAGATCAGATGGTGGTTCAGCACCTAGAAAGGACCTCTACTGCCCTGAAAGACAGCGGAGACCAGACAACTAGAGCCCCAGATACAGATCCCCTGTAAAGACCTTGTCTCAGATGACCACCAGGACAAGACCACAGGAAACAGATGATTCTTCTGCACAATCTGACTTTGCTGCAGCCTGGAATTGAACTACTGGTTTCGTCCGGTCAGAGGAGAACTGGCCCCCCAACTGAGCCTGGTTTCTCCCAAGGTTTTTTTTCTCCATTCTGTCACCGATGGAGTTTTGGTTCCTTGCCGCTGTCGCCTCTGGCTTGCTTAGTTGGGGTCACTTCATCTACAGCGATATCGTTGACTTGATTGTAAATAAATGCACAGACACTATTTAACTGAACAGAGATGACATCACTGAATTCAATGATGAACTGCCTTTAACTATCATTTTGCATTATTGACACACTGTTTTCCTAATGAATGTTGTTCAGTTGCTTTGACGCAATGTATTTTGTTTAAAGCGCTATATAGATAAAGGTGACTTGACTTGAGACTGTTTTTCAAGTTTTTTATTTTATTTTACTGTTTGCTTCGCGATGAGATGAAAAAGACATAATTCACCCTAAAAAGATGTGATGTAGATTACCTACACGTTATGTTTACACGTTATGTTTTCACATAAAACATTTTGGATTTCCTCAAAAAAAAAGAATGAAGTGCTTTATTCAGCAGAGATCATAAACATAAGTCTCTTTTTATTTATATACTTGTACTAGTTTTCACATAATGTGTAAACATTTTACTAGTTAGACTTTTAACTATAATTCCTGACTAAATGTATAATCAAGTGAAACGTTATAAAGTTTCAATAACAATATACATTAGTATACCATTCAAAAGCTTGATGTAAATAATATAAATGTAACAAATAAATGCAAATGTAACAAACAATGCTGTTCTTTCAATTTATCCCCAAAAAACCTGAGAAAATATTCTCAGCTCTTTTCAACATTAATAATAATAATAACAATAAAGTTTTTTTTTTTTTTTTTAGTAGAAAATCAAATTGCTAAAAAGGATTTCTGAAGGATTGTGTGACTGGAGTAATGATGCAAAAAATTCAGCTTTGAAAGTCAGCTTTGATTGTTCCTAATAAACTTTTTATCTGCACTCGCAAGTGAATATTAAATTATGTTGTGTGAAATGTTGTAATTAAATATATTCTAAACAAACTACAAACATAAAATTATATACATTTATTTTGTCCTCACATTCTTTCTTGTAACTCTTCCCTCTCAGTTTTAGTTTTGATCGTACAGATAAGAGCAATACATCAAACAAATCTGTAAAGGGTCTACTTTTATTTGTATACAGACATAACAACAACACTTTGTACATTTATAAAATAAAGATAACAAACAAGGTGTGCTGTCCGCAGCCTTTGTCTGCGGTGATCTTAATTTACAAATGCGTCATTAAAATGAACTAACTCAGTGAATACCCAATGAAGAGACATGAGAGAGATAGCTATAGAAAGCTTGAAATGTATACTTTCAAACTGCTGCCGAAAACAAATATTCTGTGATAAAGTAATCCATATGAAAACAACGCAATGTCCATCTTTCATGTCTCCCTTCATTATATCTAATATGACCACGCCCATGCGCTATTGAGATTATAATGTTTCACTGAAGCGCGTGGCTTGAATATGCCTATACTACAGAAAACAACGCAGCGAGACTGTTCAAGGTTTTCCTTTAATTTTACTGTTTGCTTCACAAGGAATAAGAGAGGAATAAGACATAATTCACCCCAAGAAAATGTGATGAGGATTACCCCAGGATTTGAGATTTGGATTTCCTCAGAAAAAAGGAAGCGCTTTATTTAGCAGAGATCATAAACATTTTTTCTCTCTTTCTATTTATATACTTGTATTAAGTTTCACATAATGTGTAAACATTTTACTAGTTAGACTATAATTCCTGACTAAATGTATAATCAAGTGAAACATTATGAAGTTTCAATAACAATACACACTATACCATTCAAAAGCTTGATGTAAACAATATACCGTATTTTTCGGACTATAAATCGCACCTCAGTATAAGTCGCATCAGTCCAAAAATACGTCAAGATGAGGGAAAAAAAACATAAGTCGCACTGGACTATAAGTCGCATTTATTTAGAGCCAAGAACCAAGAGAAAGCATTATCATCGAGAAAGCGAAAGAGAAAGCCACGAGAGGGCGCTCTATGTCTTCAGTGTAGACTATAGGAGCACTGAGCAGCATGGAGCGCCCTCTCGCGGCTGGAGACGGTAATGTTTTCTATTGGTTCATTTCTCTTGGTTCATTTCTCTCGGTTCATTTTAATTTAATTTTGATAAATAAGTCGCACCTGACTATAAGTCGCAGGACCAGCCAAACTATGAAAAAAAGTGCGACTTATAGTCCGGAAAATACGGTACATGTAACAAATAAATGCAAATGTAACAAATGTAACATACAATGCTGTTCTTTCCATTTCTAAAAAAAAAAAAACCTGAAAAATATTCTCAGCTCTTTTCCACATTAATAATAATAATAATAATAGATTATGATACTAATAACAATAAAAGTTTTTTTATTGTTTGTTTGTTTTTTAGAAAATCAGTGCCGCACCCTGGATATGATTGTGAAACAAAACCCATTCAAGAATATGGGGGAGATTCACAAAGAGTGGACTGCAGCTGTTGTTCTGAGGTTTTGGATATGCTAAGGAATTTGGATACATCAGGAAGATAACTTAAAAAGCAGTCTTTTGTGTTAGAAGTGATGGTTCTTCCATACTTGTAACAAGAAGTAGAATTTACAATTTTGGCTATATGAATTTTGCAAAGAACTAAATAATGATCTGAGATATCATCACTTGGCTGAATAATTTCAACACCATCAACATCAATTCCATGTGACAGTATTAAATCTAGAGTATGATTTCGACAATGAGTAGGTCCTGAAACGTGTTGTCTAACACCAATAGAGTTCAGAATGTCTATAAATGCTGATCCCAATGCATCGTTTTCATTATCAACATGGATATTAAAATCACCAACTATTAAAACTTTATCTGCAGCCAGAACTAACTCGGATGTAAAATCACCAAACTCTTTAATAAAGTCTGTATGGTGCCCTGGTGGCCTGTATACAGTAGCCAGTACAAACATAACAGGGGATTTATCATTAACATTTGTTTCTTTGGATAATGTTATATGAAGTACCATTACTTCAAACGAGTTATACTTGTAGCCTGCCCTCTGAGAAATCCTGAAAACGTTGTTATAAATTGAAGCAACACCTCCACCTTTGCCTTTTAGACGTGGCTCATGTTTATAACAGTAATCTTGGGGGGTGGACTCATTTAAAATAATGTAATCATCAGGTTTTAGCCAGGTTTCTGTCAAACAGAGTACATCTATATTATGATCAGTGATCATATTATTTACAAAAAGTGTTTTCGTAGAAAGGGATCTGATATTCAATAAGCCAAGCTTTATCATTTGTTTATCCATATTGCTTCTGTTTTTTATTTGTTGAACCTCAATTAAATTGTTAATCTTAACTTGGTTTGGACGTTTTTTGTATTTTCTAGTTCGGGGAACAGACACAGTCTCTATAGTGTGATATCTAGGTGAAAGAGTCTCTATGTGCTGAGAATTAACTGACCTCTGTGACGGGAGGCAGCTAGCTGACGGTCGGTTTAGCCAGTCTGTCTGCTTCCTGACCTGGGCCCCAGTTAGTCAAGTATAAACACTAAGACTATTTGCCATATTTCTAGAGAGAAGAGTGGCGCCACCCCAGGAGGGATGAAGACCATCTCTTTTAAACAGGTCAGGTCTGCCCCAAAAGCTCGTCCAATTGTCTATGAAACCTATGTTATTCTGTGGGCACCACTTAGAATGTAAGTGTGCTCACCCCATTTTTGTTTGTAAAAAAAAAATAGATTAGATTTCATATCGCAATATATATCGCAGAAAAATAAAATATCGCAATGTCATTTTTTCCCAATATCATGCAGCCCTAGTGACAATCATTCAAATTATGCACAGAAATCTCTGTTATAAACATACTTAAGGAAACCAGAAGCGATAACGCTAACTGTAACCATGGTGTTGTGGTAGAAATCGTTGAATGCATTATATCATTCATTTCAGGGTTTCTACAACCTTTTGAGAGAGAAATTCAAGAACTTTTCAATGACTTTCAAGCATTTCACACAACTATTTCCAGAACTTTAATGCTCTAAGACAAACCAGTTTGTAACCCTAGCGCTACCAAAACTTTTTCTTAAAATATTTATTTGAATTAAGTAAAAATAATAATTATAATAATTTAGTTTAAAAGAAAGCATACACTATAATTAAAAACTGAACGCAGCCACAATGCTGCATGCCAAAAGACAGTCACATCACAGATCACCATAACGGCTTAAATCTCTTCTCCCTGTGCTACCTCATTTAAAGAGGAATCATTGGACCTATCGCATGAGGATCGACAACTGACAGCCAACCTGAAAGACGGGATCATATCTATTTTAGACAAGAAATATGAAGCTCTGCCAGAAGCAAGCCGGCAGCTTATGTGCAAGACACTGGCAATGTTTACATGCACCCAAATAATCAGTTTGTAATTGGATTGACGACTCAATAGGACTGAAAAACGTTCATATAAACACCTAAATCGATTCGATTGAGCTAGATCCGAATGAAATTTCGATCGGATTGAAGGGGTTGGTTTATTCCTCTTCTAATATGATTGAGGGTGCATTTAAACGCTCGATCGGATTGACCCACGAAACTGAAAGGACTGCACATGTGCAATGACACAGAAATAACGTAATGACGTATGATGCACGGAACAAGCGGCTCTTCCTTTTGAATAAAGTGTATAAATGCGTGTTCTGTCATTATAAAACTCTTTCACTTGGCAACTGTGAAGTGAGCAAGAAAACAAGCTTTTTTTGTGTGTGTGTGTGATTAATGAGCAGCACAGCACAGCGGTATATATGTATACCCAGCATGCCCGCGCGTGCCCACTGCGGGTTTTCTGTGGGACAGTGTGGGCAGAGCAAACCCACACTAAACCCGCGTGGGCCCCATGTGGGTTAGCCCATGCGGGCTAAATATATATATATATATATTTATTTATTTTGGATACGATTCATGATCGATTGTTTAATTATTAAATATTTCTGAAAGGAAAAAAAGGAAAAGTAATATTTAATAATTTAATAAATTAAATTTGCGTTAGCTCTTCAGCACGTGATTAATTCTAGCCAATGAGAGCAGGAACTGCCGGAACTCTGCATAGTTAATGAGCTGTCATTCCGACTTCAACTGATACCGCCCAGCTCCGCTCAACCAGGTAAGATTTTTACATTTCTCAGTTAATTTCTTAATTTTTCATTATAATTTGTAAAATTCGTCAAAATAGTTGTGAATTAATTATTTAATAGGAATGAAATTACAAATTTTAATTTTGATTAACAATGTTGCTAGTGGTGTTTTTAAATGACCAACGGTTTTAACGGCAGACTTCCGATCGTTTTCTGAGGTAACAATCTCTGGTAATATATGTATATGAATTCATTAAATTAACATTTTTTACGTCCATTGCGGTGTTAATTAGGTTTAATTTCCTTTTCGGTCTTGTTGTTTTACAGCGAGCAGTAACGTTAGGCCGTACATAACGTAGTCTAATGGAGTTACGTTAAGTCCGTATAATGTATCTTATAAAGTCCTAAATAGCAACATAAACGAAGATTAATATAGCATAATACAATACCTCAGCTACACACGCTTATCAAATCTCGTTATCATTAATGCATGGCTGTTCATAACTGATAGATTTCGGTAAACTCCACGCTGTCAGGTAACGTTACGTTACAGCCGCTTCGCAAACAATATACATTCGCTTAAATATTAATACAAAGATAGTCATTTTTCTGTCATGTTAATGTTACTTAAAAATAATAAATTATAAATATATTTAGAGAAGAGTTGCGCGTCTCACACACGAGCACACAGAGAGAGAGAAAGAGAGAGACACACAGAGAGAGAGAGAGAGAGAGAGAGAGAGAGTAGCGTAGCCTACTCTGTATCCATAAAGATGATGACATGACACTGTCAGATGTAATGAGACATCAATAGTTTAGCAATCAACTATGAAAATTTATAGTAAATGTAGCAATACAGCCTAGAAAATATTAAGGTAACTTATTTGTGTAATTATGTTTTCTCTTGACTGTATAGTTAATTTTAGGGCTGCAACTAACGATTATTTTGATAATCGATTAATTTGTCGATTATTTTTGCGATTAATCGATTAATCGGTTTATGTACTTATATTTTAGTTTTTTCCATTTTTCCCCCAAAGTAAATTATTAATAAAGGGTCTTTATCATTCAGCATAGATTTTTAAGAGATTTTAATAATTTTGCATTGTCATATCCTCATCACAAATATACCTGGAGTTGTTTTATTATGTGTTAGTGATCCCTTGTCAAACTCTTCTACAATCAAAACACTGACCCATACTCTAGCAAATTTCACAAGGAGATTTCAAATAATGTTTTCACCATGGCAGTCCTTAGAGCTCCTAAAGTAGTTTAACATCCCGAAAAAAGCTTATTAAGGAATCTTTCAGAACATATTTTCACGAAGAATAAGGATAAAACAGAATAAGATTGCAGTGCGTTGTATTTTATTATTTACTGGGAAACAGCTTTATAGCTTATGCTGTGAGATTGTAAACAATCCTTCGAATAAAGTGCCAATGGCATGAAACCTGAATGGAACTCACAATTTAAAGTAAAATCCATCAGAAGGTTGTCCAGAAAAAACGGACACACAAAAAACCTGCTGTGTGAAAAAGAGCAGTGAATACTTAGGAAAAAAAAGTGCATTTCAAATATCTTTAAACATTTACCTCTCTCATTCAGTCATAATTAGGCTGCACGACTGAATTATGAACTGGTAAACGACAAACTGATCAAAGAACATGTTTGTAAAGCTTTAAATGTTAACTGTTAAAAAGCAATGTTATCAGCTTTTACAACTAAACATTTGCAAACAACATTGTACTGGAGAATCTGCACAAATAAAAGGCTTAGGGGCCGTTCACATATCGCGCCTAAAACGCTAGGCGCACCCATAGACTGTTCGCACCGCTTTCTCCTCCTTTCCAAAGCGCTCGTGCAGAAGCGCCCCTGAGGCGTCTGCCTTTGCTAAGCAACCATGACGTGCTCTCTCCTTGAAGACGCGGAAATTTCAGCAAAGGATAAATGGATTTGCAGCTCTAAAAATCGCTTGCAGTAGCTCTGCTACTAAATTTATTTCAAAATGGGAATCCATATACAGCTATGATCAGCTGTTCCTTCATCTTGGCTGAGCTTTTAACGTTGTTACGGGAAAGGATGAAGCTGATTATTTAGTTCTTGTCACATGACCCGCGGTGCGCTTGCTGCATTCTGAAAAGTTGAAATGTTTTTAACTCTATGCGGTGTGCACGCGCCTGGAAAAACGGGTGCGTCGCGACCGCGTTGCTTCCATTATGAGCGCGCATACTGCGCGCCTGCATTGGAAATAATGAACATGAGCGCGCAAAAGACGCGATATGTGAACGGTCCCTTAAACAGTTCAGTAGTGCAGAGTTTACAGGTTAATCTTCTTTTTTGAAGGTTCAAAATAAAGTACTCCCACATCCTGCTGAATGCTGCAGAGACGACGTTCGGGAAGCACGTGACATAAAACGAGGCCAGCTATTGGCTATTCGCTACTTCTCCTGTTGTACTGGCTGAGTAAATCCTCCGGTGGCTCATTACTGCCACACTTTGGTCACCGCAGGTCTGAAATATGCATGAAATAAGCCGCTTACGGCAAATAAATTATTTAGCAACGAATCGATGACTAAATTAGTTGACAACTATTTTAATAATCGATTTTAATCGATTAAATCGATTCGTTGTTTCAGCTCTAGTTAATTTGTATGTACATTCATTCATACAAATCTATGTAATATTTAAGTGATAATTTCTTTTTTCTCCCTTTTCCATCAGATTAAACCATATACTTTTTTTTTTTTACTTTAGTTTTAATCCATTAACATAATGTTTGTCTTCTCTCTTTTGAGTATTGATTGCCATCTAGTCCTGATTGCAGAGTTAAGCTCCAGTCTCAATCCTGTATTGCTGAAGCAGCTGATCGAGGTCTTCAGAATCACCACACACTTCAGACAGGTGTGTGGACAGACCGGAGATAAACTCTGCAGGATGCTGATCCTCCAGGACATCACTGTTGTAAGTGATCAACCTAGCAGTCATCCTGCGTCTCTTCTCAATGGTGTCAAAATAAAAATACATTTTAATTTGTATTGATATATGCAATATTTCACTGATATTCATTGATGTTTCCTCTTTTTCTCCATTTAGTTTGTGTCAGATGCAGATAAAGAGTCACTAGGAATAGGTCACTGCATTTTTTGTCATGTAAGTACACTTCAATTTATTTAAAGCTGCATATTCATGCATCAAGTTAAAGTCATTAGTTAATTTTTAAAGCGCTCATTTTTCCAAAAATTAAAAGGTCTGTCATTTACTTATACCTGTATTACTTACTGTATTACAATAATAAGCTACACTGTTAGACCTTACCGGGTTTTTTTTACAGTAAAATACTGTTCCCAGATGATACAGCAAAACACTGGCTATTTTAGAGTTATTTAACCTAGAAAATACAGCATGGGTTAACAGTGTATTTTTATCTGTGACAGACATCCTCTTGGGATAAAGTCTCAAACCCAGCGAAAACCATAACGTTAGTTTATAAAAGTGGTAATATTTAGGGGTGTCCTCGACTAAGGATTTTCATAGTCGAATTGGAATTTTCTAATCTTGCCAATAATCGATACGATACTTTTTTTTAATAATTGTGCTCTCATTATAACGTTATGTATATGACAGTAGGTATTAATGTTCTGCATGTTTTAATGTTATTTAATGTTCTGCATTTTTGCATTCACCGTACCATGAAGCACTTTACTGCAGCGCGACTCAACCGAATGCATCTTATACGAGATAAATAATATATACACTATATATTTAACTGGCAGAAATGTTTTGAAATCACTTGTACCCTACCCGAGTGTAAGAAATCCAGTCTTTTACTCTGTGTCAATTTGAGTCTTTGAATTTTGAGTTTTAAATCCCTCCTGCCAAGATGCTTCTCTGTTGGTCTCAGATTATAGAAAGTGAAACTCAAATCTATAGGAGTGGTTGGATTTGATCATGCACGTTAAAATATTTAAAGCTTCTTTTTCAGATTTGTATTTACAGCATTACCTTAATAGGCTGAATATAAACTTATTGGGTGAACACCGGTAGTTTTGTGTGAAATCAGACATTTGAGCATTTATAGCCAAAATGGCATGATCATAACAGCCGTGAATATTCAACTGTTAGATTGGTGGTCAAATCGGGCTCCTCCTATCGAATCATTGAATCGTCGACTATTCAGGGTCACCCCAGTAATATCGCAGTGTTTTGCCAGAATATAATTCAACCTTTTTTTAAAACAATTTTTAATTATGTACTTAATAATGCCTTCTGTTGTTGAAGTGGGAAAAAAATTAACATAACACACGCATATTGGATATGGATATGTATGTCAGTCAACGTCTTCAGAACTGAAATTTGAAAATGTTGTAAATGAATTATTTTAGTCTTTCATTGAGTTTTCCCTTAATCTCACTCTCAAATCGCAATCAACCACTGCTCTCTCATTGTCTCATTTAGTCATTCACACTCTGTCAATCTCTGTGTATCTCTGCTATCAGTAAAGCATACATTTATTTATTATTAACATTAAAAAATGTTCCACAAAAAAAAAATATAAGTGCCTGGGAGACTTCCTGAGGAGGAAACTTTGACTTTGTTTGAGGTTTTATATATATATATATATATATATATATATATGTGTATATATACATATACATATTTACATTTTAATTGTTGTTCTCAGGTAGATGCTGGAATAAAAAGCAGCCAGGCTACAGCATCTAAAATGGAGACTTCTATTAAAGTGGCTCTGTAACATAAGAGACTTGGGACGGTGGAAGGAGCATAATTATCTATATCATCAACTTAATGTTCTAATGAAGTTATAATTGTTCATTATTCTGTTTTATAAATCTATTCAATATATTCTAGTGTTCAAAAGTTTGGGGTCAGAAAGTTTTTTTTTTTTCTTTAAGATATTACTTGTATTCAGCAAGGGCGCATTAAACTGATAAAAAGCAACAGTAAAAACTTTTACATTGTTGGACAAAAATCCTATATAAAAAAAAAAAAATGCTGCTCTTTAAAAACCTCTATTCAAAGTAACCTGAAAAAAAGATATTACTGTTTCCAAAAATGAAGCAGCACAACTGTTTTTGAGATGCTAAAAAAAAAAAAAAGTTTGAGCACCAAAACAGAATATTTTAATAATTTCCTTTGGATTGTATGACACAGAAGACGAGTAATGGATGCTGAAAATTAAACATCATAGTAAAACAGTATTCTTTTTAACGGTTATTTAAAATTGTAATGTTTCATAATGTTACTGCTTTAACTGTATTTCTTATCAAATAAATGTAGTTTTGGTGAGCATAAGAGACTTGTTTTAAAAACATTTACAAATCTTACCTATCCTAAACTTTTGAACAATGTTTTTCTGCATTTATTACATGGCCGTGAATAAATCAAATTATTTGAAATTTATGACTCTTTAATTTATTACTTATACTTTCATCTTATAATTATTCTGCATGTGATTTAATAGTAATATTGCAGCATTCTGCAAGTAAAAAGTTTTATTTGTTAAGGCCACAAAGGCCCTACACAGGTTTATGTCCACATTTCCCTCCAAAGTGTGGGCATACTGTGGGTCCACCCTAAGTCCACATTTTCAGCTAGGACGCTACTTTGGACGAATAGAGGGCATACTTTTGACCCACAGTATTCCCACACTCTCCCAACTGTGCCCACACCCAGCCCACAGTGTACCCTCACTCTCCCCACTGTGCCCACACTGCACCCTCACTCTCCCCACTGTGCCCACACCCAGCCCACACTGTCCCCACACTCTCCCCACTGTGCCCACACCCAGCCCACACTGTCCCCACACTCTCCCCACTGTGCTCACACCCTGCCCACACTGTCCCCACACTCTCCCCACTGTGCCCACACTGTCCCCACACTCTCCCTACTGTGCTCACACCCAGCCCACACTGTCCCCACACTCTCCCCACTGTGCCCACACCCAGCCTACACTGTGCCCACTCCCAGCCCACACTGCACCCTCACTCTCCCCACTGTGCTCACATTCTGCCCACACTGTCCCCACAGTCTCCCCACTGTGCCCACACTAGGGCTGTCAACGAATATTCTAAATTCGAATATGTATTCGAATAGTTAAAAAAAAAACGAATTTCGAAGGTGAAAATTAATATTCAAATTAAAAAAAAGTGGAAAAAAAGGCCCGCGGTAGTAGAGGCGTGGTTGTCTGCTGTGCGAGTGGGTGCGCTAGCGCACCTGAGGGTTTAGGGACAGGTCACAGCCTCACAGGAGTCGCACTGTCTGGCACAGCATCACTGCTGAAAGTTGACGCGTCTTCATGGAAGATGCCAGCAAGTGCAGAGCCCAACTCGACCGCAGCAGAGAAAATGAGGTAAAATTGTTGACCCGCGAGATAAAGTTGTATGCAAGCTATTTAAGATACAGTTAGCATACCATTCGACCACTAGCAACATGGTCACATCTCAAAAATGTGCACCCAAATGAGCATGGAATAATGTGTGGAACTCCAGCTAAACAGTCACATCTTGACACTTAACGTTACTTTGCATCGCCCGCCGCAAGCACTTTGTCTGCAACACGACAAGAGGTCATAACGGATAAAATAATTTCGTTCATTTTTAAGGACATGAGACCGATCAGTATCGCGGATGGGGCACGCTTCGGGGAGTTCTGTCAAGCAATGGATCCGAGGTTAGATTACTTATCGTTTCATGTCAAGGAAAAGTTCCATGTTTACCACAGCATAGCTCGCTCGGAGCATTCAATGTCAGTTCTATATGCTGTAAAACTTCAATTAATATTAATAATATTTGTTTCAATCACTGAATGAAGCCTGCTATATTTGGGACAACAGTCGCGACCTTAAATTGCTTGCACAAAAATTTGTTTGTTCATTTAAACCATTATGCGCAGAGAACGTGAGGGTGAGAGAGCGTGAGGTCTGCAGTCTTGTGCCCACACTGTCCCCACACTCTCCCCACTGTGCCCACACACAGCCCACACTGTACTCGCGCTCTCCCCTCTGTGCCCACACTGTACCCACACTCTTCCTGCTGTGCCCACACCCAGCCCACACTCTCCCCACTGTGCCCACACCGCCCCCACACTCTCCCCACTCTCCCCACTCTGCCCATACCCCACCCAACCCACAATTTTGGGCTGTCCCACTCGGGCCCCACACGGGCCCCGCAGTGTGGGGCCCACACGTGCCCTGCATTTCATGCCGCTATTGGGGCCCACAGTGGGCTGCCCACACGGGCAAGATTTTTTTGCCCACGGTGGGCCCACGCGGGCCCCACAGGGGCATGTTTGCTGGGTATGTATATTTATCCATAAACGGGTAAATATTAAAACAAATAAAGAAACCGTGTTGGAGAGTGGTTATTATGAGCAAACAGTGAGAAACTCTATATTATTATCTATGTCACTTTCACTTTTACTATCCGAGCAGTGTGCACGTCAAAAAATCTATTCTGATTTGTAGCTTGTGACATATAAACCCGATCACTTTATTTAGCATTCATGTAAACACTACAATCAGATTAATCAATCGTAATGAATTCAGTCCAATAGCACCAAAAAGTGTGCATGTAAACGTAGCCAATGTTCCTGGTAGGGCTGTCACTTTTGTGAAAAAATCATTTTCGATGTTTAAGACATAAGTGTTCATTGAATCGATTGTAAAATCGATTTTCCATGTCTAAAAAAAAAAAAAAGACGTTTCCTTTTTCAATGTCAAATAACGGACGAACGTAAAGAGAGCGCTGGAACCGCACAAGCAGCAATATTTCTTATTGATTGGCATGAGGTTTCGTGCAGAATAACAAACAGCAACAGGAGTGCAGCATTCTTAAAAAAAATATACATGCAGAGGGGACGGCTGCAATAACAAAAGAAAAACATCACTGCAGGCTTCAACCCGGCTGCATTTATGATTTAGGCAATTCAAAAATCTCCAAGATTATTTTAAATAATGATTCAATCCATTTCAAACAACTGTCCAAAAAATGAAACTTTAAATGGACTTGAGAACAGGCCATGTGTGTTTTTTTTATTGAACGTTACCGACACTTAGGCTAGGCGGCACTAGGCAGGCATAATGAAATGCGCAAAAAGGCTAGGGCCATTATAAATTTATTGGACAGGAAAACGAGTCGATCAACATTTTCGGGGTCCAGAGCAGAGCGTTTTTTATTCACTATATGTCCAGCTGTCGAGAAGACGCGCTCCTACCGCACTGATGTTCCAGGGACACTCAGATACAGCTGCGCAAGGTGGGGGTATTACTGCCAATTTTCCAGCACAAAAGCCGGTTGCTGTCAGCCTTCAATGGTCTTTTTCATAACTCAGAATCTCCTGTAACTAGATGCGCGAATGAGGCGAATTCGCCTCTACCGCGCCGTGAGACCTCCAGACGTGCGTAAACGCATCTTTACATTGACTTAACATTGAAATAATTCGCGCCAGACGCTTTATTCGCGTTTGGTGTGAACGCAGAATAAGAGGTCGCTTTCGACGTCACTGGGTCTTATAGGCGCGTAAAATTTCTGGTATTTTCTTTCTAGTTTTCGCAAAGCATACTGCACTTTTGGAATTCTTTATTTTCTTTTTCTGCTTGTTTGTGAGTTTTGTTACATCTATATTTTTTAATTGTTTAATTCTTTTAAAATTAATAGTTTACATATTTGGTTAAAATCGATTCCCTATTTTCATTTTCGAAACTTTTTTTGCTTGGTCCGATCGATTGTGCAATCGATTTTCGAACTAAAAGTGACAGCCCTAGTTCCTGGACCCGCGCATCCGGGATGACTACGACCCGAATGTTGAAGAGACCAAGAAACAGTCATCCTAGGTAGGAAAGCACAGTCATTTCCCCCCCCCGTGATAATTTATTTAGGCCTATTTTATTTTCTTATTCATTTTAAAAACGTTCTAATATTGGCTGGGCAATAAACGTTCTATGGTTCTTAATTGTTTGTTTCCACAGTTTGCCGATTTTCAGTTTTTTCAGACTATGCATTGTGGAATTTTTATTCGTTAATAAAAGGTTTGTATTAAATATCAGTGAGCTTTTTTTTTCGACCATGCAAGCAATTGACGGCGAATTGCTAAATGCCACTTAATCAAAATTGAAAGTGTAACGTGCATGCATTTATAAGCTATTTAAAAGCAATGAAGCAAAGAAAAGAGGAGTGTGTCTGTTAATAAATGAAGCAGACATGCGGTTTCGTTTAATACACAAATACTGAAGTGTGCATGACGCTCAGTGTTTTCAGCATCTGCTGCCTTCTAAATGAGGACATAAACACATGAACATCTCTAGAACTGCTCTGAGAGTCACTTCATGAGCATTTGACCTTTTGATTTGATTAAAACTACCATCATCTCACATACACAGAACTGTAAAGGTATTCACGGCAACCTGTCAATATAAAAGTCCGGTTTGATTTGAAATATATTTTTCAATAGAATGTATATAGCCTACTACTACTCAAATGAAATCAACATTATTTTTTAATGATTAATCACACAACATTTTTTCTTCAGGTTTTAATTTTAATAGTAAATCACCTTAATTTGCCACAAAATAAAGTTTGCTTAATTTTCAATAATTAAAATATAAATTAAATGTTTTATGCCTTCAGTTGATAATCAGAAAAATAAATAATACACAAAACAGAATTTATGAGTGAAAAAAGGCTACTTTAAGAAGACAATTAATAAATTGGTTGATACATTCAAATAATTAGACATGCTAAAACACAGAATTTGCTAACAAGAAAAAATATGTAAAGAAAAAAATGAAACTTTTTTCTAGGGCCCTTTTATTAAATGTGAAAAAGTTTCAAGATTTTAATTAATTAGACATGCTTCTTGATGAATATAATTTACTTTAACTATTAAAAAGGAGTTGCAATTTTTAAATGGAAAGAAACAGAATCCAGAAAAAATGTAAATGGAGCACATGTTAGACTGCACCCCATAAACACAATCAAGCCTAGAAAAAAAAAATCTTAACTTCAAGACTGTGTTTCACTTGTCTGGCTGTTTATCTGCATTTAATTCTGGGAAATTTAAGGATGAAATCGTCATCTGGCTTTGAGAAGTTTAGATGTCTATATTAAATTAGCAAAGCACCACACAGCCCACCCCAAGATGCATGCAAACTATCTGTCCCCAAAACAGCATCATTCCTGAAGGCCCCAACATTATCCACCAAACTGCTTTGGTGAATAAAGCCTACATGGCAGACCAGGGGTTGCTGAGTGGGAGCAGCCCCTGTTGTGGGACAGTTCCTAATTTCAGCACAGTAGAAGTCCTGATTCCAGTTGTGCTTGAGGCTAGGAGAAGTATGGTGGCTTCTAAAGCCTTTTCTCAAGGCTTTACATGCAAGATGTGTGAAACAGCAACAGTACAATTCACGATTTTATCAGAACTTTTTGTCCCGTTAATTTTACTATTTTGCAAGTTGTCTGAGCATTACAGTGAAACTAATTCCCTATCATAAAGAAAAAGCCTTTCAAGGTGGAAAAAAAGGCAGATATTTAGACCAAAGAGGGCGAAGATAAAAATCTTTGTTCTTATTTTTTAATAACAAAGATAAAAGAATGACAAAGATACACATTACAACTACACTTAATATAAAAAAAAAAAAAAAAAACAGTACTTTATTTTCAGGTACAATGGGTGTATGTAGCAGGAGCATTAAAGAAATTGAATGAACAAATATAAAAATAAAACTATATAAACTGATTCCTAAAGCAGCTGTATTAAATTTCTTTAGTCAAGAGCAGTGAGTGATTTTTCTCTGTGTTTTGTTGTTTTATTAACGTTAATTGAATAGTTCACCCAAAAATTAAAATTCTGTCAGCTGTCTGTTAATTCTGGCATAGCGTTTTATTTTTATACCACCATTTACTCACTCAAAAGTTTTAAATCTGAATTAGTTTATTTCTTCTTATGAACATAACTGCTAATTTGAGAAACATGGAAAACCAAACATTTGCTGGTCCACAGAGGCTTCCCACATTATTTTTTGCTACTATCAAATTGAATGTGGACCAGCAACTGTTTGGTTACCCACATTATTCAAAATATCTTATTTTGTGTTCAGCACAACAAAAACAACACGACAGGTGACAATTTTAGGATGATCTATCCCTTGACATTGATGACAGTAGGCTGCATGTTTATTAGGCCTACTGTCCCTTTAAGACCTGCACTCATCTAATATACAGGCATGTTTTTCCTCTCTCTCAATTGTTTACTTTAATTTTAGACAACTGAGTCTACATGTAAACCTTATGTTTTGACAGTATTAGCGCAAAAGATAACTTAGTTCAATCATCAGGCGCTGTTTGACAGGCTTTAGTGTGCACGCTTCAGGTGTATGTGGGCTCAGAAAAACCACAGGTCAGACCAGCACACGAATGAAACATTTAAAATCACATGTAAGTAAGGATGGAGTAACTCTACAACTGAGTTAACACTCCTGTGAATGCATGTGGCGCTGTACATAATATGATGATATAGGTTGACCGATAGTGGATTTTGCATTAAAATTTTTCTCCACTCATTTGATTAAAGTTTTATAATAAAAAAGCAAGCCAAATTAATTAAAATCATGAAACTTATACATTTTCACATCAATTTAATAAAAGTTTAACAAAAATTACATGTTTAAGGCCCTATGAAATGTTTAATGTTTTCTCACCATATTTTTTTTTCCAAATTCTGTGTTTTAGCATGTATAATTAATTGAACACATAAAACAACTTTATTTTATTTTTTTAATTTGTATTTGTTTTAAATTACTGAAAATTAAGCAAACTTTTTTGGCAAACAAAGAGGATTTACTATTAAAAATACAACATGGAAGAAATGTTGTGTGATTATTCCTTAAAAAAATCATGTTTATTTCATTTTAGTAGTAGTAGGACATTCTACTGAAAAATTGACTTAGAAACAAACCAGAATTTTATTTTGACGGCTTGCCGTGAATACCTTTACAATTCAGTGCATGTGATATGATGCTAGTTTTACTCAAATCAAACAGTCAAATGCTCATAAAGTGACCCTCAGAGCAGTTCTGGAGATATTGTTCATGTTTTCGTCCTCATTTAGTGACACACTGGAATCACTGCGAGCGTCAAGCTTGACAAATTCCATGACATTCCACGTTAAACTGTGAATTGATTCCATCAATGTTCTCCGCATCGCGGGAATCATAGGGCCCTACAATTATACCAGCACAATGTATACTCTCACACTTTAACTGCTTCTATTCTTGATCACTTGATTATCTAATCAAAATAAAAGAGCAGCGCTGAATCTAGGATAACTCACCGGTTTTACACACACTTGGGTTCAACTCAAGCAGCGGTCAAAATCGGTTTATTTATTCACCAAATGGACACAAGTTTACTTCAAGAATGAACAATGAGGCACAAATAAGTTTGAAGTTCAGTGTTTAAAAAAACAAAGCAAACAGAAAGAGCGATCTATATTATAGCTCTATAAATTAGGCATACAGACTTTATTGGAGACACAGAAAGACAAAGATTTAATGGAAAACTACGTGAATGGTAGGATGTTCTTTCAGCTGCATTTATATCAGAGTCTGAAGATTCTTGCTCTGTTAAGCGTGGAGCATCATGTGTCCAAACAAATGGCACATGTGGTCAGGGATTTCAGCCACTTCTCAGCCGCTCCAGCAACTGACACAACCCGGAAAACTATCGGCATGGATTTTTGCAGATAACCGATTGTTCCAGCAATCAACGATCAGTGTCGATTAATCAGAAAAAATTATGACTTGGTCGACATCTAATGATGGAGGCACCAGAACTGCAGCTGACAGAATGTGTGCTGTAGCACGATACTTCAATATTTCTTCAAAAGCAGATCATGGAGACATTTTTATCATACATGATCAAAAAAATCATCACATTGCACACCCCAAGCTAATAAATAACTTTATAAGCTTATGTCCCTGAGTGGGCCAGCTAGAGCCTGGGTTAGAACTCAATAAAATATTTCTGGAGAAACCTAAAAATGTCTGTCTGCCCCAAGTGGCAACCTCTCGCTCTCTCTCATGAAGCCAACAAGGACGTGCCTAAAACTGCAATTCATCGACTGGCCGCTAGAGGCTTGCTCCAAAAGGGAGTCAATCCCATAGCTTCCCCGTGTTAAAATGGCCAACTTTACAAAAGTAAAAAAAAAATGTTTACAGCCTGGTAGAAAAATTATTTTGGTTTATATAGCTAATTCTTCCCTTCATGACAATTGTGAGGGGGTGAATTTTTTATAACTCATCCGTTTAAATTATATGAATCCTTAAAGTGCTGCATAAGTAAGGGCGTGGACACTTTGAGCTTCAAAAACGCTCTTCAGAAAACTAAGGCTGACGTCTCAGGCACTACATCCATGTTTTAAACAGTCTATGGTTGGCCCCTATACAACCTGACATAGCTTTTGAGGTGAAGAGGTGGGGAGAAAAAAAAAAAAAAATTCACAGGTAATTGCCAAATACACAGTTCATCAAATCATACTCAAAAAGACTTGAGGCTGTAAAGGTGCTTCAACTAATGTACTTTTCAGTTTTTCCTTTATAAAAATATATATATATATATATATATATATATAGTGCCCTCCATAAGTATTGGAACAGTAAAGATAAAATTGTTCTGTTTGCTGTGGAGTCAATAAATCTGTAAATATTAGGGATGTCCCGATACCACTTTTCCACTTCCAATACCGAAGCTTTGACTATTTGCCAATTCCAATATCAATCCAATAATTTTTTATTTTATTCCTGAACTAATACTAAAATAAATGGAAGCACTTTGCTCAATTAGCCACCTATAAACATAAAAAAATCTTTGCCATTATTTTATCTTTGTTATAAAAAAAAAATAGAACAAAAGATACACATTACAAGTACACATAATTCACTAATAAAATAAGCAGTGTTTTGCAGGTACAATAGCATTTAACAGTAGCATTAAAAAAATTGAATGACCAAGTAAAAATGAAACAATTTATTATTTACAAATTACAATTGTACCTAGACATTCGCTTATGGCTATGATTTTAGTAATACAGTTCAGTATGTTTGATTTTATAGTCTCAAGTATTTAGAAATGAACCAAAAAGTTTACTACACAACCCTTACAAAAACTAATCCTTGGGTTTCATTGATGTCCTCATGTTTTTGTTGAAAAAATTATAGAGGCGAGTAATTCTATCGCAAAGAGGGTGCCAAAAATGAAAGATTTAAGTGGATATTTAAATTGTATTAATTAAGCGGAACATCGAAACACGTTATTAACTTAATGTTATCAAAATCCAAAGAAGTTTAACAGGAATATAATAGTACCTAAAAGTGATGCACAGGCTTCATCTTGGGATTTTTTCTTTTTCTTATCTCGGTGCCGGACTACTGTTGTCTTTAAGGGCAAAGTTGTCCATCAGTTACGATCAATTGCAGTCAGCCGACAGCCGCAAACATGAGGTTAGAGCGAGCACGCGTGCGGCTGCAAGAATGACGCGTCACATGTGCTGCACCTGTCTACTGTCTTCACCGTGAAACACATTTTTTATAAATCTGTTAACATCTTTATGTATACGTTAACATTACATATAAAACGAAAGTTTTTTTTTTGAGCAACTGAGTTGGTGCCCTCCTGGGAGTTGGTGACCTACTGCATACTCTGTAGGTATTCATGTCTATGTCCAGTACTGCTGCTCCCGCACAGTGTATGGTACTGAATCTGTCGGCTGTCGCAGTATATTCATTCTGTGGATAGAATGTGCGTGCAGCATAATACAATGATATTTCTTCAAAAGCAGATCGTGGAGACATTTTTATCATCCACGATCAAAAATATTCATATTGCACAGTACACCCCTTCCCTCAGAAGAAATCGCAGACTGAGGGCAGACCGGATCACAAGTGCACTTTAACTCTCATACTCATGCGACTATAATTGGCTACTACGGTTATCACGTGACGGGCGGCACGCTTAACTGGACGTCGCAGCAAGAGAAATGCTAATATTCAAGCATTAAGGCGATGATTTAAGCTAGATTTTCCCATGGTTTGTGTTGGATAGGTATCGGATCACATTTTTTTCTCCCTCCGATCTAGCGTTCTGGACCAGTATCTGCACGATAACGATGTCGTGGATCAGATCGGGACATCCCTAGTAAATATGATTAAAAGATTAAAACAAAACAACAAAATGTAATTTTATTACTGGGTGATAAAAGACAAAGACACTTAACCAGCTAAGAAGATCAGCACTTTTAGTTTGGGAGTTTCATCTCCCTATATGATGTGAGCATAAGTATTGGAACAGTTGCCACACAGGTCTTTCTAAGTGTTCAGTGTCCTGTTGTATTAATTCTTGTATTAATAAAAAACAGGGAATGTGTCTTATCAGTTATATCCATTGCTTCTGCATTCTTGATGAACTACAGAAAAAACTTGAATTTGAAAATTTGAAACAGGAGAATTTGAAACAGAATTAAGTGACAAAATAAGTTACATGACATACAGCCAAGTATGCTGACCCATACTCAGAATTCGTGCTCTGCATTTAACCCATTCAAAGCGCACGCACACAGCAGAGAACACACACACCATGAAACCACACATCCGGAGCAGTGGGAAGCCATTTATGCTGCGGTGCCCGTGGAGCAGTTGGAGGTTCGGTGCCTTGCTCAAGGGCACCTCAGTCGTGGTAGTGTTGGCCCGAGACTCGAACCCACAACCTTAGGGTTAGGAGTCAAACTCTCTAACCACTAGGCCACGACTTCCAGAAGCTACACAGCAAGATACACACCTCTGATCGGTACCAAAAATATAAAGGCAAGATTCTTCACAAATGTGAGCCAGTAGAGATTTGGAATTGAGTTGATGGACTGATGAGAAAAAGATTAACCTTAAAGTGATTGGAAAGCAAAAGTGTGGCAAAAAAAGGGAACTGCAAATAATCCTAAGTAGAGCCCGACCGATATATCGGCCAGCCGATATTATCGGCTGATATAAGGTAATTGCATTTAAATCGGCATCGGCATTTATAACGGCCGATGAAACATGAGAAACAGAGTCTCATGCTTCACTCATGTTATGAGTGTTGCATAGTGTGCCCACCAGAGGGAGCTCTGCAGCTCCAGAGTTAACAACAGCGCCAGAAGTCCACTACAGAAGAAAGCGATCAGCCAAGGAGATGTAACTTACTGTTTTGACGGTGAGTCTGTCGTTCATCATGTGAAATGATTGTAGATTTAGTTCATACCCTGTATATAAAAACTGTGTGGTAGTTCAAGCTAACGGTCCTATCATTATCACTTCTAAATATTCTGTAACATCACTTACAGCCGCTAATGCATTGCTATATTAGATTAGCCACAAAGCTAATATCATGTTTATCAGTGGAAGAGTGCGAACGTTAATAGGAGTTCAAACTATAACGTTAGCGTTTAACTTATTCTTATTCTATTGCGGTGTGTTTCCCACATAATGAGCGCGTAATTGGGCCTTTCACAGAGGACGCGGTATGCACGGCGCTTGCCGCTGGGCTCAGCGTTGCCCTTCAGATACAACGCGATTTGCGCTGCGCTATGGCGTAGGCGGAGTTTTAAAACGTTTAGCGGGAGCTCTTTCATATTCTGTTGTTCCTCCTTTCGGTCAGCAGCAAAGATGTATCTGTCCCGTTGTAAGAAGCAAGCGATAGCGCTAGTCCTGTTGATGATAATTAAGAGAGAAGAGGCTACCCTCAGGTCCAGAGAACAATTTGGTGAATTCAGGCTGGTTACGTTACTCTAACGCTAATATAGCTTCCTTTTTAGCAGGCCCCTTAAATGCTTGCTATTAACTTGTTTGAAGGTGGTTCTTCTCAAAATTGACAGCGGTGTGTTCATGACACTAACGTTAACCATTCAACTTCGAATTGATTCCGTAATCTTCCAGTAATAGTAGGCAAGACTATGTTTTGATTCAGACTGCACAAAGAGAAGAGGAGAAGATATACGGGTCTGTTGTGAATGTGTCTGTGAGAGCAAATATAGTGTAGTTACAGTAGGTGTAGTTACAGTACAGTAACTACAGTAGGTGCGTCAGAAATTATTAAACCAGAGGGGACATGTAAATAAATGTGAGCTGAACAAGCGCTTTTTTTTTTTTTACATATTGTTTCAAAGCAGCTTTACAGACATAACAGAAAAATGTTGCAATAATATTGTTAAATATAAGTAGGTAATACCTATTGCTTGACAAATAAAAAAAATATATATATTTCTCATTTTTGCCTATGTAGAAGATCCCAGTTTATTATTATCATAATTCTAATGATGACATGAGTAATGATACATGGTGATATTATTAATACACATGCTTATTCTTTCTCTGTCTCTCTTTCTGCCTACAGATGGCTGAAAAAGGTGAATGCTGTAGCAGCAAAGTGTGGGACTACTTCTGCAAATACTTTAACTTTAGTATTATAATTTATTTACAGTACACACACAGACTGTTAAAACCAGCTTCAACTGGAAGAAAGTAAAAGTGTTAAATGTTTAAAACCAGACTGTTTTTTGATCACTAAAAAATATATACTTTTGATGTGCAATTGTTTAGTAATTGAGATTGTAATCTAAGGCTTTTTTTTTTAACATAATCCATTCTGGAAAATGGTTTATACAGCCCACATACAGAGAACAGGCAGATATTTTGCTATTGAATGTTGTGTAAGTGCAGTTTATAGGAAATTGGTCTAATATCCAGATTATTTTAAAAATCAAAATATTGGCTTATAAATCGGCTCTTTTCAAGTTAATATCGGCATTGGCATCGGCCCCCAAAAATCCATATCGGTCGGGCTCTAATCCCAAGCATACAACCTCATGTGTAAAGCTTGGTGGAGGTAGTGTCATGGCATGGGCTATATCTCGAACAGAATCCAGATGCATTTTCACGATTTAACTTTTTCCTAACCCTGCAAATAAAAAGTTTTTTTTTTTATGTCTCAGTTGTTTCGATCGCACACATATATTCTAGCGATTCAAACTTACATCGCAGTCTGTTCATTATCAAAATAAAATACAGTCAACTAAACTGTAATAATAAAAACTCCATAATCATCGGGAAGGAGGAGGCGGGAACCAGCGGACAATCAAATGAAACTTTAATAATCATCAAATAAAAAAAACAGCGCATCAGCCCCTCACGGACGCACAAATAAAAAGCAAAACATAAAATAAAGCCCAGGCCAGGTCCTCTCTCGTCCTTCACTGTCGTCTCTCCAGTTTTATATCCTTCCATCTCCTCTGTGGGACTCAAGACCGGTGGTGGGTCGCAGGTGTCGCTGATTTCCCAATCACTCCACCGGCCTCGCTCGTGTTCCCACATCCCTCGGCCCCACCCCACTCGTCACATACCCCCATCGCCCCTAGCAGGCCGGGGGGTACCCTCGAGACTGCACTCTACCCCCCCCCCCCCCCTCCCTCCGGTGGGGAACGATCACGGGGCCCTGCGGGAACCTGGGGGTAAAACAGACGAGGCGAGAGAAAAGGAGATGGAAGGAGGAGCGACAGAGACGAGAGAGGGGAGAGAGAGGAACAAAAAAAAAATTCCGGTTCCCAGACGCACTGCTGCTCGGCCATCCACCAACTGGGTGATCTCCCCCGCGGTGCCTGGCGGTGGCACTGGACAGCCCTCGGCGGACGGCACGACACTCCTCCGCCGCCCGGTGGACGGCGACGGCTCCTCCGGTTTTGGGCAGCCGGCAGGAGTCCCCCGTTCCCTGCTCCTCCCCGTTCAGGCGGACGGCAGCAGGCTCCGGCTCTCTGGCGAACGGCGCCGACTCCTCCGCTCCCTCACGGACGGCAGCCGCCCCTCCACATCGCGGGCGGCTGGTAGCGAGCTCGACCGTCCCCGGCAACTCACTCCGGCACCGCGGATTCACCACAGCGGCGAGGGATCTTCAGCAGCGCGTCCCTCCTTCTCCCGGGCTTCGGCACCACTGTAATAATAAAAACTCCATAATCAATCGGGAAGGAGGCGGGAACCGGCGGACAATCAAATGTAACTTTAATAATCACCAATTAAACAAAACAGCGCATCAGCCCCTCACGGACGACTGATGCGCACAAATAAAAAGCAAAACATAAAATAAAGCCAGGCCTGGTTCTCTCTCGTCCTTCACTGTCGTCGCTCCAGTTTTATATCCTTCCATCTCCTCTGTGGGACTCAAGACCGGTGGTGGGTCGCAGGTGTCGCTGATTTCCCAATCACTCCACCGGCCTCGCTCGTGTTCCCACATCCCTCGGCCCCGCCCCACTCGTCACATAAACATTTAAAAGGTTACACTAGTCAGTTTAAATAGACCAGCTATACCGACAGGTTTCGGCCCGAGCCCAACAAGTACATTTTGCTTGACAGCTTTTTAAAAGCCCGAACCCGTTTACAGCCCGACATTATTCAAATGAATGCACGCACACAGCTCTTTTGACTTTTATCAAGAATGAGTCATTTATGGGGAAAAAAGGATAAATTGTATCTGTGAATGGAAATATTGTATTGTTTTGCTTTTCCCAATAAAAAGAAAGTTAAAAAAAAAAAAAAGAATGAGTCATTTATACATGTTTTAATTTATTCATAACTAACTTAGACCACTTGGAAGTTAGAATTAAGAAATAAACACCTTAACATCTCAGCACTCTAAATAAGCATAGGCTCATTTAGCCTATAAATAGACCAACGCACCAATAAAAACAAGTCTTTTTTTAACAAATCAAATTAAGATAAATTTTTAATTAAGATGGGTTTTTGGCAATAATGAAATTAAGATTAAGGCTCCGCTGGATTTGCTTCCCCACTAGCAGATGATATTTAATAAAAGAATAATGCCAACATTAGCGTAAAAACTCTGTCCACATTATGCATTTAAGACTCAATGAACATTTAGTTATCATTTGAAAAACCTTTACTCACAGAGATTAGGCTAAGCCTACATGTTTTTGAGGAGAAGAATTATTGAATCCACTGTAAATGGCTTCAGCACGTTCCTGTGCTCACTGATGGTGCGTCATTATTCACTCATTCTCAGTATAGACATGGTCAAAACCTTTCCACACCTCAGACTTTGCTTTAGTTGCTGGTGCAACCAAAACGTAATCGCCAGAGGCAAGCCTCCATTTCACCTACTCGGCATCCATTTTCGCATCTTTCTCGCGATAATCGAAACACATCACACGACTGCTCGTTTACCTCGAAAACCCGAGCGCAAACCCGAGCCCGGCCCAAGCCCGCGTAAGATGATATAAATTAAGCCCCATCGGGTTCCGTCGGGTTCAGGCAAAGATCTTCAGCTCTATCACTTAATGTGCAGCGCAGTCACACGCACGCCACAGTTACGTTTGGAATAATTTTATTTTAAATGCCATAATGTCAGTTGAAAACATTGCAATTGTGTTTTACAATACAACAACAAGCACCACAAAACCATTTAAGGAGGCTCGTTTAGTGGTCTCCATGCCAGAAATCAGTCAACAAAGTAAATGACCTCAAAAGTATGGCGTGCTCTCTTGATTTTATCAAATGATCATAATCACATCTATTCTTTTTATAATCCTGCTACTAGCATTTAATTCAGACTAAAACCCCATTATTTCAAGTGAGAAAGCGTTGTGTGTGTGTGTGTGTGTGTGTGGCTTTTGCACATCCTGTCATGTCAGTGACTGCTGCCTGCAATAGAGGCATTTTGCAGCATTATGGTTAACAATTAATCGATTAATTGATCGTTAATTTAACCCTCTGAGGTCTAAGGGTATTTTTGGAACCTGGGGAAGTTGTCATGCCCTGACATTTGTGCTTTTTTCAGTTGCTTATACATCTAAATGGCTAAAGTCTCACTAATCAGCACAAATTGTGCTATGCTAATATGTGAGCAGCATGTATGTACATGATTGTGTTTTTGAGAAAAAAAAAAGTTATGCGTAGTTAGTGAAAAACCAAAAATGTTAAATCACTTGAAAAAACACAAAGAACATTGGTTCCCGGGACTTTTGAGAACTGCAGCTTGTAGCCTAGAATTCTTCTTTCTAAATTATGTGAAAATCATCTCGTTTACTCACTCACAGAGAAAAATATACTGATTTAAATTTTCTAAGACACTTTTTGTTGGTAAAAGTCATATGCGAGTAGGAGTTAACTATCATGAAAATCATTGTGATTTACACCTGAGAAGACAAAAGGCCTGCATAATGAGCCTTTCAGTCAGCTGTGTGACTGAGAGGGGAAGAGTTACAAGAAAGAATGTGAGGACAAAATAAATGTATACAATTTTATGTTTGTAGTTTATTTAGAATCCATTTAATTATCCCACAACATAATTGAATATTCACTTGCGAATGCAGTTAAACAGTTTATTAGGAACAATCAAAGCTTACTTTCAAAGCTGATTTATTTTGCATCATTACTCCAGTCACACAATCCTTCAGAAATCCTTTTAACAATCTGATTTTCTACAAAAAAAAAAAAAAAACATTTATTGTTATTACTATCATTATCATTATTATTATTATTATTGTTGAAAATACCTGAGAATATTCTTTCAGGTTTTTTTTTGGGGGGGGGGGGTAAATTGAAAGAACAGCATCGTTTGTTACATTTGTTACAGTTACATTTATTTGTTACATTTATATTAGTTACATCAAGCTTTTGAATGGTAGTGTATATTGATCCCACCATCATCGAATCTGTGTTATTACTGTTATTATAAACGACATTGTTGCTACTTTATAAAGAATGACCATATTACAGTCATTCACAGAACTGATTAAAGTCAATGACAGACAGCACTTATGTTAACTAAATATCAGAGTGATTGACAGGGATACATTATAAACATTATGAGTGGTTTTGTATTAAATAATGACCCAGATCATGAAATACATTTATTATGGAAGCACAACTTGGGAAATGAGAGCAACCAAGGAGCATGTGAAAGCTTTGGATTTATTTTAAATAATTTTAATGTTCTTCAATGTTATCCATATTTTTTTGTGGCTACTTTTTTGTATATTTTTTTTTTTATAAGTATCGGTTCAGGCACCGTTTAGGCACTGGTACCATTTTAAAAGTATCGAAATGGCACCGGTATCATAAAAAACCCAACCCTCTATGGAACTCACTGTGAACCAGCAACTGTTTGGTTCTCTTAAGAGAGCTCTCTCGTACTGCGTCTTAGCTAAGACGCTACGGGAAAAGTCTCTTTCCACGAAATACTGAAGCAAAACATTATCCTTAACTTTGTATTTTTGTAAAGCGCATTTGCAGCAGTACACAGCCATAGGCGAGACGGCTTGCTCGCTCATTGGCTGTTCTGCGGCAACTGCACAGCCTATCGAGCGCAGGCTGATGCAACATCAGACCAATAAGGGCACGCCCTTCTTGCCACTTCCCGCCGAAACGGGTGTGGCCCAACCTATAAAAGGAGCTCGAAAAGGCTGACTCACCTGATTTTTTCATCTCTTCAGCGAAGCTCACGCATCGCTGGATCACGAAGGAAGCAAGCGCCATCTGATAGGCATCTCAGCGGGACGAGCCACTTCTGAAATTGCTGGCCTTCGCCGCCTTCCACTGCCGTTCCTGCTGCGCTCTCCTGTTCTCGCTCTACTGGACGTCGCCCCGCGACGCGGGGACCGCGGCAGAGGATTACGGTGAGGCCGGGAGCCCCGAAGCCATCCTAAGAAAGCACCGGTGTACGAGTCGCCGTGGCCGAACTCTCACCTAAGCGCGCCGCTGTTTCAGTTCCAGGGATTGTGACTGTTTCAGCGTCTTTTGCAATGCGCAAGCCTGTACGGTTGCCCGCTTGCCTGTACACAAAAACCGTTATCACGGCTACCCAGATATTTCCCGAAAAGGTGTAATTTCTGGTGTCCCGGCCATGGCCGATGGTGCTATAAATGTAGTGACGATGCCCACTGCTCAGTGCCCATCTCCACATATAAGCACAGCCCTTCACACAGGGCTCGCGCCCATAAGAGCGACTCTAGTCGATCGCGCGCACTGCATAGTAAACATGCCCACTCCTCAGTGCCCACAATCACTATGTCACACGCGTCATGTGGTTTCTGTAAAAACGAAACCCGTGCACGTTCGTCCGGCCACGGCCGATGGTGCTATAAATGTAGTGACCTTGCCCACTCCTCAGTGCCCATCTCCACATATAAGCACAGCCCTGCACACAGGGCTCGCGCACATAAGATCGACTCAGGTCGGTCGCGCGTTCCACATAGTAAACGTGCCCACTCCTCAGTGCCCACATACACTATGTCACACACGGCGCGGGGTTTCTGTAAAAACGAAGCCCGTGCACGTGCGCTCTGCCCAGGCAGACAGCGAGTCGAAAGTGGTAAATGTGCACACTTGCAGCCCACAGTTACTCGCAGACATCACAAGTCCCACGGGACCCGCTCAGCCCTCCCCCAATCGGTTAAGCACCGGGACGGGGTCGAGGAGCTCCCCGCCTCAAATGCCACAGGCGTAACGCCCATGGTGCAGCGCACCCAAGCGCCGCCGTTGCCAGCGCGCTTCGCATCCAGCCCTTAGCCATTCATGCAGATGCATGGTCAGCGCTTCCAGGGGTTTCGGATTGGGTGCTAGGCATTATAAAGAGAGGCTACTCGCTACAGTTTATTCGACGCCCCTCCGCGCTTTTTAACGCGCGTCGAAACTACGGTCAAAACAGAAGTAGCACACATACTTCGGGCCGAAATATCAAAACTGTTGAGCAAAGGGGCTGTAGAGCCTGTGTCTCGAGCTCAAAGCGAGGGGGGGCTGTACAGCAGATACTTTCTGGTGCCCAAGAAAGCCGGGGGTCTCAGGCCCATACTGGATCTAAGACAGCTGAACAAGGCATTGGTGAAACGCAGTTTCAGAATGCTTACGACCAGGAAGCTCCTCGCGCAGATTCACAGAGGAGACTGGTTCATGTCAATAGATCTGAAGGATGCGTATTTTCAAATACAGATAGCATCAAGTCACAGGCGATATTTGAGATTCGCCTTCGAGGGCCAGGCATACCAGTTTACAGTCCTGTCGTTCGGCTTGTCTGTGGCTCCTCGTATTTTTTTGAGGTGCATGGACGCAGCGCTCGCTCCTCTCAGACTCAGAGGCGTGCGAGTGCTGAACTATTTGCATAAACTGGCTGATTCTGGCTCAATCACGAGCGGAGCTCGTGGAGCACAGGGCTGTTTTACTCGATCACCTCGAGAAGCTCGGTCTCAGTGTCAATTGGACGAAGAGTTTGCTGAACCCCAGTCAGACGATACTGTTTTTGGGTATAGCTCTGAACTCATGTTCCATGACGGCGCGGCTGTCACCACAGCATGCGTTGGGCATTCAGCGCGCAGAGAGTTCTCTCCGCTGCGGCGCGACCGTTTCGCTCAAACATTGTCAGAAGATGCTGGGTCTCATGGCCTCAGCATCTCCGGTTCTGCAGCTGGGCCTGCTCCGCATGCGCCCCCTGCAGCTCTGGCTGAAAGCGCGGGTACCGCGCAGAGCGTGAGTATCTGGCCAACTGCGTCTCAAGGTCGATCAGGGCTGCGTCACAGCCCTGAAACCCTGGACAGCAAACGGCTGGTACCAATCAGGTGTAAGCCTGGGGACTTCCTCGAATGTGAAGATGGTGTCGACGGACGCCTCCACTTCGGGATGGGGAGCGCTGCTCGAGGGCAGACCGTCCTTTGACGTTCGGACAACATGTCTGTGGTGTCCTACATAAATCGCCAGGGCGGTCTCGGGTCCCGAAACCTGTACAGGCTGGCGGAACACCTCCTGGTTTGGGCTCAGCGCAACTTGCGCTCGCTGAGGGCAGTTCATGTGCCTGGGCTACAGAATCTGGGTCCAGACAGGCTGTCCAGAGACAATGTTCCCACGGGCGAATGGTCTCTACACCCGCAAACAGTCCGGCTGTTGTGGGAGATATTTGGCAGGGCGGAGGTGGACCTCTTCGCGTCCCACGAAAACGCTCGCTGCCCCGCGTTCTTTTCCAAGAACGAAAGCGCGCTGTCAAGGAGATGGCCGTGCTGCCCGCTTTATGCTTTCCCTCCCGTCTCCCTCCTTTCGCAGGTGATAGAACGGGTGAGAGAAACGAGATGTTCAACACTGCTTTTAGCACCTTTTTGGAAGAACCAACCGTGGTTCCCAGATTTGATGCAGTTAGCAGACATCGCCCCGTGGCCAGTGCCGTTGAGGAGGGACCTCCTCTCGCAGGCCAGGGGTTCGATTTGGCACCCTCAGGAGCACAGGACCACAGGACCTCAGGACCACAACCGGAGTTGTGGTCCCTCTATGTGTGGGCGCTCAACGGTTACCCGCTGATCTCGCAGTCGGAGTGCTAAATACCATCACTCAGGCTAGAGCTCCGTCGACACGACGGCTGTATGCCTCGAAGTGGTCGGTGTTCTCCAGCTGGTGCACAGCTCGGGGATGTTCACCCCTTAGTTGTGAGGTGACAGAGGTTCTCTCCTTTCTACAGGAGCTGTTGGATAAGGGCAGAGCCTCATCCACGCTCAAAGTTTATGTGGCGGCCATCGCAGCGTTTTCTGAAACAGCGCTCGGTCAGTCAATAGGAAGGAACGATTTGGTCATCCGCTTCCTTAGAGGAGCTAGGAGGCTGAATCCTCCCAGACCTCCGTCAGTCCCTATGTTGGACCTCGCGGCGGTTTTGGAGGCCATGAAGGGTCCCCCTTTTGAGCCTATCCAATCAATTAGCCTCCAGCATCTGTCGTTCAAGACAGTATTCTTGTTGGCTCTCGCTTCAGTGAAGCGTGTGGGTGACCTGCACGCGCTCTCGGTGAGCCTGAGTCATTTTGGGCATAATGACTCAAGGGTCATACTCAAACCTAGGCACGTTTATGTGCTGAAGTCCCTCAGCACGCCGTTTTCGGGCTCAGGTTATTGCCGTCTGCCCTGTCCGTGTCAGGAGAGGATAGAGACTCGAGTCTTCTTTGCCCTGTTATGGTTTTAAGAGCGTATGTGTCTCGCTCCGCTGTCTTTCGACAGACTGAGCAGCTGTTTGTCTCATTCAGTGGACGTTCCAAGGGAATGGCTGTTTCGAGACAGACTCGATCCAGATGGATAGTTGACGCCATAGCCTTAGCTTATGCTTCCAGGGGCCTTCAGTGCCCACTGGGCGTCAGAGCACACTCCACAAGGGGCGTCGCCTCTTCGTGGGCGTGGTCTACTGGGATCTTCTTGCTGGATATATGTATGGCGGCAGGATGGGCCTTGCCGTCTACATTTATCAGGTTCTATAACCTGGAGGTTCCCGCCTTGCAAGCAAGGCTGCTGTCGGTATAGTCGAATCAGGGCCCTGATTGGAACTCTTAGATCGCGAGCGTTATGCGCTGCCGACTGTTATATGGGCAGTATTGCATAACCCGCATTGCCACATTGGTCAGGCCTTGCCTCGGCTGTGTGATGTCATATTGCCGCATCTGCGGATGATGCTAGATATGGGACGGAGGGCTTCCCCCCTTCCTGTCCTGGACTCTCTGTGAGTCCCTCGGGTGACTGTGCACTGTAAATCCTGGGCGTTGCTTCAGGTTTATTGGTGTGTGATACACTATGTCACACACGGCGCGGGGTTTCTGTAAAAACGAAGCCCGTGCACGTGCGCTCTGCCCAGGCAGACAGCGAGTCGAAAGTGGTAAATGTGCACACTTGCAGCCCACAGTTACTCGCAGACATCACAAGTCCCACGGGACCCGCTCAGCCCTCCCCCAATCGGTTAAGCACCGGGACGGGGTCGAGGAGCTCCCCGCCTCAAATGCCACATGCGTAACGCCCATGGTGCAGCGCACCCAAGCGCCGCCGTTGCCAGCGCGCTTCGCATCCAGCCCTTAGCCATTCATGCAGATGCATGGTCAGCGCTTCCAGGGGTTTCGGATTGGGTGCTAGGCATTATAAAGAGAGGCTACTCGCTACAGTTTATTCGACGCCCCTCCGCGCTTTTTAACGCGCGTCGAAACTACGGTCAAAACAGAAGTAGCACACATACTTCGGGCCGAAATATCAAAACTGTTGAGCAAAGGGGCTGTAGAGCCTGTGTCTCGAGCTCAAAGCGAGGGGGGGCTGTACAGCAGATACTTTCTGGTGCCCAAGAAAGCCGGGGGTCTCAGGCCCATACTGGATCTAAGACAGCTGAACAAGGCATTGGTGAAACGCAGTTTCAGAATGCTTACGACCAGGAAGCTCCTCGCGCAGATTCACAGAGGAGACTGGTTCATGTCAATAGATCTGAAGGATGCGTATTTTCAAATACAGATAGCATCAAGTCACAGGCGATATTTGAGATTCGCCTTCGAGGGCCAGGCATACCAGTTTACAGTCCTGTCGTTCGGCTTGTCTGTGGCTCCTCGTATTTTTTTGAGGTGCATGGACGCAGCGCTCGCTCCTCTCAGACTCAGAGGCGTGCGAGTGCTGAACTATTTGCATAAACTGGCTGATTCTGGCTCAATCACGAGCGGAGCTCGTGGAGCACAGGGCTGTTTTACTCGATCACCTCGAGAAGCTCGGTCTCAGTGTCAATTGGACGAAGAGTTTGCTGAACCCCAGTCAGACGATACTGTTTTTGGGTATAGCTCTGAACTCATGTTCCATGACGGCGCGGCTGTCACCACAGCATGCGTTGGGCATTCAGCGCGCAGAGAGTTCTCTCCGCTGCGGCGCGACCGTTTCGCTCAAACATTGTCAGAAGATGCTGGGTCTCATGGCCTCAGCATCTCCGGTTCTGCAGCTGGGCCTGCTCCGCATGCGCCCCCTGCAGCTCTGGCTGAAAGCGCGGGTACCGCGCAGAGCGTGAGTATCTGGCCAACTGCGTCTCAAGGTCGATCAGGGCTGCGTCACAGCCCTGAAACCCTGGACAGCAAACGGCTGGTACCAATCAGGTGTAAGCCTGGGGACTTCCTCGAATGTGAAGATGGTGGCGACGGACGCCTCCACTTCGGGATGGGGAGCGCTGCTCGAGGGCAGACCGTCCTTTGACGTTCGGACAACATGTCTGTGGTGTCCTACATAAATCGCCAGGGCGGTCTCGGGTCCCGAAACCTGTACAGGCTGGCGGAACACCTCCTGGTTTGGGCTCAGCGCAACTTGCGCTCGCTGAGGGCAGTTCATGTGCCTGGGCTACAGAATCTGGGTCCAGACAGGCTGTCCAGAGACAATGTTCCCACGGGCGAATGGTCTCTACACCCGCAAACAGTCCGGCTGTTGTGGGAGATATTTGGCAGGGCGGAGGTGGACCTCTTCGCGTCCCACGAAAACGCTCGCTGCCCCGCGTTCTTTTCCAAGAACGAAAGCGCGCTGTCAAGGAGATGGCCGTGCTGCCCGCTTTATGCTTTCCCTCCCGTCTCCCTCCTTTCGCAGGTGATAGAACGGGTGAGAGAAACGAGATGTTCAACACTGCTTTTAGCACCTTTTTGGAAGAACCAACCGTGGTTCCCAGATTTGATGCAGTTAGCAGACATCGCCCCGTGGCCAGTGCCGTTGAGGAGGGACCTCCTCTCGCAGGCCAGGGGTTCGATTTGGCACCCTCAGGAGCACAGGACCACAGGACCTCAGGACCACAACCGGAGTTGTGGTCCCTCTATGTGTGGGCGCTCAACGGTTACCCGCTGATCTCGCAGTCGGAGTGCTAAATACCATCACTCAGGCTAGAGCTCCGTCGACACGACGGCTGTATGCCTCGAAGTGGTCGGTGTTCTCCAGCTGGTGCACAGCTCGGGGATGTTCACCCCTTAGTTGTGAGGTGACAGAGGTTCTCTCCTTTCTACAGGAGCTGTTGGATAAGGGCAGAGCCTCATCCACGCTCAAAGTTTATGTGGCGGCCATCGCAGCGTTTTCTGAAACAGCGCTCGGTCAGTCAATAGGAAGGAACGATTTGGTCATCCGCTTCCTTAGAGGAGCTAGGAGGCTGAATCCTCCCAGACCTCCGTCAGTCCCTATGTTGGACCTCGCGGCGGTTTTGGAGGCCATGAAGGGTCCCCCTTTTGAGCCTATCCAATCAATTAGCCTCCAGCATCTGTCGTTCAAGACAGTATTCTTGTTGGCTCTCGCTTCAGTGAAGCGTGTGGGTGACCTGCACGCGCTCTCGGTGAGCCTGAGTCATTTTGGGCATAATGACTCAAGGGTCATACTCAAACCTAGGCACGGTTATGTGCTGAAGTCCCTCAGCACGCCGTTTTCGGGCTCAGGTTATTGCCGTCTGCCCTGTCCGTGTCAGGAGAGGATAGAGACTCGAGTCTTCTTTGCCCTGTTATGGTTTTAAGAGCGTATGTGTCTCGCTCCGCTGTCTTTCGACAGACTGAGCAGCTGTTTGTCTCATTCAGTGGACGTTCCAAGGGAATGGCTGTTTCGAGACAGACTCGATCCAGATGGATAGTTGACGCCATAGCCTTAGCTTATGCTTCCAGGGGCCTTCAGTGCCCACTGGGCGTCAGAGCACACTCCACAAGGGGCGTCGCCTCTTCGTGGGCGTGGTCTACTGGGATCTTCTTGCTGGATATATGTATGGCGGCAGGATGGGCCTTGCCGTCTACATTTATCAGGTTCTATAACCTGGAGGTTCCCGCCTTGCAAGCAAGGCTGCTGTCGGTATAGTCGAATCAGGGCCCTGATTGGAACTCTTAGATCGCGAGCGTTATGCGCTGCCGACTGTTATATGGGCAGTATTGCATAACCCGCATTGCCACATTGGTCAGGCCTTGCCTCGGCTGTGTGATGTCATATTGCCGCATCTGCGGATGATGCTAGATATGGGACGGAGGGCTTCCCCCCTTCCTGTCCTGGACTCTCTGTGAGTCCCTCGGGTGACTGTGCACTGTAAATCCTGGGCGTTGCTTCAGGTTTATTGGTGTGTGATCCCTGCGTGCACGGCATTTTACTAAGGGTTCCCGTAGCGTCTTAGCTAAGACGCAGTACGAGAGAGCTCTCGTAAGAGAATGTACTCGGTTACTAACGTAACCTCGGTTCTCTCTAGAAGAGCGAACGAGTACTGCGTTCTCTGCCGTGCATACGATTCACTCTGGTTCGCTTCGGCGATTAAATAAATCAGGTGAGTCAGCCTTTTCGAGCTCCTTTTATAGGTTGGGCCACACCCGTTTCGGCGGGAAGTAGCATGAAGGGCACGAAGCGCCCTTATTGGTCTGATGTTGCATCAGCCTGCGCTCGATAGGCTGTGCAGTTGCCGCAGAACAGCCAATGAGTGAGCAAGCCGTCTCGCCTATGGCTGTGTACTGCTGCAAATGCCCTTTACAAAAATACAAAATTAAGGATATTTTTTTGCTTCAGTATTTCGTGAAAAGAGACTTTTCCCGTAGCGTCTTAGCTAAGACGCAGTACTCGTTCGCTCTTCTAGAGAGAACCGAGGTTACGTTAGTAACCGAGTACGTTTTCCACCTTCTTTAAAATAGTTTATGTTAGGAGAAGGATACTCATTCAGGTTTAAAACAACTTTTGAGAGAGCACATGTACATAAAAGTACATAAAAAAAACACTAACCTATTTTAATTTTGGAGTAAATTATTCCTTTAATGGTAACAAAACACCAAACACAAAGAGAAAAATCACTCAAAGTCATTCTGCTTCACGCTGAATCACACATGCACAGTATCATCAGCTCCTCGGTTCTTGAATCGGACGCGTCTGACAGAAAACGAAATCTGGCTCGGCTCGGTGTTCATCTTCAGTTCTCTCTTCACAGCAGTTCAGTCAGTGTACTGTTTGAGTAAATGAATTACTCTGGGATATTGATTTGTTTGAACTCAGAGGGAGTGTCAGCCACATAAAAAAAGTTAACAGCTTAAGTCATTTGTGGATTAATACGTGTGACGAGTGGGGCGGGGCCGAGGGACATGGGAGCGAGGCCGGGGGAGTGATTGGAGATGAACTACACCTGTTCGTCCCACCGGTCTCGAGGCCCATGGAGGAGATGGAAGGATATAAAACTGGAGCGACGACAGTGAAGGACGAGAGAGGACCAGGCCTGGGCTTTTAGTTGTGTTTTGGGTTTTATTTGCGCGCACCAGTCGTCCGTGAGGGGCTGGTGCGCTGGTTTTGTGTTTATTTTGCTTTATTAAAATGTTGTTGATTGTCCGCCGGTTCCCGCCTCCTTCTTCCGGATGAATATGAAGGTTTTATCATTACAGTGGTGCCGAAGCCCGGGAGAAGGAGGGACGCGCTGCTGAAGATCCCTCGCCGCTGTGGTGAATCCGCGGTGCCATCGAGCTGGCGAGGAGTGTGCCGCCATGGACGCTCGAGGCGGTGGGCTGGAGCGAGTTGCCGGGGACAGGCGAGCTCGCTACCGGCCGCCCACGATGTGGAGAGACGGCTGCCGTCCGTGAGGAAGCGGAGGAGTCGGCGCCGTTCGCCAGGTGGCCGGAGCCTGCTGCCATCCGCCGGAACGGGGAGGAGCAGGGAACGGGGGACTCCTGCCGGCTGCCCAAAACCGGAGGAGCCGTCGCCGTCCACCGGGCGGCGGAGGAGTGTCGTGCCGTCCGCCGAGGGCCGTCCAGTGCCACCGCCAGGCACCGCGGAGGAGATCGCCCAGCTGGTGGAGGGCCTTGCAGCGGTGCGTCTGGGAACCGGAATTTTTTTTTTTTCCCTCTCTCCCCTCTCTCGTCTCTGTCGCTCCTCCTTCCATCTCCTTTTCTCTCGCCTCGTCTGTCCTACCCCCAGGTTCCCGCAGGTCCCCGGAGGGGAGGGGGGGGGGGGGGGAGTAGAGCACAGTCTCGGGAGTTCCCCCGGCCTGCGAGGGGCGATGGGGGTATGTGACGAGTGGGGCGGGGCCGAGGGACATGGGAGCGAGGCCGGTGGAGTGATTGGAGATGAACTACACCTGTTCGACCCGCCGGTCTCGAGGCCCATGGAGGAGATGGAAGGATATAAAACTGGAGCGACGACAGTGAAGGACGAGAGAGGACCAGGCCTGGGCTTTTAGTTGTGTTTTGGGTTTTATTTGCGCGCACCAGTCGTCCGTGAGGGGCTGGTGCGCTGTTTTTGTGTTTATTTTGTTATTAAAATGTTTTTGATTGTCCGCCGGTTCCCGCCTCCTTCTTCCGGATGAATATGAAGGTTGATATCGTTACAATACGTATTGGAGGCGCGAACCGTTTTAAATGATTCAGTTCGATTTGGTGAACTGGTTCAAAAAGATCCGGTTACATCGAATGATTCGTTCGCGAACCGGATATCACAAACTGCTTTGTTTTGAACTCTCTCACAACAGACACGGAAGAGAAGACAATGCTGAATAAAGACGTAGTTTTTGCTATTTTTGGACCAAAATTTATTTTCAATGCTTCAAAAATTCTAACTGACCCTCTGATGTCAAATGGACTACTTTGATGATGTTTTTCTTACCTTTCTGGACATGGACAGTATACCATACACACAGTTTCAATGAGGGACTGAGAGCTCTCGGACTAAATCTAAAATATCTTAAACTGTGTTCCGAAGATAAACGGAGGTCTCATGGGTTTGGAACGACATGAGGGTGAGTTATTAATGACATAATTTTCATTTTTGGGTGAACTATCCCTTTAATGTAACAAGCCTTGTCTTTATTATAGGGACATTAGTTTGGCTATGATGCTTAAACAGCTTGCAAAATAGAAAAACCAACATGATAAAAAAAAAAAAAAAAAAAAAAAAAAAAATGCACATTTACATTTTTGCCTTATTGCCCACTTTAACAAACCAATAAACCCTAACCCCCATCCCCCCCACAAACCATCACCCACCAAAGTATTTGCCAGGAATGTATTATTATTGTTCAGCAGAATGTATATAGCCTACTATTATTATTGTTTAAAGGAATAATCACACAACATTTCTTCCATGTTTTAATTTTATTAGTAAATTTACCAAAAAATTCAGTTTACTTAATTTTCAATAATTAAATTAAGTGAATGATTTATGCCTTCATTTGATAACCAGAAAAAATGTAAATACACAACAGAATTTCTGAGAAAGAAAAAAAACCTTCCATGAGGCTATTTTAAGAAAAAATTGAATAAATTAAGTTGTTTTTATGCATTTATATAATTAGACATGCTAAAACACAGAATTAGGTAACAATAAAACATATGGTGAAGAAAAAATAAAACATTTCATAGGGCCTTAAACATGTATTTTTTGTTCAACTTTTTGTTAAACAATTGTTTTGAAAATTGTGAAAAGTGTTATGATTTTAATTAATTAGACATACTTTTTGGTTAATACAATTAAATTTAACCATTAAAAAGGAGTTGAGAAAAATTAAAACAAAAATAATGGAATCCAGAAAAATTAAAATGGAAAAAACAGAATTTGGAAAAAAATACAACTGATTTCATAGGGCCCTATAAATAAACATTTATTTATTATTAATGACCTCTGACAAAAGTCCCCTGGTTATTTAAATGCTTAAAAAAACACAATAAATAAATAATCCTTTTAATATAAGACAGTCAACACTAACTAGAAAATGCCAAGAAAACAATTATGTATATTCTTAAATATATTTTTAAAGATGTAACGTTAATGGTAAAATCAAAGTCCAGACCATTACACTGAATGACAATTTTACACTTTGGAACAATATTTCCCCCATATTTTACATTTTATTGTCTCAAAAGTTATTTGAAATATTAAAGTAGACAATTAACTTGCATTTAATATGTTGTGTGTGTGTGTGTGTGTGTGTGTGTGTGTGTGTGTGTGTGTGTGTGTGTGTGTGTGTTTAAAATGACATTGGCAAATGTAATTTGATGCGGACTCGTCATCCAAACATCATACTACTAACGTTACATAACCCTACCATTACATTAACGTTACTATACAGGTTGCTTTTTAATGGTGTAAACGGGGCTTCATTTTTCGTCTCTAATATTCATCTAATTTCGTGCCTCATTTGAATATAAAGATTTCTCTAAAAAATCTAGGAGCTCGCGCTCTTTTTACATCATCCACAAACAGTTATCCAACCTGAGATGCGTCGTCAGGATGTCCGTGTCCATGATCTTGTTCCACACCGTTAACCTCCACTTCAAACACCCCTGCCATCTTCTACGCTTACAATCAGACTATTCAATACACTTCCGGGTTAACGTTACGTTGGTGCAACCCACCTTCTACCTCTTCGGGATTTAACGGAAGCTTGCATCCAAATGCGTTGCACTCATATGGTTGCACTACTGCCATCTTCCGGATGTATTGTACTGTCTATGGGAAAAACAGTGTTTGGAGTTTTTTTTTTTTTTTTTTAGAATAATATCAATTTAAAAAACGTAAATGGGGAACAATAACTTGCATATGACAAAATATACACTTTTACAATCACATCTCCATCATACATAAATGTCCGTGTATATATCACTACATACAATAACAACAATCAAAAAAAACATTCTTTAAACATTTCAGGGGGTGGCAAGTAAAAGAAAGAGAAAAAAAAAAGCCCCAAATTTTTTACCAGTCTTAAAAGGAAAGAGACTCATGAATGGTTTTATACAATTCCGCATGAGATTGATTATCTTTGGATAAATGTTTCAAAGATTCTAAGTATTTTTTACATTAATTTTTAAAGCAGTTTAAAGTGGGTTTACTGTTATCCCACTTACTTCTGTATATGATATTTACCCATTGTAATAATAAGGTTTAACATCAATGACCTATTTTTTGAAAGACCATCTACATCAGCAAAAACCAAAACCTGAAACAAAATTATTTATGGAATATCAGTGTTGATATCAACACTGAACTTTAATGTGACTGGACAAGAGAAATATGAATGTTCAATGGTTTCAGGCTCCTCTAAACAAAAAACACATGGATCTACCTCAAAACGGAATATTTTCCATAACATTTCAGCAGCTGGATACACATCATTAATAAAAACCCAATTCCAAAAAAGTTAGGACACTGTACAAATTGTGAATAAAAACAGAATGCAATGATGTGGAAGTTTCACATTTCAATATTTTATTCAGAATACAACATAGATGACATAAGAAATGTTTAAACTGAGAAAAGTTAAGGGAAAAATAAGTTGATTTTAAATTTCATGGCATCAACATATCTCAAAAATGTTGGGACAAGTCCACTGTGTGGTATCCCCTCTTCTTTTTATAACAGTCTGCAAACATCTGGGGACTGAGGAGACAAGTTGCTCAAGTTTAGGAATAGGAATGTTGTCCCATTCTTTTCTAATACAGGCTTCTAGTTGCTCAACTTTCTTAGGTCTTCTTTGTTCCTCTTTATGATGCGGCAAATGTTTTCTATGGATGAAAGATCTGGACTGCAGGCTGGCCATTTCAGTAACAGGATCCTTCTTCTACGCAGCCATGATGTTGTAATCGATGCAGTATGTGGTCTGGCATTGTCATGTTGGAAAGTGCAAGGTCTTCCCTGAAAGAGACAATGTCTGTATGGGAGCATATGTTGTTCTAGAACTTGGATATACCTTTCAACATTGATGGTGCCTTTCCAGATGCGTAAACTGCCCATGCCACACGCACTCATGCAACCCCACACCATCAGAGATGCAGGCTTCTGAACTGAGCATTGATAACAACTTGGGTTGTCCTTGTCCTCTTTAGTCCGGATGACATGGTGTCCCAGTTTTCCAAAAAGAACTTAAAATTTTGATTTGTCTGACCACAGAACAGTTTTTTACTTTGCCACAATCCATTTTAAATGAGCCTTGGCCCAGAGAAAACACCTGCGCTTCTGGATCATGTTTAGATATGGCTTCTTTTTTGACCTATAGAGTTTTAGCCAGCAACGGCGAATGGCATAGTGGATTGTGTTCACCGAAAATGTTTTCTGGAAGTATTCCTGAGCCCATGTTGTGATTTCCATTACAGTAGCATTCCTATGTGATGCAGTGCCACCTAAGGGCCCGAAGATTACTGGCATCCAGTATGGTTTTCCGGTTTTGATCCTTAAGCACAGAGATTGTTCCAGATTCTCTGAATTTTTGGATGATATTATGCACTGTAGATGATGATAACTTCAAACTCTTTGCAATTTTTGTTTGAGAAACTCCTTTCTGATATTGCTTCACTATTGTTTGCTGCAGCATTGGGGGAATTGGTGATCCTCTGCCCATCTTGACATCTGAGAGTCACTGCCACTCTGAGGCCCTGTCCACACAGACACGGGTATTTTTATAACCGTGACTTTTTTTACACGGTTCGGCCTTTCGTCCACACGAAAACGCAGTTTCAGGGCACCGAAACCGAACATTTTTGAAAACTACGGCCAGGGTGAGCATTTTCAGAAACGCCGGTTGCAGTGTTGTCGTGTGGACAGTATAACCGGGGTTTTTGCCTTGCGACGTCAGAGTGTGCGCCGTTATCCGCTGTGTTTGACGTCAGATTGTGCGCTGCTGACTGCTTCTGATTGGCCAAGGTGACTTTACAATTTGGGTTATATCGCCGCCTGGTGGTGTGGCATGCTCTTGACAGCGCTTGATAGCATGTTTTGGCGTTTTCATGTGGATGGGATTTTTTTTTAAACGCAGGAGGAAAAACTCCGGTTATAAAAATACCCGTGTCCGTGTGGACTAGGCCTGAGAGGCTCTTTTTTATACCCTATCATGTTGCCAATTCACCTAATAAGTTGCAAATTGGTCCTCCAGCTGTTCCTTATATGTACATTTAACTTTTCCGGCCTCTTATTGCTACCTGTCCCAACTTTTTTGGAATGTGTTGCTCTCATGAAATCCAAAATGAGCCAATATTTGGCATGACATTTCAAACACTTTCAACATTTGATATGTTATCTATATTCTATTGTGAATAAAATATAAGTTTATGAGATTTATAAATTATTCCATTCCTTTTTTACTCACAATTTGTACAGTGTCCCAAACTTTTTTGTAATTTGTTTGTAATTCTAAACTGAATATCCTTTCATTTTAGGTTTAGGTAACTGGCCATTTAAGATAATTACAGAATTTGTTTTTAAATATTTCATTTTCAAATGCTTTAATTTCGAATGTGTATTGAAGTCTGAAAATAATTTACATTTAAATACGTTCCCTATTACTTTGTTCTTACAGTTTTTGTCCCCAATATATATTTCTCCAATCTTTAACTCAGGTAATTTAACAGACACATTTGAATAAGTAAGAGTGTTTTGTATTAATTGTTTTAAAGCAAGAGCGATAGCTTTACACAAAGTATTAAATTCTCTAAAGGAACATTTTATTTCAAACTTTTCATGAATGAATTATGTTGAATAAATTGCCCAGTTCCATCTAAAACATTAATAACATATAAAACATTTTTCTCATACCACTCTTGTTTGAATACGGTCTTTCTATTTATTGTAATGGTTCTGTTATTCCACAAGGGTAGAACAATGCAGTGTAAAATTTTGTGTGAATAACATTTTCCAATAATACAAAACCTGTTTGTGGAATTTTGAATACACACTTTGGTATCTGAAACCGCATTGAGTTAGGCTGTGCTAAATACATTTTAATTCAATTCATTTTAAGAACTCCAACAATTGATTCAAATTCAGTGGCTTTCAGACCTCCATTTTTATATTCTTTAATCATCTGAGATTTTTTGATATAATGAGTTTTGTTTTTCCATATAAAATTAAACACAATAGAGTTTACCTTTTTTATCAGTTGAGGAGAAACCTAAAGGGAGTAACATGGGTAAATAAGTTAAGATATGCCTTCTGCTTTGGTCAAGAGGATTCTGCCCATAATAGACAGATCTCTCATAAGCCAACGATTAAGGGATTTTTTTCATATTGTCAATTCTCTCATCAATGTTTAATAATTCTCACGTTTATATTTCTTTAGACATTATTAAACCTAAGTATTTCACTTCAAATTTAACAGGAATGGATTCTATTTTATCTTCATTACATGAAAACAAAGGAAAAAGTTCAAGCCTAGTGCTCTTGAAAAGATTTAAATAATGTTCAGGGATTTTTTAACTATAGATTTATCTTTCACATGAACTACTTTAATTAATGATGTTTTTCTTACCTTTCTGGACATGGACAGTAGACCGTACACAGTTTCAATGAAGGGACTGAGAGCTCTCGGACTAAATCTAAAATATCTTAAACTGTGTTCCGAAGATAAACGGAGGTCTCACTGGTTTGGAATGACATGAGGGTGAGTTATTAATTACATAATTTTGATTATTGGGTGAACTAACCCTTTAACTTAAGGAAGCCCGTTTCCGCCACGTTGAGTAAAAAAAAAAAAAAAGATTCTTTAAGTCATTATAATGAGAAACTTACTCATAATAATGACTTAACATTTCATAATGAGAAACATTCTCATAATAATGACAAACTCTCATAATAATGAGAAACTATCTCATAATAATGATGTAACATCTCATAATAATGAGAAACATTCTCATAATAAAGAGAAACTTTCTCGTAGTTATGACTTAAACATCTCGTAATAATGAGAAACTTTCTCAAAATAATGACTTAACATTCTCAAAATAACGTTTGCATGGTTTAATGATTGGTTGCGTGAACACAAGAGGGGCCAGGTTGTGATTTGCGTAGTTGTCATTGCCATTGGAGGATGAGGAATCGTGGTCACCATACTTGGCTGAATGTCACTTCACTTTTTTTTATTTTTTTTTTATTTTTATTGGTAGATAAATGGTCGATAACTAAGTTGGCTAAATCGCTTTGATTATGTTGCGTTTATTAATTATTGAACACTAAACATGCAAGTGAAATGTGAGACAAAATACTGAAAGTTTGAATCTCGCGGCGTGAGCTAACTATATGAGCATGTTTTCACCTGCAGAGCAGGTGCGTTTTATCATGGAATGTAGGCTAATCAACAGCATAGTGCAGAAACAAACATTTTAAACACTGCCCGAACTAAGGGACTGTCCCTAAACTTGATAAAGACCCCAACGAGGCAGTGTTGAAGCAAGTTCAAAACCAGTTCAAAACAGCCCCATTCTAAACAACGTTTTCAGAGAAAACAGGACAAAAGTCAAGTCAAGTCACCTTTATTTATATAGCGCTTTAAACAAAATGCATTGTGTCAAAGCAACTGAACAACATTCATTAGGAAAACAGTGTGTCAATAATGCAAAATGACAGTTAAAGGCAGTTCATCATTGAATTCAGTGATGTCATCTCTGTTCAGTTAAATAGTGTCTGTGCACTTATTTGCAATCAAGTCAATGATATCGCTGTAGATAAAGTGACCCCAACTAAGCAAGCCATAGATGACAGCGGCAAGGAACCAAAACTCCATCGGTGACAGAATGGAGAAAAAACCTTGGGATAAACCAGGCTCAGTTCGGGGGCCAGTTCTCCTCTGACCAGATGAAACCAGCAGTTAGATTCCAGGCTGCAGCAAAGTCAGATTGTGCAGAAGAATCATCTGTTTCCTGTGGTCTTGTACTGGTGGTCGTCTGAGACAAGGTTTACAGGGCATCTGTATCTGGGGCTCTAGTTGTCCTAGTCTCCGCTGTCTTTCAGGGCTGTAGAGGTCCTTTCTAGGTGCCGATCCACCAACATAGCTGTAGTTTGTTTACTAAGCGTGCAGAACAACCACCCAATAAAGCATTACAATAATCTAACCTTGAGGTCATGGATTAACATTTCTGCATTTGACATTGAGAGCATAGGCCATAATTTAGATATATTTTTGAGATGGAAAAATGCAGTTTTACAAATGCTAGAAACGTGGCTTTCTAAGGAAAGATTGCTATCAAATAGCACAGTTCCTAACTGATGACGAAGAATTGACAGAGCAGCAATCAAGTCTTAGACAGTGTTCTATTTTAATACATGCAGAGTTTTTAGGTCCTATAATTAACACCTCTGTTTTTTCAGAATTTAGCAGTAAGAAATTACTCGTCATCCAGTTTTTTATATCGACTATGCATTCCATTAGTTTTTCAAATTGGTGTGTTTCACCGGGCCGCGAAGAAATATAGAGCTGAGTATCATCAGCATAACAGTGAAAGCTAACACCATGTTTCCTGATGATATTCCTGATGATATCTGTAAAGCGTGACAAGTAATGGCCCTAGTATTGAGCCTTGAGGTACTCCATACTGCACTTGTGATCGATATGATACCTCTACATTCACTGCTACGAATTGATGGTGGTCATATAGGTACGATTTAAACCATGCTAATACACTTCCATTAATGCCAACAAAGTGTTCAAGTCTATGCAAAAGAATGTTGTGGTCAATTGTGTCAAACGCAGCACTAAGATCCAATAAAACTAATAGAGAGATACACCCACGATCAGATGATAAGAGCAGATCATTTGTAACTCTAAGGAGAGCAGTCTCAGTACTATGATACGGTCTAAATCCTGACTGGAAATCCTCACATATACCATTTTTCTCTAAGAAGGAATATAATTGTGAGGAGACCACCTTTCCTAGTATCTTGGACAGAAAAGGGAGATTCGAGATTGGTCTATAATTAACTAGTTCTTTGGGGTCCAGTTGTGGTTTTTTGATGAGAGGCTTAATAACAGCCAGTTTGAAGGTTTTGGGGACATATCCTAATGCCAATGAGGAATTTATAATATTCAGAAGAGGATCTATGACTTCTGAAAGCACATCTTTTAGGAGCTTAGATGGTACAGTAGGGTCTAACATACATGTTGTTGGTTTCGATGATTTAACAAGTTTATACAATTCTTCCTCTCCTATAGTAGAGAATGAGTGGAACTGTTCCTCAGGGGGTCTATAGTGCACTGTCTGATGTGATACTGTAGCTGACGGCTGAATGGTTGCAATTTTATCTCTAATAGTATCGATTTTAGAAGTAAAGTAGTTCATAAAGTCATTACTGCTGTGGTGTTGGGAAATGTCAACACTTGTTGAGGCTTTATTTTTCGTTAATTTAGCCACTGTATTGAATAAATACCTGGGGTAATGTTTGTTTTCTTCTAAAAGAGAAGAAAAGTAATCGGATCTAGCAGTTTTTAATGCTTTTCTGTAGGATATCTTACTTTCCTGCCAAGCGATACGAAATACCTCTAGTTTTGTTTTCCTCCAGCTGCACTCCATTTTTCGGGCTGCTCTCTTTAGGGTGCGAGTATGCTCATTATACCATGGTGTCAAACTGTTTTCCTTAACCTTCCTTAAGCGTAAAGGAGCAACTGTATTTAAAGTGCTAGAAAAGAGAGAGTCCATAGTTTTTGTTACATCATCAAGTTGTTCTGAGGTTTTGGATATGCTAAGGAATTTGGATACATCAGGAAGATAACTTAAAAAGCAGTCTTTTGTGGTAGAAGTGATGGTTCTACCATACTTGTAACAAGAAGTAGAATTTACAATTTTGTCTATATGAAGTTTGCACAAAACTAAATAATGATCTGAGATATTATCACTTGGCTGCATAATTTCAACACTATCAACATCAATTCCATGTGACAATATTAAACCTAGAGTATGATTTCGACAATGAGTAGGTCCTGAAACGTGTTGTCTAACCCCAATAGAGTTCAGAATGTCTATAAATGCTGATCCCAGTGCATCTTTTTCATTGTGAACATGGATATTAAAATCACCCACTATTAAAACTTTATCTGCAGCCAGAACTTACTCGGATGTAAAATCACCAAACTCTTTAATAGAGTCTGTATGGTGCCCTGGTGGCCTGTATACAGTAGCCAGTACAAACATAACAGGGGATTCATCATTAACATTTGTTTCTCTGGATAATGTTATATGAAGCACCATTACTTCAAACGAGTTATACTTGAAGCCTGCCCTCTGAGAAATCCTGAAAACGTTGTTATAAATTGAAGCAACACATCCCCCTTTGCCTTTTAGACGTGGCTCATGTTTATAACAGTAATCTTGGGGGGTGGACTCATTTAAAATAATGTAATCATCAGGTTTTAGCCAGGTTTCTGTCAAACAGAGCCCATCTATATTATGATCAGTGATCATATTATTTACAAAAGGTGTTTTCGTAGAAAGGGATCTGATATTCAATGAGCCAAGCTTTATCATTTGTTCATCCATATTGCATCTGTTTTTAATTTGTTGAACCTCAATTAAATTGTTAATCTTAACTTGGTTTGGACGTTTTTTGTAATTTCTAGTTCGGGGAACAGACACAGTCTCTATAGTGTGATATTTAGGTGAAAGAGTCTCTATGTGCTGAGAATTAGCTGACCTCTGTGAGGTGAGGCAGCTAGCAGACGGTCAGTCTACTTCCTGACCTGGGCCCCAGTTAGTCAAGTATAAACACTAAGACTATTTGCCATATATCTAGAGAGAAGAGTGGCGCCACGCCAGGAGGGATGAAGACCATCTCTTTTCAACAGGTCAGGTCTGCCCCAAAAGCTCGTCCAATTGTCTATGAAACCTATGTTATTCTGTGGGCACCATTTAGAATTCTGTAAGGAACAGAATTCCACTTGTCACCCAGTTTGTTCTTTCCAGTCAAGGACATATTTCTTATCAGCACATGATCTCCTACTGCCAAGGTCTGGTGTTTCACTCGTTTGTTGTACAATCATTTGTTCCTTTGCTGACTTTTCTGGGCAGTTTCAGTGGCTAACTGGTAAGCTTTCTGTAAGTCTGACTTCATTCTCCCCACATACTATCTATGGCTTCCAACTCCCTTTCCATCAGGTGAAGTCCCGAAACACACATCCACTGGCAGACGAGCCTCTCTTCTGAACAGAAGATAATATAGTGAGTACCCAGTCGCCTCTTTCTTAGTACAGTTGTAAGCATGTACCAGTTTGTTAATATGTTGACACCATCTGTTTTTCTCTTTAGGATTTAGGGTACCAAGCATGGAAAGCAGTGTTCTGTTGAACCTTTCTGGCTGGGGGTCTCCTTGTGGATTGTAGGGAGACGTTCTGGATTTTCTGATTCCCAGCATACACACTAGCTCTTTAATGAGCCCACTCTCAAAATCTCGCCCCTGATCGAAGTGGATACTGGAAGGTAAGCCATAGTGCACAAAGAATTTATCACAAAGTATCTTGGCCACAGACAGAGCTTTCTGGTCCTTTGTGGTGAACGCTTGGGCATAGCAAGTGAAATGGTCAGTTACGATGAGAACATTGCCAATATCTTTTGTATCAGGTTGGATTGAGAGGAAGTCAATGCACACCAAGTCAAACGGCCCACTGTTGGTCATGTGATTCAGTGGTGCAACTTTTTTAGGCAGTGTCTTTCTCGTTACACATCGGCCACAGTTCTTAACATACTGCTCTATGTATGCAGACATTTTAGGCCAACAGAAGCGATCCTTCAGGAGTTCAGTAGTTTTCTCTACTCCTAAATGGCCTGAGTCATCATGCAAGGAGTGCAGTACTTCGGACCAGTATTTCTCTGGTAGGATGAGTTGTGTTTTCTCTCTACCACAGGAACTTTTGGTGACTCTGTACAGCAGTTGACTCATGATCTTTAACTTGGGTTCCTGCTGTTGTTGTCACATAAAAGAACACGAAATCCAATTGCAAGTATAAAAGTTTATTTGCCACAACGCAAAACAGCAGGGAACAAGAAAATAGAGCAGGTGAGCTGGTGAACAGGTGAGCTGGTGAATCGTTGAGCTGGTGAGCTGGAGAGCTGTCTCTGTAACACGGAGACTATGAGGCACTGACCCGAACCAACCCAGAGAATATTCCTGGAAACAGGCATGGAAGCACACGGGGTGATCTCCTCAGCTGAGAGCAAGAAGAGGGATCTGAGAACTGAGAGCAAGACCAGCATCGACAACTACGAACAACGATCTGACAACATGCAATAACAACCACAAGACAGATAAAGACAGGATAGAACCAGCATCAGGTGCAGCCACGCTGATTAGCTCATCAGCCCAATGATTGCCGGAGCAATGCTGAATGAGCAATCAGACAGATAACGAGAAAAAAGACAAGTAGAATGAACACACAGATCTATGAACCGTGACAGTACCCCTCCTCCTAGGAGCGCCTCCTGGTGCTTCCAGAGGAACCTACCTGGCGATTGTAATCATCGATAAGTGAATGATCCAATATGTCCCATGCGGGAAGCCAACTCCTCTCCTCCGGACTGTAACCCTCCCAGTCCACCAGGCACTGAAATCCGCGTCCCCTCCGCCTCGAGTCCAGAATACGTTTTACAGAATAAGTGAGTTCCCCACCTACGAGTCGCGGGGGTGGGGGAACTGGGACATGCGGATTAATGGGGGCACGAAAAATGGGCTTTAATTTGGAGACATGGAAGACGAGATGAATTCTCCTGTTCGCAGGAGGAAGTTTGAGGCGGACTGCCACTGGACTAATAATCTTCATGACAGTAAACGGGCTGATAAATTTGGGAGCAAGCTTCTTACAGACGGAACGGAGAGGAATATCTTTAGATGAAAGCCACACTTTTTGACCAACGACGTAGATGGGTGGCTCACGGCCTGGGCCTTGGTGTGCGCCCCCACCTGGAGGATGGCTTCTCTAGCCCTCCTCCAGGTGCGGTGGCACCTCTGGACAAAGGCGTGAGCAGAGGGGACCGTGACTTCGGATTCTATACTCTGAAAGATAGGTGGCTGGTAACCTATGCTACACTCAAACGGAGATAGGCCCGTGGATGACACTGGTAAAGAATTGTGTGCGTATTTCACCCATGAGAGTTGCTGACTCCAAGAGGATGGGTTTTGAGACACCGAACACCACAATATATGTTCCAAATCTTGGTTGGCCCTCTCCATCTGACCATTACTCTAGGGATGAAACCCAGAAGAAAGACTAACAGTCGCCCCTAACAAACGACAAATTTCTTTCCAAAATTTGGAAACAAACTGAGGCCCCCTGTCAGAGACCACGTCTACCGGGAGGCCATGAATACGAAAGACGTGATCAATGACAGCAACCGCTGTTTCTCTGGCTGAGAGTAATTTGGGCAGAGGAACAAAATGAGCTGTCTTCGAGAACCGGTCCACAACAGTCAAAACTAGCATGTAACCCTGCGATGGCGGGAGTCCCGAAACAAAATCTAGCGAAATGTGGGACCAGGGTCTCGAAGGAACCGACAGCGACTGAAGGAAACCTTAGAAGTGGCACAGAGCAAGCAAAAACAAAATGACGTATATCCCGGGCCATAGAGTGCCACCAGAACCGCTGTTTGACAAGAAATACTGTACGATTTACCCCTGGATGACAAGCTACTTTGGAACAATGGCCCCAACGGATGACCTCGGACCGTAATTCGTCTGGCACAAATAAACTACCCGGTGGGCATCCAGGCGGAGGCGTTACCCCTTCTAATGCCCTACTGATCTTCGACTTGATCTCCCAAGTCATACCAAATACCATGATGTCACATGGCACGATAGACTCGGGAGACAACGGGCATTCAGATTTATCTGCAACTCTTTAATTTGCAGAACGCGGCTTCCGCCATGCTAGACCACCTGAACGTCATCTTGGCGGAGGTCAAGGCAGTCAAAGGGGCAGCTAGCTGGCTGTAATTGTGAATAAAACGCCGGTAAAAATTGGCAAAGCCCAGAAACCTCTGCAGGGCCTTGCAGGAATCTGGAGTTGGCCAATCTACCACAGCCTGAACTTTGTTGGGATCCATGCGTAATCCCTCGGATGATATGATGTACCCTAGGAAAGAAACAGATTGTGCATGAAAAATTAATTTTTCCGCCTTGACAAAAAGCCCATTCTCTAGCAGCCTCTGAAGCACTACCCTGACGTGCTGAACATGTTCCTGGAGAGAATGAGAAAATATCAAAATGTCATCCAGGTAGACATATATGAACTGATCGACCATGTCTCTCAGCACATCATTGACTAGTGCCTGGAAGACTGCGGGAGCATTAGAGAGCCCAAACGGCATAACAAGATACTCAAAATGCCCCCTGGAGGTATTAAAAGCGGTCTTCCATTCATCCCCCTTTCTTATGCGAACCAAATGATAGTCATTGCGAAGATCCAATTTTGTGAAAAAGGAAGCACCCTGCAAACTCTCGAAGGCTGAAGACATCAACGGCAAAGGATAGGTATTCTTTACCATGATACTATTCAACCCTTGATAGTCGATAGAAGGATGCAGGGAACCATCTTTCTTTTCCACAAAAAAAAATCCCACATCCGCAGGAGAAGAAGAAGGACGGATGATCTTGGCTGCAAGAGAATCAGAAATATATTTCTCCATGGCCTCCCTCTCTGGTATGGAAAGTGAGTATAACCTGCCTTTAGGCGGAGAAGTACTTGACAATAAATCTATTGCACATTCATAAGGACGACTTAGTACAACTTAAGGTTCATATACTTAACTACGGGACTTACTGAGCACTCCCTTCAGGTCAAGATACTCCACGGGTACGTTTAACAGATCCACATGTTCATCCTGCAACACAGAACAAGACACAGAAGAGCAAGCAGACAACAAACATGATGCATGAAAATATTCACTCCAGGATGAGACTGTGCTTAGTTGCCAGTTTATATTGGGGTTGTGAAACACTAGCCAGGGGTGGCCCAAAACCACAGGAGCCAAAGGGGAATCAGTCAAATAAAAATAAATGGTCTCAGTGTGGTTGCCCGTAGTGATAAAACTTACCGACTAAGTGGCATGAGTGATGGGTGGAAGTGACTGACCACAGAGGGCACTGACTGAAATAGGTGGACTAAGTGGAACTGCACGAATACACAGCTTAGACGCTGTCCCACAATACACCAGGGCTTTACAAGAGAAAATGTCTCGGCCCCTCCGTAATTGAACTGTGAACAGAATTACCGTGGAGGAGGACTTCTGAGTGATGACTCCGCCCATCAGTAGCCTCCTTACTGACGGGCTCTGGTTTTTACCGGGCACTATGCAGCGATGTGACCTGCGGCACCACAGTAAAGGCACAGCCCCAGGTACCTACGCCTGTCCTTCTCCTCTCAAGAAAGGTGAGCTCTGCCCACCTGCATGGGTTCAGGATCGAAGCGGTGATCGGTCGTCTTCTCCGCCATGGCTGCAAACTGGTCACGCTGATGTAGTCTGGTTTCCACTCGGATGGCCAGATCGATCAATCCATAGAGTGAAGTGGGTAATTCCAGGGTGTAAATCTCCTTAATGATCTGGTCGGCCAATCCATGCCTAAACATGTCCCACTGCGCTTCTTGGTTCCAGTTGCATTCCACCGCCAATGTGCGAAACTCAATAGAATAATCCGTAACTGATCAATCTCCTTGGCGTAACTCCCTGCCAGATGCAGCCTGATCAAAAACCTTCCTGAGCTCCTCAGAAAATAATTGGAATGAAGAACAGCAATGGTGTCCTTGTTCCCACACTGTTGTTCCCCAGAGAGCTGCTCATCCAGAAAGCAGAGTGATGATAAAAGCCACTTTGGACTCCTCTGTAGGAAAAGACGAAGGCTGGAGAGCAATATGAAGAGAGCAAGTGGTCAAAAATGAACGACATAACAGGGGCTCACCGGAATAAACAGTTGGAGGCGGTAGACGGGGCTCAATGCGTCGATTGGTGATATCCACAGGTGAAACCGTCAGAGGATTAAGCGCAGATTCAGGTTTTAACTGTCTGACCTGAGTGGTGAGATCTGAGACCTGCATGACGAGTGCCTGCACTACCAGTAGCCATGATTTGCTCCTCCTGCTGTGCAAAACGAATATTGCTGCTGGTGAGAATGTCTCTCAGCTCCTCCATACTTGCTGGATCCATCTTGGTCAGATCGTTCTGTCACGTAAAAGAACACGAAATCCAATTGCAAGTATAACAGTTTATTTGCCACAACACAAAACAGCAGGGAACAAGAAAATAGAGCAGGTGAGCTGGTGAACAGGTGAGCTGGTGAATCGGTGAGCTGGTGAGCTGGAGAGCTGTCTCTGTAACACAGAGACTATGAGGCACTGACCCGAACCAACCCAGAGAATATTCCTCGAAACAGGCGTGGAAGCACACTGGGCGATCTCCTCAGCTGAGAGCAAGAAGAGAGATCTGAGAACTGAGAGCAAGACCAGCATCGACAACTACGAACAACGATCTGACAACATGCAGTAACAACCACAAGACAGATAAAGACAGGACAGAACCAGCATCAGGTGCAGCCACGCTGATTAGCTCATCAGCCCAATGATTGCCAGAGCAATGCTGAATGAGCAATCAGACAGATAACGAGAAAACAGACAAGCAGAATGAACACACAGATCTATGAACCGTGACCGTTGTAACAGAGCATTGGAACTCTTAGCAATGGTAAATATTTTCCCTGACTCCACTTCTCGCTTCATTGCACTAACTACAGGGTCCTCCTCTTGCGCTTTTCTCAAATCTGCGTTAGTGAGCTGTTCCAGTTGACCCAGACCTAACGCTGTGGGACAAGAGAATGCCTCGGGTATACTCTGAGGTAAAACACCCAAATGATCCACCAGTCTGGATAATGACTCTTCACTTTCAGTAGTCACAGCTAAATGACAGATGGGTCTTACTCCTGACTTGGGTATTTCCTTCCACTCAGAGCAAGCTGTGAATTCACAGGGGTAGTGAGACAACACATCCGCGTCAATGTTATGACTTCCTGGCTTTTATTGCAAGCTGAAGTTCTAACAGAAAGACTAGAAGGAAATAATACTTAGATAGGCGAATAGAGGGAATGTCGCGGAAAGAAAGGCTAAGTTAAGCCACAGGTAGTAATGATTGGTTGAAAAGAGGTAATACAGTATTTCACCACCAACACCAGTATTTGCAAATAGATCACTTAGTCAGACATAAGAATACAAAATCAGATTATAGCTAAATAGCTTATATGGCAATGAAGATGGACCGCAGAGCCTCAGAGAGAGAGAGGCAACCATAGAATAGATAGTAATAGTGGCCAAGAAAGCCAGATATTGATAGGGGCTGCTATAGGCCAGACAGAGATAGAGACCCATGGGCCATACTGAGGAAAAGGGGCCCCGGCAGGCCCCAGAGGACTTACCTCATAGCTACAAAGGGTAAACCCAAAAAAGGAAGATTGCCACAAGGGGAAGGCCAGAGAAACAGGATACAGAAAGAAAAATGCTACGTAGATAGGCAAACCAAGGGGAGGTCACGGAAAGAACAACCATTGGTTGAAAGTGGTAATATGAATAGTATTTCACCACCACCAGTAATTGCAAATAGTCAAAATAAAAGGGATTATGAAAGCCTTTAACAATGTATCAGGTTAGATCTTAAAAGGATTTCACTTATAGAGTAGATGGGCCACGATAGGCCGGACAGTGATAGAGACAGTTAAGTAAATTATAATAATCACAATAGATCACAATAGGACAAATGAGCAAAAGCTGCTATAGGGCGAGTAATGTGAAGCCTCGTTAGGCCATGTGAGGCCCGACTGGCTGTGTGACGTGAAAGCCTTGTGTAGATGATCACAATAGGCCATAATTGGCTTAACATGAGGAGCATATGTGAAGGACCACCACCAATAGTTTGCAAAGAGTATTATACTGTACCTTGGGTTTTATGTGAAGTAGTTTAGAGTCTAATCTTGACAGAAATACGATGAGGACAATCATGTACATGCAATAGATAAGGATTACGTGAATTGTAAACCACCACATTGAGTAAGAGAGAATTAGGGTCATAGCAGCGACTTAAGAGCATACACCGATACGTAACATTCTTTAGGCCAGACTCCTGTGCACGCTTGATAGAACTCCATCTAACTGAGAGAACTGACAGAGGAAACAGATTCTCCCCAAAAAATTGAAAATGAGTCAGATCAGCAGGACCATAAAAAGAAGAGATACTCAATGTTAAGCGAAGACCTTAACAGACGGTGATATGTGAAGGCCAAGATAGGCTGAATTTCATAAATCATAATGGACTAACTTACTTCTGGGTCACGTGGACTTTAAGATGCCTGTGGAGCATTGAGCCGAATCTTACCTAGACTCGAATGGAATAGGACTATGTATACATCAGGTTGATAGATCCGATTCATAATAGCTCCAGTCCGAAGAGTGAGCTGTGTAAAGATGAGGTGAGAGCAACGGTTCTCTGCATCTGCATCCATGGAATCTAATTGATTGCATTGTAATGAAATACCAAGGTTAGTAAAATGATCTAATAAAGTAATTAGTTTTATGCAAAAAGCATAAAAACACAAGCATAAATATTGGAACTGTAAAACAGAACTATTCTCTGGCTAACTCCCATGAAACTTGATAGACTCCATTTAACCATATGAACCCGACGAGTGAACTTTTCAAAAGGAAACCAGATTGCAAATATTAGTAATGAATGGATTAGGAAAAAGATAGACAAAATAAATCTTGATACATTACCAATGCAGAAGGATAAAAACGCTTTACATTTAACAATGATGCCTTACAAGCCAATTAAACTTTGATGGCTATTGAATCCTGTAAAAGCATAAAGTCCTTACACAAAGATTTTTGCAGAATTTTAAAGCAGATGTTATAATTGAGCATACACTGTTCGGGACATTAAATCACGGGGCACAAAATAAATTTACAATAGTAGTAAATATAACCAAGTCCAGACATTGGTGATGTTTAAGTGGAAATCCTGAGATGAAGTCACCTATGATAGGAAGTACATACAACAAACCATAGAAAGGCCTTGGCAGATTATAAGAAAGTATGGTGGAATGAATAGTCGATATAATGTGTATTGGGAAAACTTTAGTGTTTGAGCATAGCAACAAAATGTGTACATTTACGTTCATGCTCTTATTCAGAGGATGCTGGTGCAGAAATAGACAGCGAAGACCTCTTTGCAGAATGGTCTACGCAACAGGAGAGACTAAAGTCGTAATACTTACCCCATTCCGGTACAAATCATTCAGGAATTGATGTAGATAGACGATGAATGAAACAATGGCTGAATAAACAAAGATGAAAGCATATGATTAAGACAACAAACACCTTTAGTGTGCTAAACATAGCATATTTTTACAGAAATGAATAATGCAAGCAATAATCTTTATCAGTATAAAATATTGTAGCCTTTATTAACAAGCCTTAAAATGCCTCGTTACAAACGAGTTATTCCAAAAATTGTATGCATTAATTTGATCAGCATCTTAATTATGCCGTGCGAGTTTGCTAGATAAGCACGAAACACCCAGTGCTTTATCTTGGACGTGTGAGTATATAACCTCGCAGAGAATAAAATTAATGCCCAAGTGCCACGAGTGCATAAAACAAAATGATACTTATAATGCTGTAGACTGATGAAGAGATGGAGGCGAGATGCCAAAGGAGACCGGCAGCCTTGTTTCTGTCTGCAGGTCCGGAGAGACTTCATTCTTGCATGTTCATGTGAGCGTACAGTTGAAATATCTTGTTGACTGAGACCCGACAGCGCGGAAAGCACCGGCGTTGCCAAGTCCGCGTTTTCTTCAGTGAAATTGGGCTTTTTAAACACTGTTGCTGGGGGTTGCTTTTCCTATTGGTTGAGCTGACCCCAATAATGTCATATTTAGCCCTTGGAATGTGAATTCTACAGGGGAACCCCCTTTTGAAACACGATTGGGATAGTTTTTAGTAGTAATGGCGGTTTTGAGAAATCCTGGCAACCCTCGAAAGCACTCGGAACTCCGCCAATGTTTCACATCCTCTGCCGAGAAAACTCTGTATATCTGTATATAAGCCTGTATATCATCCAACACAAATGACCGCAAACATTCACCACGACACCGAGCAATGCCAATGATCCCGTGTGCATCTTGAGAGGAAAGTCAAACTCGCAATAGTTTGCAGGAAACAAACGTAACTGTATGCAAATAACCCAGGGAAAGTCAAGAAATAATTCAAAGAGTGAGAAACAACAGCGGCAAACACAAAAGGATGCGAGTAGTATACTTTTATATCCCTCGTGTTGAGAGCCGATTGGCTAGACCTTAATTGGAATGGTGACGTAGCATTTAGTCTTCCTAGTAGAACTTGTGCTGACACTTTCATTTATAGGTTGCTAATGCAGCTAACCACTAAAGACCTGTCGCACTCAGCTTAGCACTTGACAACACATAGGTAAGTGGATTGTTGTCTGTTTTCACCACAAACTGGGCACCATACAGATGGAACTTGTCCACAACCACCCATTTTAGCACCAAGAACTCCAGCTGATGAATGGGGTAACGTTGTTCAGAAGGACTTAGTTTTCTGCTTGCGTGGGCCACAGGCCTAAATCGACCAGGATGCTCCTGATTCAGAACGGCAACCAATCCACTCAGACTGGCGCCAACGTGCAGTACATAGGGTTTGTTTGTATCTGCAAAAGCAAGTACTGGGGCATGTGTGAGACCGTAAATGATTTTATGAAAGGAAATATAGAAATTGCTCTTTTACAAGAGACTCAATTGAGTGACGTATAACATTTAAAATTACAACAGGGTTTTTTGGGGCAGATAAATTTTTCATCTTTTAAGTGATGTGACATTCAGCCAAGTATGGTGACCCATACTCTGAATTCGTGCTCTGCATTTAACCCATCCTAACTGCACACACACAGAGCAGTGAACACACACACACACTGTGAACACACACCCGGAGCAGGGGGCAGCCATTTATGCTGCGGCGCCCGGGGAGCAGTTGGGGGTTCAGTGCCTTGCTCAAGGGCACCTAAGTCGTGGTATTGAGGGTGGAGAGAGCACTGTACATGCACTGTACATGCACATGAAAGTGTTTTCTCTACTTCCTGTTGGCCTTCTGTAGCTAATCGTAGCTCAGTGTAGCTGTTTTTATTTTATTTTTTCTCTATCTTTTCTCTATCTTTTTCTAATCTCTATCTTACTATCACTCTCTGTTTTTTAAAGTGGTAAAATATAACTTAATTCACACCATATTTCTGATATTATCGATCAATCTTATTAGATTAACTTTGATCATTCACTTTTATTTTATATCCGTGAGTGTAGTACACCTGCAAAACGTTAGCACTCATTAACTTGTCATTAGCGTTTTCATTCGAACCTATCGCTGTTTTCTTTTCTCCTCTCTCTCGCTCCAGTTTTTCACAAGTTCATCAAACAACCGCAGTAAGAATATTTCATCAAACACGGTGAGTAATGGCTTCTCCTGCTATTGTTATTTGCACCTCTTGCCACATGTACCGTTTATCTATCTCTGTCGCTGATGAGGGATTCACATGTGATAAATGCAGGGAAATAGTTAGGCTGACAGAGAAGATTTCAGAATTAGAGACACGCATCCAAACTTTAATTGAGGACATTAAAGTTTTAAACATTAAACATTAAAAAAACATTAAACAGGTTCTCCCCACACAGTGATGCACCCACTGAGAAACCTGATGAAAGTGCTCTAGTTATTGGTGATTCTATTGTACGGAACGTGAATATAGAGACACCAGCCACCATAGTCAAATGTTTACCGGGAGCCAGAGCGCCTGACATGTTGGCAAATTTAAAAGTGCTGGCTAATGCTAAACGTAAATACAGTAAGATTGTTATTCATGCCGGTGCTAATGATGTTCGACTTCGCCAGTCGGAGATATCTAAAAATAACATTAAAGAGGTGTGTGAACTTGCAAGCACGATGTCAGACACTGTAATATGCTCTGGTCCCCTCCCTGCTTACCGTGGTGACGAGATGCATAGCAGATTGTCATCACTCAATGGCTGGATGTCTAAGTGGTGCCCACAGAATAACATAGGTTTCATAGACAATTGGACGAGCTTTTGGGGCAGACCTGACCTGTTGAAAAGAGATGGTCTTCATCCCTCCTGGGGTGGCGCCACTCTTCTCTCCAGAAATATGGCAAATAGTCTTAGAGTTTATACTTGACTAACTGGGGCCCAGGTCAGGAAACAGACAGACTGGCTAAACCGACCGTCTGCTAGCTGCCTCCCGTCACAGAGGTCAGTTAATTCTCAGCACATAGAGACTCTTTCACCTAGATATCACACTATAGAGACTGTGTCTGTTCCCCGAACTAGAAAACACAAAAAACGTCCAAACCAAGTTAAGATTAACAATTTAATTGAGGTTCAACAAATAAAAAACAGAAGCAATATGGATAAACAAATGATAAAGCTTGGCTTATTTAATATCAGATCCCTTTCTACGAAAACACTTTTTGTAAATAATGTGATCACTGATCATAATATAGATGTACTCTGTTTGACAGAAACCTGGCTAAAACCTGATGATTACATTATTTTAAATGAGTCCACCCCCCAAGATTACTGTTATAAACATGAGCCGCGTCTAAAAGGCAAAGGTGGAGGTGTTGCTTCAATTTATAACAACATTTTCAGGATTTCTCAGAGGGCAGGCTTCAAGTATAACTCTTTTGAAGTAATGGTGCTTCATATAACATTATCCAGAGAAACAAATGTTAATGATAAATCCCCTGTTATGTTTGTACTGGCTACTGTATACAGGCCACCAGGGCACCATACAGACTTTATTAAAGAGTTTGGTGATTTTACATCCGAGTTAGTTCTGGCTGCAGATAAAGTTTTAATAGTTGGTGATTTTAATTTCCATGTTGATAATGAAAAAGATGCATTGGGATCAGCATTTATAGACATTCTGAACTCTATTGGTGTTAGACAACACGTTTCAGGACCTACTCATTGTCGAAATCATACTCTAGATTTAATACTGTCACATGGAATTGATGTTGATAGTGTTGAAATTATTCAGCCAAGTGATGATATCTCAGATCATTATTTAGTTTTGTGCAAACTTCATATAGACAAAATTGTAAATTCTACTTCTTGTTACAAGTATGGAAGAACCATCACTTCTACCACAAAAGACTGCTTTTTAAGTTATCTTCCTGATGTATCCAAATTCCTTAGCATATCCAAAACCTCAGAACAACTTGATGATGTAACAGAAACTATGGACTCTCTCTTTTTTAGCACTTTAAATGAAGTTGCTCCTTTACGCTTAAGGAAGGTTAAGGAAAACAGTTTGACACCATGGTATAATGAGCATACTCGCACCCTAAAGAGAGCAGCCCGAAAAACGGAGCGCAGCTGGAGGAAAACCAAACTAGAGGTATTTCGTATTGCTTGGCGGGAAAGTAACCTATCCTACAGAAAAGCATTAAAAAACGGCTAGATCCGATTACTTTTCTTCTCTTTTAGAAGAAAACAAACATAACCCCAGGTATTTATTCAATACAGTGGCTAAATTAACGAAAAATAAAGCCTCAACAAGTGTTGACATTTCCCAACACCACAGCAGTAATGACTTTATGAACTACTTTACTTCTAAAATTGATACTATTAGAGATAAAATTGCAACCATTCAGCCGTCAGCTACAGTATAACATCAGACAGTGCCCTATAGACCCCCTGAGGAACAGTTCCACTCATTCTCTACTATAGGAGAGGAAGAATTGTATAAACTTGTTAAATCATCTAAACCAACAACATGTTAGACCCTATACCATCTAAGCTCCTAAAAGAGGTGCTTCCAGAAGTCATAGATCCTCTTCTGACTATTATTAATTCCTCATTGTCATTAGGATATGTCCCCAAAACCTTCAAACTGGCTGTTATTAAGCCTCTCGTCAAAAAACCAAAACTTGACCCCAAAGAACTAGTTAATTATAGACCAATCTCGAATCTCCCTTTTCTGTCCAAGATGCTAGAAAAGGTGGTATCCTCACAATTATATTCCTTCTTAGAGAAAAATGGTATATGTGAGGATTTCCAGTCAGGATTTAGACCGTATCATAGTACTGAGGCTGCTCTCCTTAGAGTTACAAATTATCTGCTCTTATCATCTGATCGTGGGTGTATCTCTCTATTAGTTTTATTGGATCTTAGTGCCGCGTTTGACACAATTAACCACAACATTCTTTTGCATAGACTTGAACACTTTGTTGGCATTAGCATGGTTTAAATCATACTTATATGACCGCCATCAGTTCGTAGCAGTGAATGAAGATGTATCATATCGATCACAAGTGCAGTATGGAGTACCTCAAGGCTCAGTACTAGGGCCGCTACTCTTCACGCTTTATATGTTACCCTAGGGAGATATCATCAGGAAACATGGTGTTAGCTTTCACTGTTATGCTGATGATACTCAGCTCTATATTTCGACGAGTAATTTCTTACTGCTAAATTCTGAAAAAACAGAGGTGTTAATTATAGGACCTAAAAACTCCGCTTGTAATAACCTAGAACACTATCTAAGACTTGATGGTTGCTTTGTCAAGCAATCTGTCCTTAGAAAGCCACGTTTGTAGCATTTTTAAAACTGCATTTTTCCATCTCAAAAATATATCTAAATTACGGTCTATGCTCTCAATGTCAAATGCAGAAATGTTAATCCATGCATTTATGACCTCAAGGTTAGATGTCCTGTCAACACTGCACTGGCTCCCTATCAAACATCGTATAGATTTTAAAATATTGCTTATTACTTATAAAGCCCTGAATGGTTTAGCACCTCAGTATTTGAATGAGCTCCTTTTACATTATAATCCTCTACGTCTGCTACGTTCTCAAAACTCAGGCAATTTGATAATACCTCGAATATCAAAATCAACTGTGGGCGGCAGATCCTTTTCCTATTTGGCTCCTTAACTCTGGAATAACCTACCTAACATTGTTCGGGAGGCAGACACACTCTTGCAGTTTAAATCTAGATTAAAGACCCATCTCTTTAACCTGGCTTACACATAACATACTAATATGCTTTTAATATCCAAATCTGTTAAAGGATTTTTAGGCTGCATTAATAAGGTAAACCGGAACCGGAAACACTTCCCATAACACCCTATGTACTTGCTACATCATTAGAAGAATGGCATCTACGCTAATATTTGTCTGTTTCTCTCTTATTCCGAGGTCACCGTAGCCACCAGATCCAGTCTGTATCCAGATCAGAGAGTAACTGCAGTCACCCGGATCCAGTACGTATCCAGACCAGATGGTGGATCAGCACCTAGAAAGGACCTCTATTGCCCTGAAAGACAGCGGAGACCAGGACAACTAGAGCCCCAGATACAGATCCCCTGTAAAGACCTTGTCTCAGAGGACCACCAGGACAAGATCAAAGGAAACAGATGATTCTTCTGCACAATCTGACTTTGCTGCAGCCTGGAATTGAACTACTGGTTTCATCTGGTCAGAGGAGAACTGGCCCCCCAACTGAGCCTGGTTTCTCCCAAGGTTTTTTTCTCCATTCTGTCACCGATGGAGTTTCGGTTCCTTGCCGCTGTCACCTCTGGCTTGCTTAGTTGGGGTCACTTCATCTACAGCGATATCGTTGACTTGATTGCAAATAAATGCACAGACACTATTTAACTGAACAGAGATGACATCACTGAATTCAATGATGAACTGCCTTTAACTATCATTTTGCATTATTGACACACTGTTTTCCTAATGAATGTTGTTCAGTTGCTTTGACGCAATGTATTTTGTTTAAAGCGCTATATAAATAAAGGTGACTTGACTTGACTCCCCCCACCTAAAATTCCTGCCGGCCCGAGACTCGAACTCACAACCTTTCGATTGCGAGGCCGACTCTCTAACCATTATGCCACGACTTCCCCACAAACTTTTACATCTAAAAGTAGAGGTGTTGCTATTCTCATTAAACATAATTTACCATTCAAAGTTTTAAACTGTATTAAAGATAGGAACGGACACTATGTTATTATTGAAGGTGTGTGGCAAGGTAAAACTACTCTCATACTAAATATGTATTATCCCCCAGCTCATCCATCTGACTTTGTTACTAAAGTGTTTTTTGACATGATTGCCAGGCCAGCAGATTTAACAATTGTTGGGGGAGATTTTAATTGTGTATTGAATCCTCTTGGAGATAGGTACCCACATAACTCTGCATCTCTAACAGCTCAGGTGAGATCTCTTCAGAATATTTGTAAAGATCTTGGTTTTGTAGATGTCTGGAGAACTCTTCACCCTGCTGATAAGGAATATAAATTTTTTTCTACTTCCTATCATTGTCAGTCAAGATTAGATTACTTTTTTAATGCTGGAAACAGATTGCATTTAGTTCTATCTTGTAATATAGAAAGTATTTTACTGTCAGATCATGCCAGTGTCACTATGGAGCTTCAATTTGGGAATACTGTGGACTATTCTATACAGTGGAGACTTAGGCCCAAATTCAAATTTTACCCCTTAGCCCTTCCCCTTTCCCCTACCCCTCCGTTCCGCGCGTTCACATGAAGGGGTAGGGGTGTCTCGATTCTCTTTTGCTTGGAGGGGTAGGGGTAAGGGGAAGGGCCAGATAGCTCTTCAAACGAAGAATTTTTGGGACCACACTTCAGACGAAGGGGTATGAATTATCTTAGCAACATGGCAGCTACAGCGAACAAAAAGACACATAAATGTAAGCTTTTCTGGCATAAATAAAGGTTTTAATGAAAAGTAATCATTTGTTTTATGTTACATTCAAGTGTGAGTTCATATTAACGATCATATTACTCAAAGAAATGTTTGCAAAAAATCACTAATATTTGCTAATGTCATATCATTACAGACTGCGTGATAGTGCCACAGCATATGTCTGATCAGGGCGATAACTGCCGTAGACTAATCCCCCCAATAATTAGAAATCGCTAAACCATTTTCTCAAATATTGCCTATTCGAGAAAGAAAGAGAGAGAGAGAAAGAAAGGGAAATTGTGTGTATTCGCGTCTTTTCACTGTCATAAAAACGGGCTGATGACTTCCTTGTTCTATAAAGTCCCTCCTTCAGAAATACTTAACGAGTCCTGATTGTGCCAGCGGTTCCTGTGTTGTGATTCAACACCAGCTGAGGGCATGCTGCCCTCCTGGAAACGCGATTGGACTAGTTTTGGAGTAGTTTTGAGAAGCAAGTGGGCAGGAGCATGTGCTGGAGATGTATTTATAATCACAGGAGCATTTTTACTGACGAGATGTGCATGAAAATCCCATTAGTTTTTTTGCACAGCCCTAGCATCTAGTTAACAAAGCTAAACAGCGTTGCCCTTTGTGTAATAAGTTACAGAAACTGTTAAACGCACCAACTTAAATAATAAATACACTTGCCGGTTGTGGTCCATAAACAACGCCTTCTCCAGACAAAGAGGGAACTGCTCCATCTTTCAAGAATAATCTTTGTGCGAATCCGGCATTAAACTGATTGAGATTGAGGAAGTTGTCCTCAGCAAGCTGTCCTCAGCAAAATGTGCTGCACATAGTTTTACATGTGGATTATAATTTCCGGGAACTCAGTTAAACATAAATTGTAACCATTAATCTCCAAGTACAGCGTCCCTGGGAAGCCCAAACAAAGATGATTGGACTCCGAGATGAAAATAACAGCGTTTCAACGGCATGGCAAACACAAATGCAGCTCTTCCTTCTTCTCCGTCGGAGCGCAACAAGACCACGCCCCCTTTTTGTGAAATCATGTGGGCGGAGGTTAGTCAAAAAACTGTTTTAGTGACGTCATTACAGCAGGAATTAGAGGGCTGTAGTCCAAACGGGTCGTTTTTTGTAGGCGAATTCTGTTAAAGGAGCTCTAATCGATGCCGGGAGTCGTAACTTATTGTTGACGTTCGAATTGTTGTCAAACAAAACGGAGGCTAGCTAGACCCTCCCTCCTCCTCATCCGTGCACTAACCCCCCAAACCCCACCCCCAAATCTTTCTTGTCGGTTATTGGCTGGAACAGTTTGTTATGTTTCATGGTGCGGGTGAGCCCAGTTTGTTTTTCTTGTTGTTTGTGGAGCCTGTGGTGTCTAGAGAGACCCCGTTTTTTACAGTGTGTTCAGGGGACAAGCAGCTAGCGGATAGTGAGGAGATGTTTGCTGGATGTGACAAAAAATGTTTTGGCCTAAAAAATGTGTGACATCACTTAGAGCTCCTTTAAATAAAATATCTCGCTTGGCATTGAACTTTGAGCTTTAGAATTTTACAGATATTATTTATACTCTAACAACAACATTACACACTAACTAAAGTTTAAAACATGATATCACGAAGAAGGGGACCTTTAAACTGGCCCCAGGGCTAAATTATGAAAGACCGTAGTATCTTTGCCAATATCTTTGCTGGGCTGGATAGCACTTGTAAAGATGATTGTGTTACCCAAACTGTTATATCCTATTTGAATGGTTCCTATACTGTTTTCAAATAGGGCATTAAAGGGCCTGAATAGCTGAGTGACTTATTTATATGGAGTAAACGCAAACCTAGATTAAAATTATCAGTACTTTATCTGCCAAGTTCTATGGGGGGGCTGGATTTTCCAAATATTAAGATGTAGTTCCCACCTGAGATACATTAAGAATATTAAGAAGTTCCCACCTGAGATACATTGCAGAGTGGGTTAGGAATGATTCTTTCTCTACCTGGTTAGATATTGAATCCCCCTTTTCACAATTTCTTTTAAGAGCTCTTCTTTTTGTTAAAAGCTTCCAAAACATAAAATAGATTTTATTATAGTTAATACTCTGAAAGCATGGAGATCTGTTTGTAGGCTTGAGGGTAGATCTAAATTGACTTCTTTCTCTACCCCAATATTAAACATTCCTGATTTCACCCCAGGAATTTTGGATGATGGTTTTAAACGTTGGTATAATTTGGGACTTATTAGGCTTGGTGATATGTTCTCAGACAATAAATTAATATCATTTGTGGAATTAACTCAGAAGTACCAGTTCAGACAGGAACCACTTTGGCAAGTTAACTTGAGTTTATTAAACACAATTTATCTTTGGCGGTATGGTTCCTTATGGGGGTTCTTGCTCCCAGAATAATTGAACATACAAGAGCTTTAACATTAACCCCCTGGAACCATGAATTTAGAAATACATAACAATTAAGACTTTTAATAAGTCTTTAAAGCAAACGGTGATAATCATGTTGATGTGGTACGTCTATCCTGTAGCCTGGTTATGAAGATGGGTGTCTCTCAGCAGTGAGGTCCATACCAGCTAAGATTTTGGAAGTCTTAGTGATCTGAAACAAAGAAGACGACAGCCAGAAGGTGCACAGTAATGTGCTCATGCTTATAATGGGGAGGGAGGGTTGCGAGCCGTTGAGCATACTTACCGAGCAGTAGTTCCACGTATATATATGTCCCGTGTCTACTAGGAGAGTGGTAGTGATTGGAGCGATTTGACAGCTGACCACATCAGCTGTTCACAGCCTTGCCTCCGTGGCCTGACTCAGCGAGTCAGCTGCCTAAGATCGGATGCAGCAAGTACTTCTCACTAGTGATTCCCGATGGTTTCAGAGAATGGTTAGTCTTTGTCGCTCTCTGTTGTTCAGAGAAGGTACACCAAGGGTTCTTACGCACTCGAGTAAATCCAAGCACATCCAAAGGCATTTAATTTCCAGCACTTAAGACTGGGTAAATGTTCGTACATCCTTCCATATGTGATTTTTGTAGCATAACAGATGGTTAATCCATTCGAGTTTTAATTTAGAGAATGTGCAACATATCCCTGATTGATGACTGATGATTCCACTGCATTTTGCAGACTATGCCACAAATTAATTCTTGTTTACATCGTTCCGCTGTTGTGATGACGATGTTCGAGAGAGTCCAGTCCAGTGACACATGATCTGACACGACTGTAGCATTTTCCACAACGTGTGTGATTATATAATGCCAATAATACCTACCCTGACGCTGGGTAACCCTGCATATGATTATATGCATTGCAGTCTTAGAATGTAGTTTACCTGAGCAGGGATTTTTTTATTTTTTTATATGCTACCCATTCAGTAAGAAGCAAATATTAACCCAGTGAGCTCATTTCCAGGCAATTATTTAAATCCAAGCGCTTATATAATTAACCCTGATGTAGCTGCACTGGGTTGTACATTATAATTAACTCAAATGATATATAGGGAATTTTAATAATTAATCAGGAATATGATTAATATATCTCATATGACAGTTACATTAAAATTATTGAAGATGAAAAATAGGTCAATTGTATATATCAATAACTCATTACAAGGCACTGTAATTTACTCATTAATATGTCAATATTCCATTCTTCATATCAATTATAGTGATATCTCTTACTGTAAATTACCGCAAATCAAACAGTGGTTTGTCCAGCAAACGGCCGTAAGATTAACTTATCAACTTTCAATAAAGTTATCACTTCTTATAATTCAAGGAAAATATTCTCTGGCCATGAAAATATTATCCTATCATTATGAAATTTCGGTTACTAAAAAGTAAAGAGCTTGTAGCTAAAGATCAGACATTTCATTGACTCGTGATGTGAGCGCTTAGACAGAGGCAATCATGAATATATATTGGTTTTTAATAATTGAACTAATAATACATCAAACTACAAATCACACAGAGTAAATATGCGTACGACAATACAGACAGTAAACTTTGTACAAGACATAACGGAATCCAAATGAGGGAGAGAGAGAGAGAGAGAATGAGTGAGAGAGGATGAGAGAGAGAGGTGAGAGAATTAGGCATGATCACAGAATTACGCTCAGTTTTGCAAACTCACAGACAGTAACCCTTGAAAGACAACAACGAATCAAATCATCTTGAAAAGGTAATAGACAAACTTTAAGCAGCATTTAAATCTCCATAGAGAATGATACTTGCATGTGGTCTCTTTGTGACTCGCCAGACCAGCGTGCGTGTGAGCGTGGACCTTTGTAGCTAGGCGTGTTCTTTCGTGTCTTCCGGGGCTGCTGCGGACTCGCGCGGTATTTGAAAGGTCCAACAAACGTAATGATTCAGAATTCGTGTTCCTCGTGTAGAGAGGACCTTATTAAGTAAAAGAAATTAAAACAACGGAGATGAAAGCAACGGAGATGAAAGCTCCCGAAGGAGCCATGAGAACAGGCTGTTCTCTCATCCGCTGTGCTGAGATCAACGGAGATAGAAGAGGACCGAGAAGTCAGAGGGACAAGAAAAGCAGGACAAGAGAGGGAGGAACTTCCTGGGTCAGTTCTTATGGCTTGACTGGTTCACGCCTCTGTTTGCGTGAACAACCAATCAACGTCCGCGATCTGAAGCGGGAAAAATGTTCCTTTGTCTCTGGGGAACCACCCCCTCGCGTGAGTTATAGCTGACAGAATTGAACATTTTTCTTAAGAAAGATTGTATTTCTGAAACGATGCATCTTTTTGTAATTTGTTGTCGAGATTCGACACAGTCTGATTTTTACAATTATAAAGATACCATAAATGACATATATAACTGATAGAAACATTACTTTACATTCATATGCAGAATTACACACATTTAAAGTTTGATTAACACATGATAAAACTGCAGATACTCTAATTTATATTGGGAAACATCTACTGCACAAAAAGGCAATACTCAATACATTTAGAATACATTAAGAAAATAAAAGGGTACTATTCTCTTTTCTAAAAGTTAGCTTTTCTGTCCTGTTTGTTAGGTCATAAAGTTTTACGACCTGGTCAGGGGGGTAGAGTTACAACTCATGATTCTATTTGAGAACATTAAAATTAGGAGAAACATTTCCAATTTACAAGTCAGCAACTTATAATCCTCGCATAACAAGGATTAACCATTTTATGCAACACACAAACCTATTCAAAATACATATTATTAAGGACTTACATAAAGAGGGTAAAGAAAAGTGTGTGTGTGCTTATGTGTGTGTGTGTGTGTGTGTGTGTTGTGGAATGTGTTTCGTTTCTCCTTTGAGGCTGCTCACGTGACTGTGGAATTTCTGTCCAGAGTGTCGTAAATAATTTAAATCCAGCCAGGCTGGCGCCAGGCCAGGCATTTAGTTTGGAGAGAGTTGGGTTTATATGCCTGAATTCAAAATCTACAAGCTTTGGGTTTGCATTGTTTTAGATTCAACGAACCGTGATTCATTAGTTCAGAACCAATGAATCGATGAACTGCATATCCGTTACATCCCCCCCTTTCCGTCGGATGAAGTCCCTGTGTGGACATCATCGGACGGCAATCATCACGATAGGCAGATGACAGGTGAATCATGATGGTCGTGTAGCAGGTGGATCATGATGGCAGGTGGTTCATGATAGCAGGTGGTTCCTGGAGCTGAGGATTCAGCTTAAAGAGGTTCGGTGGTGTCTTTGACTTGGCACCCCCTTTCCGGGGATTCCATCGGAGACCTCCAGCTACGGTTGTCGTGAGTTTGGCTGTAGAGGTTCGCATCTCGTTGAGTCTCCTGTATAGGATGAAGGTCACGCCGAGGTTCAGGGTGTGACCAATGACAGTGGAGATGCACCGTGCAGTGTCGGCAGCAGTCTAGGCTCGGACCGCAGATGACGGGTTCAGAACGGGCTGTCGAGACAGTGCTTGGAGGGCTGTGTCGACGGGAGTAATGTCAATGTGTTGGGTGGCACCTTTCGGTACTTGAATCCACATGCTCTGGTCAAGCAGGTTGACACGGGTGGCAGTGTCATGCTGGTCGTAGGTCAGTGTAGCTGTGCGCACAGGAGTGTTGACGAGCCATCTGTCACCTACAATCTCTACTTGCGTTTCTGTGACTTGTGTACGAGGCTTGGGTTCGTCAGGGCAGCGTGTGTTGCTGACCAGGGGTTGCAACCCGCAGATTCCTTCAGCGTTGTGTCTGAAGAAGGGTTTGCTAAGCCAGAGATAATGAATGTCTTTGGTCAAAGTACACATGTGCAGGTTTGGGGCCAGGTACAGCTGTGTGTCGCTGTCGTGGTAGGCCACCACATCTGGAATGTGTGTCTTGGTGTGGGTGTTGCTTTTCCACAACCTGACACTGACAATGTCTTTAAGTCTGTAGACTTGGCTTGACTCGCTGATGGGTTGGTTCAGGAGCACATTCACTTCTCTCTGTTTGGAACTGACGTGCAGTAGGATGGCGCTATCCAGAGAGATGGCCAGGTGTATTTGTAGCAGGTCAGCTGGTGTGGTGATGGCGTAAGCCAGCACAGTTAGCACAATGCTTAAGGGTATCATGTATGGTGGGGTTTTACCCGTGGTTAGGCTGTCATTGGAGGAGCTAACCTCCCACAGCGTGTCTGTCGTTAACGCTGTAACCAGCTGAGTCTGGGCAAAGTCATTCTGGAAGACAGTAAACAGCGGTTTCGTGGAGTTTACGGTCTGGTTCGCTGCATTGACACTGGACATACCAATGTTAAACGTTCTGGCGGCAGCAACAGCTCTGAGCAAAGCTCCCGGGAACTGTTTGGAGTGGTGGTGGTGTCCACCTAACTCCATTTGTGTAACAGTTACTTTCTCATGTTGGCTGAACATGTGTTTGACATCAGCCTCAGTGTGAGTGAGGGAGTCCTCTCTCCATCGGACACCTGTCCAGCTGTATTGGGTTACGGTGCTGGGGTAGTGTGCTCTGTCGTCGGTGATCAGGAGTCTCAGTGGTTCTCTCGGTGGCAGCTGTCCTCTCTTTGACTGACAGCACAGCACGGCAAACTACAGCAGCATCCTGGTACAGATAACAGGGAGAGAGAGAGAGAAAGGGGAGGAAGAAACAAGCGAGGGCTGTCTTTGGTTGGACAGGGCAGTCTCTTTGCTTCGTGGGCGGCGACTGGGTTTAGCTTGCCCTGGCCCATGTTTTGCCACATCTTGCTGCAGGCATGACGCTTGCTTCAGTGTCTTGTCAGTGGCTCTGGTGCTGCGTGGTGCAGCACATGATGCGTCATGGAAATATATTGGCATTTTCCCCCTTTTGCTCCGTGGCGTTACAAGCCCTGGCATTGTGAGACACCTGTTGAAGGTGAACTGTCGGTTGCCAAATGTGAATGCCAGCTTGTGTTGTTTTTTGTGGGTGCACCGGAATGGTCCAGAATCCAGAGGCCACATCAAGTGTAGGGAGGATTGTGGCTTCTCTGATTCGGGGCATTTCTTGTTCCAGCTGGGTCTTGTGCCATCGTGACAGCGGCACCTGTTGATTCAGTTTCCTGTAGTCAATGGTGGGTCGCCCCTCGCAGTTAGTTTTGAGGGCGGGCCAGATGAGGGCTGAGTTGGTGCTGTTGCATGGATGGATGACACCTTTCGCCAGCATAGATTCAATGATCTCCTGCACTGGTTCGTGTGAGGCGATGGGAATCTTGTCCTGTTTGACAGAAGTGGGAGGAGCACCAGGGTGTATAGGTATGCGCACCGTGTGTAGGTTGGTAAGACCACAGTTTAAGAAGTCTTTGGCACAGGTTTCTTTGAGCTTATAAAGAACTTGTCTGAGTCTTTGGCGATCTGTATCGCTCTGAAGTGCATTAGCATCTTGTAGAATTTGCTGCACTTGAGATTGAAAACCTGTGTAAGGCTCCTCCGTCGGTGTGTCATCACTCAGTTCGGTATTGAGAGGTGTAGCAGCTACATCAGTCTCACTGACATTCTGGTGGGAGACTGTGTATACTGCGAGGTGTTGGTCATCTGTCAGATCCATTCTGCACACCTGGTCTTTGCTCACCGACATGACAGATGTAATGGTGACGAATTTGAAGGGTGCAGTGAACAATGTGTTATTTGTACCTCCCTTCAGGTATCAGTGCAGGTGGAATGGGCTCAATGACAGGTAGTACAAGTTCAAAGTCATTAAAGTCATAGCTCATTAGCCATCCCAGCCGGTAGGCCTTGTTGTCCCAGCCGGTAGGACTGATGTCAGTTGCCGTGCAGTTGTTGCACAGGATGTAGACTATACAAGATGACACTTCAGTGAGGGGTGTGGCTTCAAGTGTGAGTCCGAGTTCCACACATTCAGGTGAGGATTGGACGAAACCCAGCGTGTGGTTTAAGGTTTGACCACATTGCAGGTTGAGCCGAACAGCGACCCCTTTGTTGTAAGCTGGTACCATCATACCCTGTTCATTGACTAAAGTGCAGAGGAGTGAACTTAAGCCTTGGTCTGCCATCAGGGCTCTGTACTAGGGCTGGGACAACGCGTCGAGGTCATCGATGACGTCGACGCAAAAAATACGTCGACGCAAAATATGCGCATCGATTCGTCGACCTGTTTTTATTTCTCTAAAAAACGTTAGCGAAACGTTTACCTTATGTGTGCTGAATATACGCGATGGCCGGATCAACATTCTGTCTAACGTTACATATCCAATCCAGGGGTTTTTCTGCATTGATCTTTTTTTTTTGGCGCCTGTCAAAGCCTTATTTGATCGGTGAGTGATGTAGAATAGAATGACTGTGCTGCGCCTGACAAGGCGCGTACGAGAGAGAGCCCCGGCTGTGCCAGCGCACTCATAGTCTTCAAACAACACGAGCGCTTCTTGCTCTCTCTCTCCCTCGTGCATATTAATCAAAATCATTAAACACGATAGAAAAAGGGCGAAACACCCAAGTTTCACGCGTTCTCGCGCACTCACAGTCTTCAAACTACACGAGCGCTGTCTTGCTCTCTCTATCTCTCTATCTCTCTCGCTCTCTCTCTCTCTCTCTCTCTCCCTCGTGCATATTAACCAAAATCATTAGACACGATAGAAAAAGGGGCGGAACGCCAAAGTTTCACGTGGAGCATTCAGAGATTTTTTTTTTCTACATGACAGGCTGCTGGCTCCCACTGTTAATTTTTATTTTTTATTTTTTGGAAAAGCACTCTCTGTATTAGCTTAAAGCCCTAAATAAGGCTGGGATAAACGATTATTTTTTTAACGATTAATCTAGCGATTATTTTTTTTTTCGATGCATCGATTAATCTAACGATTAATTTTTCAGACCGATTTGATTTCAATTATCTCCCCATTAATTGACTACTAACAATTTATACATGTTGATTTACATATCTGAATGAAAAAAACATCAATTCCTTAACATTGCAATATATGTTTATTGCTCTTAAAATTACAAAATAAAAGACTGACTAAGAATGCATTACTTTGCACTTGTATAGAGATAGCATTCAATAAAACCTTGAAACCTTGAAAACACATAGCTTACTGAAACAAGCTTACTGAACACATAGGGCCTAGCTTACTGAAAAAAGAAGTTCTTTCAGATGAAAATAACAACAACTTGATGTCAGCATTCAATAAAAAAGGTCACCAAAAATACTTGTTTAGAGCAATTGAAAGAATACAGTAACCAATGTAAACTTTAGGGCTAGGGCTGGGACAACGCCTAGACAATTGACTCTGTACCCATGGCTGGCTGCTGGGGTTCCCATGACCTCTGTGACCTGGCAGTCTGGCTCTGTGGGAGTTCCCGTGACCTATGTGACCTGACAGTCTGGCTCTGGCAACCTGTGTGGCTGGAGGGAAAGAGGTTCTCGCACTTGAGCAAAGTCTTTTAGCTGTTTGAAGTTCAGTAAAGGGTCAAAGTGGTCTAGCAGGTCTTTGCCAATGAGAAATGCATGAGTGTTCATTGGTAAGACATAAATAGGATGTACTAGACTCATCAGACCGATTGTCAGGTGAATGGAAGCAACCTGTTCAAACCGGATGTCATTCTGGCTGTACGACTGTACATTCAGTTAACAAGTTTGAGGTGTAAGAGTTCGATCTTGTCTCTTAGCTTGAAATTGGAGTCTTTTGAAAAGGTGAGATGAGATCACCGTAAGGTTTGATTCTGTGTCGATCAGGTCTTCCATGCTCACCACTTTTTGGCCCACCCCCTTTTTGACAAGGCTGCCCAGGAATGTTGGCATCAGGGCAGGTGTGACGATCCAGGTGTGATGATGGGTGGTTAGGACCGGTCTTGTGTAGCTCGCTGCGAAAGCAGGTAGTCAAAACAGCATTTTCTGGTACCTTGTGTTTGTGGTACCTGGTGTGAGGACCTGTGCTGTCTCGTTCATGGTGTGCAGCTGTCAGCTGTGGAGCTTGGGTGATGCTGTCACCTTGTGATGTGACAGTTAGCTCTGTGGCCTGTGGATGACAAGCAGTGTTCTGGGTGCTTGGCTCATACAGATGGCAGTTAGACAGGGTGTTGGTTTCAGTTCTTATGCTTAGACATGAGATGTCTGGTTCATCTTCCTTGTCTTCCTTGCAAATTTTCATGTACAGAAGCTCTTTTAGCACCCTCAGGATCTCTGCTGTCTCCGACGTGGCTGCCCTGTGTTTTTCTGATGTGGGCTCAGGATTGAGCTTATCAGAGTCATGTCGACAGTGGTTCCACTGCCGGCTGTCGGGGCTTTGTGTCCTGGATGGTGGGGATCGGCTCTTTTTGGGTCGCTGGTCCCAGAATCTTTCAAAGCGCTCGCTCTGGTGCTTTGGACGAGCACCACCACAATTGTGTTGCCCTCTGCTGGCTTGGAACGGTATTGACTCTCTGTAAAAAGGTCTGTGACTGTGGTGCTGTGGGGCGCCCTCTAGGGTTAACTCCAAGCAGTGCTCAGAGACAGAGATTGTGGGGTTTTTCACAGTCTTTTCAGAAATAGTCTTTTGCTTGGTGCAAGCTTTGTGGGCTAAGTTCCGTAACTCTTGTGTAGTCATGTTACGCGGACACGCTGGGACTCTGAGATGAAAACTCTAACTGGCATGTAGGTTTCGGAGGAACAGAGTTTTTAAGTCACCCTGTTTGAGGTCCATAGCAATAAGGAGCCCATGGTCTGAGTCTGGATCAGATAATTCAAGAATCAAAGTTTGTAGCAGTTGCTGGTAGTCTGCTTTGACAGTCTCTGGTTGACGATCCAGAAAACTATGCACATCATGGCTGGACGTGATTTTTAATAGGTACAATGTGTTCACATCTGTCACGTTGGTGACCATTTGCAAGTGAAAGTCAATGTCTTGTAAATAAGCGTGAACGTCATGTCCTCCTGCAGGATCTGGATTGAACGTAGGGATGTTTCTGGCTAGCTTGTCAAGTTCTCGGTGAGCCGTGCAGGGTTTTGTGGCATGCGTTCTCTGGAAGGGTTCTCCCCCCTCCGTTGTTGACAGGTGTTCTTGTAAGCTGGCTGGTGATTTCTTGAGCCGTGAGCTTACACCCCCTTTTTCAGCTCTGGGTTCTTGGCTGAAAGGGTTGGAGTGGCGGGCCGGGAGAAACTCTGTGGTGTGCGTTTCTCCGATCCAGCCACTCTGTAATCTGTCAGAATGTTTCAGTTCTGTGTGAACAGTGTCAAGTTCATCTTGGAGCTCGTCTCTCTGCAGAGTAAGCTCGTTGATTTTAGCTCAGGCCGCTTGCAAGTGTGTTTTGCAGGCCCAGGTTTTAGAGTCTCTTTCTTTCAGTTCAGTCTCTGCTCTTTTTAGGAGAGCGTCACCTTGCTGGAGTTTTTTGTTGAGTTCTTTTCTGGCTTCTCTCTCCAGCTGTTCTCTTTGATCTGTGTCGAGGCGAAGATCTTGCAGGGCATTATGAAGTCTTTCTACTTCTTTCTGTAGCTCTGGATCTGTGTCGTCCTCTTTCTCGCGCTGGTTCTGGGTCTCGAGGAGGAGCTGATCAAGGCGACTGGGTTCGGGCCTGGTCCTTCCAGGCCTCCTTCGCTTGAAGCTTAAGCATTGCTGCTTGCTGTTCAAGGTCGATGTTGCTCCGTTCACTGAGCCATGACTGGGCGACGAGAATGTGAACTAGGCTTCCGAGGATCCTGGCGAGTTCTTTGTAGTAGTCATTTGGGTTGGATCCATCAGTTGCCATCAGTTCATCTAGTTCATCTAGCTCGGTGTCTAGTTGCTCTGGGTGCTGCAGGTTACTGGCGTCCTTGGGCAGGAAGGAGGTCGTCACTGCTTTCAACCATGTCGAGAGGTGGCCCCTGTGGACTGCTGGACTGGATGACTGGAAAATCCTGACTCACTGTCGGTGAGAGAAGCACAGCACACACACAAAAAGACCAATGCAAGTCCGTTCTATGGTTAACAAGCTATATTCATACGGGCTGTGCCGTTTATGAGAATTTTGGGGCTAACTGATGCAAGCAGTCAGACAGTTCAGTAGCCAATTAACTTGGGTCAACGAAGGACCTGAAATGGAGATTTGACAGGCAGTAGCCTAGCGGATCGCGTGATGACACCGGCTGCTGGTTGTCGCTCTACTATTTAGCTTCTTTGGTGGCTCTCACAGGTTACTGTCTCTATGTGAAATTAAAGAAACAAATCACAACAGAACAGAGGATAGAAAAAGATCAAAGTGAAACAACACTTGAAATGAGATAAAAACAATAGTAACACGATGTGTTAGTCAGAATAAGGAGGCCTAAGCCTACTGCTAGATTTTAAGATAGGGCCAACAGGTGAGTGGGCTATCTGAGTAGGAAACCTAGAAAGATGGTGTGGCTTGAAGGAGCAATGGGTCAAACACTTAAAATATATCTGGGGGAATATCTTATATTCTGTGGCTTATAATAAATGGATGGGTTTTATCACATTTGGTTCACCTGGGTGAATTGAAGCCATTCAGGTGGAAACCAGTGGCTTGGTCAACCTCTCCGGCGCTCCCCAAACACTCAACCGCAGTGTCCCCGGCCCTATGTTACTCTGGCGTTGCGCCCTCTCCAGGGTTGGGGAGTAACGGAATACATGTAACAGCGTTACTTAATCAGGATACAAAAATCCAGTAACTGTAAATCCTTGTCTTCCTTGTGAGTTTTCATGTACAGAAGCTCTTTTAGCACCCTCAGGATCTCTGCTGTCTCAGACGTGGCTGCCCTGTGTTTTTCTGATGTGGGCTCAGGATTGAGCTTATCAGTGTCATGTCGAGAGTGGTTCCACTGCCGGCTGTCGGGGCTTTGTGTCCTGTACGGTGGGGATCGGCTCTTTTTGGGTCGCCGGTCCCAAAATCTTTCAAAGCGCTCGATCTGGTGCTTTGGACGAGCACCACCTCAATTGTGTTGCCCTCTGCTGGCTTGGAACGGTATTGACTCTGTGTAAAAAGGTCTGTGACTGTGGTGCTCTATTACTCTGGCGTTGCGCCCTCTCCAGGGTTGGGGAGTAACGGAATACATTACAGTTACGTCAAAAAACGAAGTAATCAGATTATAGTTACATTTTGAAAAAAGGGGGAATACTTTCAGGATTACAATGGTTTCATTTAAAACTAAATAAATCAGTATTTTGGCATAATAACACTATATTAACCTGCACCAGAACGCCCTCGTCCTCAAAGCCTCTCCACTCGCACGTGTCAGTGATTATGAATAGATTAAATGAAACAGGAAAAATTTAATCTTGACAAACTATGTATCATTATAAAGATCTAAGCCTCAAGCATCGACGACAGATCGCTGTTTTTCAATGGAAAGCTTATAAAGACTGTATTTGCTACATTTGTGTAAGCAGTACACATAAAAAAATAAGCAATGAAAACGCTGTACATACCAGATCCGTCGTAATAACGAGTCATAAACACATCCACAGCTGTAAATCCTGGTTTAGTTAGGAAGGTAAGGGTCCACTGAATGACATCTCATGAAGCACGTTTAGTCCAAAGAAGCAATAACGTTGTAATATGGATCATAATTCCTTTGTTTACATTTCATTTCTTCAGCGACAGAATTGTTTGCGTCCGTTATGGAATAACTCACGGTCGGAAACTGCGTCTTGATAGTAAAAACACGGCATGGTTTTGCAGTGTACAGTGTCACAAACAGAATGAGGCGATCCACCGGAAAAGAGAATGAATGAAAAATAGGCTGAAGATAGTTTATTTGAATTTGGCGCTCTCTCCTGAGAGCTGGTGACGTGCTCTGACGCACCTGTCAGCTGATGGAGGCGGAACTTACAGCGATCGCCTTTTCCTTTCTTTCTTTTAATTTTAGACAGTTTTTATATATGTGAGAGTGTGTTTTATGTTGAATGTGAAAGTATCTGCATGATTACCATCTGTTTGAGTGCAAATCACCCAAATCAGCTCGCTATTACTGAATGATCACGGCTATCAAAGTGAACGCGTCTATATGAATAGAGAGAGTGGATTATTTACTTTGGCACATTTGTGTTATTACCATCTGTATAAGTGGCCATCAGCACATCAGCACTTATTTGCATCGTAATCCATTGTAAAATATGCATCTCTAGCAATCTCAGGATGTTCTATATTGGCAAACAAAGTTAAATCTTTTTTTTTTCTTATTATTATTCTTATTTTTCTTACTCAAATTATTCTTATTGTATTTTTCTAGTGCTCAAATAAATCATTTATATGATGTCTAAGTTTCTGTCTAGTGTTTTATAATTGAAAAAAACTATGCAGTGGTATGTTAAATAGTTACTGACTAAATAGTTTGTAGAAGCCTTCAATACTATTGGGAAATATATTTTCTTATACAACCCGAATTCCGGAAAAGTTGGGACGTTTTTTACATTTTAATAAAATGAAAACTAAAAGACTTTCAAATCACATGAGCCAATATTTTATTCACAATAGAACATAGATAACATAGCAAATGTTTAAACTGAGAAAGTTTACAATTTTATGCACAAAATGAGCTCATTTCAATTTTGATTTCTGCTACAGGTCTCAAAATAGTTGGGACGGGGCATGTTTACCATGGTGTAGCATCTCCTTTTCTTTTCAAAACAGTTTGAAGACGTCTGGGCATTGAGGCTATGAGTTGTTGGAGTTTTGCTGTTGGAATTTGGTCCCATTCTTGCCTTATATAGATTTCCAGCTGCTGAAGAGTTCTTGGTCGTCTTTGACGTATTTTTCGTTTAATGATGCGCCAAATGTTCTCTATAGGTGAAAGATCTGGACTGCAGGCAGGCCAGGTTAGCACCTGGACTCTTCTACGACGAAGCCATGCTGTTGTTATAGCTGCAGTATGTGGTTTTGCATTGTCCTGCTGAAATAAACAAGGCCTTCCCTGAAATAGACGTTGTTTGGAGGGAAGCATATGTTGCTCTAAAACCTTTATATACCTTTCAGCATTCACAGAGCCTTCCAAAACATGCAAGCTGCCCATACCGTATGCACTTATGCACCCCCATACCATCAGAGATGCTGGCTTTTGAACTGAACGCTGATAACATGCTGGAAGGTCTCCCTCCTCTTTAGCCCGGAGGACACGGCGTCCGTGATTTCCAACAAGAATGTCAAATTTGGACTCGTCTGACCATAAAACACTATTCCACTTTGAAATAGTCCATTTTAAATGAGCCTTGGCCCACAGGACACGACGGCGCTTCTGGACCATGTTCACATATGGCTTCCTTTTTGCATGATAGAGCTTTAGTTGGCATCTGCTGATGGCACGGCGGATTGTGTTTACCGACAGTGGTTTCTGAAAGTATTCCTGGGCCCATTTAGTAATGTCATTGACACAATCATGCCGATGAGTGATGCAGTGTCGTCTGAGAGCCCGAAGACCACGGGCATCCAATAAAGGTCTCCGGCCTTGTCCCTTACGCACAGAGATTTCTCCAGTTTCTCTGAATCTTTTGATGATGTTATGCACTGTAGATGATGAGATTTGCAAAGCCTTTGCAATTTGACGTTGAGGAACATTGTTTTTAAAGTTTTCCACAATTTTTCTACGCAGTCTTTCACAGATTGGAGAGCCTCTGCCCATCTTTACTTCTGAGAGACTCTGCTTCTCTAAGACAAAGCTTTTATAGCTAATCATGTTACAGACCTGATATCAATTAACTTAATTAATCACTAGATGTTCTCCCAGCTGAATCTTTTCAAAACTGCTTGCTTTTTTAGCCATTTGTTGCCCCCGTGCCAACTTTTTTGAGACCTGTAGCAGGCATTAAATTTCAAATGAGCTAATTAAGTGGATAAAAGTGTAAAATTTCTCGGTTTAAACATTTGCTACTTTATCTATGTTCTATTGTGAATAAAATATTGGCTCATGTGATTTGAAATTCCTTTAGTTTTCATTTTATTAAAATTTAAAAAACGTCCCAACTTTTCCGGAATTCGGGTTGTATTTGGGGGGTGGGGGTGTAGACATAGTCTCATAAAAATATTTGAAAGGAGTCTCATTTTTCATGATATTTTATTCAGATTTGAAATAGAAACTCATGAGACATGTGGCTTTCAACCCATTACTTTTCTAGATTTCTCCAGGACTCATTTCATGTATTTTTATATCAAATAAAAAAAGTATTTAAGAGTGGTAAAAAAAATTCAAGGCACTTCAGTGTCTATAACTTTTAATATTTTTGAGCATTATCAAATCTGGTTGATAAAAAGTGAAGCCCAAAGGGTCTTATTTCTAAAGACACCACAATTATGTTTGTAACACACTGAAGTAGGAAACTATTACAATTATAAGTTAGTTAGAGCACTTTCAGCTGTGAGTCCCATAATGGGGGGTGCTGGCTAACAGCTTAATGACTCACGCAAGTCACATGTGCCACCCGCTGGTGCATGCGCTAATAACAGCTGTCTACAATCTCCTCAGACTCAGATTGAATCACTGCTGCTAAAGGATATGCTGCTCGCGGGCAAAAACGCGTTCATTTCATGGAAATTCCGCTGCTATTTTGTTTTCAAAGAAGAAAATGCAAACAATATGGTTGTACAGTGCAAACTGTGCCTTCCAGCAACGAAAACACTTTCTTCATCGAAAAAAAAAAAGAATTTGTATTCTCTATTTTCCTGTTGAAGAAACATTTCCATTGTCTAAAAATTCAGTTCTTACTATATTTGCTTGGGAAAAAAATGAATTTGTATTCTCTATTTTCCTGTTGAAGAAACATTTCCATTGTCTTAAATTCTTTCTTATTATATTTTCTTGAAAATAAAACAAAATAATCTGTAATACCAATACCATGCACTAGATGTCTGTATAGTCCTTTACATATATATTAATTCAGGGCTGTGAAATTCTTAATTAATAAATGTTGTTGTTTTTTAAAAATAATATTTTACCTTGAAGTAATCTAGAAGTAATCCAAAAGTAATCAGTTACATTACTTTCATTTTGTGGTACTTGGATTACATTACTGAATACTTTTTTATGAAGTAATTAGTAACTGTAACGGAATACATTTTTAAAGTAACCCTCCCAAGCCTGGCCCTCTCAAACAGCTTGTGACTTTTAACACAACCTGGCAACACCAAGATGTCAACCGCCAGACAGCACTGCAAAATTGGGCTGTTCCCTAGAACCCTCTCTTAAAAGAGAGTGGCCCCCGTTTTAGGCCTCGGATTACTGGTCCCAGAGATTGCGTTGTGTGTGTCGGCTGGACTGATTGACTACCGTTGGAGTGCAAAATTGCTGATGTCTCCACTGCGTGCCGCAATGGACAGAGATAAGAGGAACCGAGTTTCACTCACAGCCAGTGTCGGTAACGCTTGTCGGCTCCCTTGCTCACTGGAAACCTGAGATGACTGTCCAATCACCCAGGAATTTCTACAATCAAATACACAAAGGATGAACAAAGGAAACTTAAAGTTAATTAAGGTTTGGTTTGTTTAACATCAACTGAGTAAATATATATGTAGAAATGAGAGGTAACAGCTTTACCTAATAATGATAAAACAACAACAACAACAACAACAAAAAATTATGATAATGATGGTAATTATCAAAATAACCTAAGCCAAAAGAGAGAAGAAAAAGAATAAAAATCAAAATAACAAAAGACAGGAATGAAACACGGGAGAAGAAGTAGCTAGTTTTCACCACAAGGGGGCGTACTCCCTCTCTGTGCTTAACCTGGTGAACAGAAAACTTAATTCAAATTAAAAATTCAAAACTGGTTTAAATTGAAATTTAAAATAAGCATGTAAGAAAAATCAAAAGGAAAATTAGAATAATATCCTCTAATAACCAATGATAACAGTAAGGTATCATTAATAATTATGAAGTTAATCAAAAAGGGGTAAAAGTGGAAATATGCAATTCAAAACAGAATTGAAAAGAGAGCTGAGAGCTGTGAGTCGATTTAACAGGAGACTGCCACTAGATGGCTTATTTCCTTCAAAGTGGGTCAATCAGTGGTTGACCTGAAACATCTAGATTTCCACTTTTAAACAATTACATTTTAATTCAAATCATGTTTGAACCAAACTCAAAGTAAATGTAAACAGTCAAAGGAAGGGGAAAAAATTGTCTAACCTGAAATAATATTCGCACGAGCAAAGCTGTAAATGCAAATAATTAATGAGAATTTAGACATCTAATTCAATAAATCACAAGGGAATATGGATTTAGCAGTGAGCGCATTATCTGAAATATTATAATATTATAATATAGCGCATTATAATTGCACTCATGCAGGCTGACATCAGAATGCAGGGCGTAATTTTGAACTTCTAAACAAATGACGCCCTCTGGTGTTTAGTAAGCGGAATTACAGCCGACTTCAATGTGATCTAAACTGTGTGCACTGTCAGCGCTGATTTGGTGATACTGCACAAGAGCAGGCAGGATTCTTTTCACTGCACTAAGCCCAAATGTGAACAACAGGAATTTTCCATCTGTTGACTCCCATAAACATTTATCAAAATAGCACTTATGATTTAAATGTTTTAGGTTTACAATCGGGTAGCTAAGCCAATTTTAGACCAGGAGTTTTTATCATTTATCTTTGAATATCACTGTGGTTCACCACGAATTCAATAACGATATTTAATAAGCAAGGCCTTTCTAACTGAATCAGAGGAACATCGCTCATCTTCAGATTTTAATTATTAATATTAAAATGTTCTCACTGCAGAGAGATCTTGGTCTTTCTTAACAGGAGACTTTTTAACATTATACTGCAGTTTATTAAAATAACAGTGACTATACTGTTAGCTATTTATAGAAACTTAACGAGTTGACTGATCAGCTTTTTTTTCAGTCAGTTAGGAGTGAGTTCGCGTCTTGCGACTTATCTCACAAGTACATAATTTCATAGTGCGCGTGCAGAAATTATTAATAACCATATACAGATTGAACTGGATTGCTCACAAAACGAAGTTTGAAATGCGCGCGTTCCTCCACCAAATAATATGTAGCCGCACTGGGTTGTGCATTATAATTAACTCAAATGATATATAGGGACTTTTCATAATTAATCAGGAATATGATTAATATATCTCATATAACAGTTACATTAAAATTATTGAAGATGAAAAATAGGTCAATTGTATATATCAATAACTCATTACAAGGCACTGTAATTTACTCATTAGTATGTCAATATTCCATTCTTCATATCAATTATAGTGATATCTCTTACTGTAAATTACCGCAAATCAAACAGTGGTTTGTCCAGCAAACGGACGTAAGATTAACTTATTAACTTTCAATAAAGTTATCACTTCTTATAATTCAAGGAAAAATATTCTCTCGCCATGAAAACATTATCCTATCATTATGAAATTTCGGTTACTAAAAAGTAAAGAGCTTGTAGCTAAAGATCAGACATTTCATTGACTTGTGATGTGAGCACTTAGACAGAGGCAATCATGAATATATATTGTTTTTTTAATAATTGAACTAATAATACATCAAACTACAAATCACACAGAGTAAATATGCGTATGACAATACAGACAGTAAACTTTGTACAAGACATAACGGAATCCAAATGAGGGAGAGAGAGAGAGAGAGAGAGAGAGAATGAGTGAGAGAGGATGAGAGAGAGAGGTGAGAGAATTAGGCGTGATCACAGAATTACGCTCAGTTATGCAAACTCACAGACAGTAACCCTTGAAAGACAACAACGAATCAAATCATCTTGAAAAGGTAATAGACAAACTTTAAGCAGCATTTAAATCTCCATAGAGAATGATACTTGCATGTGGTCTCTTTGTGACTCGCCAGACCAGCGTGCATGTGAGCGTGGTCCTTTGTGTTCTAGGCGTGTTCTTTCGTGTCTTCCGGGGCTGCTGCGGAATCGCGCGGTATTTGAAAGGTCCAACAAACGCAATGATTCAGAATTCGTGTTCCTCGTGTAGAGAGGACCTTAGTAAGTAAAAGAAATGAAAACAACGGAGATGAAAGCAATGGAGATGAAAGCTCCCGAAGGAGCCATGAGAACAGGCTGTTCTCTCATCCGCCGTGCTGAGATCAACGGAGATAGAAGAGGACCGAGAAGTGAGAGGGACAAGAGAAGCAGGACAAGAGAGGGAGGAACTTCCTGGGTCAGTTCTTATGGCTTGACTGGTTCACGCCTCTGTTTGCATGAACAACCAATCAACGTCCGAAAAATTGAACATTTTTCTTAAGAAAGATTGTATTTCTGAAACGATGCATCTTTTTGTAATTTGTTGTCAAGATTTCGAAACAGTCTGATTTTTACGATTATAAAGATACCATAAATGACATATATAACTGATAGAAACATGACGTTACATTCATATGCAGAATTACACACAGTTAAAGTTTGATTAACACATGATAAAACTGCAGATACTCCAATTTATATGGGGAAACATCTACTGCACAAAAAGGCAATAGTCAATACATTTAGAATACATTGAGAAAATAAAAGGGTACTATTCTCTTTTCAAAGAGTTAGCTTGTCCTGTTTGTTAGGTCATAAAGTTTTACAACCTGGTCAGGGGGGTCGAGTTACAACTCATGATTCTATTTGAGAACATTAAAATTAAGAGAAACATTTCCAATTTACAAGTCAGCAACTTACAATCCTCGCATAACAAGGATTAACCATTTTATGCACACAAACCTATTCAAAATACATATTATTAAGGACTTACATAAAGAGGGTAAAGAAAAGTTTGTTTGTGTGTGTGTGCTTATGTGTGTGTGTTGTGGAATGTGTTTCGTTTCTCCTTTGAGGCTGCTCACGTGACTGTGGAATCTCTGTCCAGAGTGTCGTAAATAATTTAAATCCAGCCAGGCTGGCGCCAGGCCAGGCATTTAGTTTAGAGAGAGTTGGGTTTATATGCCTGAATTCAAAATCTACAAGCTTTGGGTTTGCATTGTTTTAGATTCAACAAACCATGATTCATTAGTTCAGAACCAATGAATCGATGAACTGCATATCCGTTACACTGAAAACACTGCATTAATTTCCAGCATTTTCGAGGATTCGAACACCGTACTATGACCCTGGAGCCGGCAAAAGCATGAATTCCTCCTATGCATGGCAGGACTAGCACATGATGTTGGACAATATATAAACCTCAGAAGCAAGCAGTCCCATATCTTGATAGCTTTAAGAAAAGACCTTCTTAGTGTGGAGTGGGGGGGGATCGCCTACGGAATAGGAGTAGCGAAGGGTGCTCTTTAAACAGCTGAAGATCAGCGTGCACCTGTAAAGCAGTACCCTTTTTTTTATATATATCATTTTATATATATTTTTTTATGTAAGTATATATATCGTATGGTCAGACTTTTTCTGCGGGTGGCAGATCCTTTTCCTATTTGGCGCCTAAACTCTGGAATAACCTACCTAACATTGTTCGGGAGGCAGACACACTCTTGCAATTTAAATCTAGATTAAAGACCCATCTCTTTAACCTGGCTTACACATAACATACTAATATGCTTTTAATATCCAAATCCGTTAAAGGATTTTTAGGCTGCATTAATTAGGTAAACCGGAACCAGGAACACTTCCCATAACACCCGATGTACTTGCTACATCATTAGAAGAATGGCATCTACGCTAATATTAGTCTGTTTCTCTCTTATTCCGAGGTCACCGTAGCAACCAGATCCAGTCTGTATCCAGATCAGAAGGTCACTGCAGTCACCCGGATCCAGTACGTATCCAGACCAGATGGTGGATCAGCACCTAGAAAGGACCTCTACAGCCCTGAAAGACAGCGGAGACCAGGACAACTAGAGCCCCAGATACAGATCCCCTGTAAAGATCTTGTCTCAGAGGACCACCAGGACAAGACCACAAGTAACAGATGATTCTTCTGCACAATCTGACTTTGCTGCAGCCTGGAATTGAACTACTGGTTTCGTCTGGTCAGAGGAGAACTGGCCCCCCAACTGAGCCTGGTTTCTCCCAAGGTTTTTTTCTCCATTCTGTCACCGATGGAGTTTCGGTTCCTTGCCACTGTCGCCTCTGGCTTGCTTAGTTGGGGTCCCTTCATCTACAGCGATATTGTTGACTTGATTGCAAATAAATGCACAGACAATATTTAAACTGAACAGAGATGACATCACTGAATTCAATGATGGACTGCCCTTTAACCATTTTGGTTATTGATTATTGATTTGGTTATTTTTGCATTATTGACACACTGTTTTCCTAATGAATGTTGTTCAGTTGCTTTGACGCAATGTATTTTGTTTAAAGCGCTATATAAATAAAGGTGACTTGACTTAACTTGACTTGACTTTAATTTAGGCAACAGCATAAGCCCTTGTCGGATACGTTTTAGCATTGATACGAGCAAAATTACGATCTGTACATGTAGTATTAAGCACTTGATCGTGTCTGAGCAACAGCAGATCACTGATTAAACCCAGGTGTTGTAGTAGTCAGATAAGTTTGATGAAATCATCCCCAACAGCCTTGACCACAGATTAACGAGGCTCGTGGGTATATTTAACTGTTTTACCAGTGTGGTAATATGATAGTGTCACGGGGTGACGAAAGCCGGAACTATAGGCCGGGAAGTTGTTGTGGCAGGGGAGCACTTCCGGTGTAACACAAGGCTGGTTCCGGGGATACACGGAAGCAGGAAAAATACGCTGGAATAGAGGATAATGAGGGTAATTGCTGGCAGCTGTGCAGGGGAAAATATGTAAGCAGGTGATTGGACCAGGAGGGAAATAAAAAGAGTTGGTGTTTGAGAGAAGTGGGGCAGAGAGGAAGGATTGGGAAGACGCAGGAGGAAGGGAGGAAGGATCGGTGAAGATGGAGGAAGGAGAGAGGAAGGATCGGTGAAGACGCAGTAGTGGCCAGCGGGAAGGATCCTGAAGGGACGATTGGACCATGAGGATATAAAGAGGTTTGTGTTGAGAGGAAGGGCAGCGGTTGGGGAGTGGAGAGCGAACAGGGAAGACACAGCAGAGTTTTCTGTGGAGATACAACAGGGAAGTTGCCAGTGGTGGAGAACACTGGACCTACGGAGATAAGTGACAGTCTTCCTTTATCGAATATGACATGAGGATTCACTATAGTATTATTGGGTGGGAAAGTCATTACACTGTGGGACACGAACTGTGGCTGAAGGCATTATCCTGTGAAAGAAGAGGAGAGTTTTTGATGTGAAATTGCAGTGCAGAGCTTGTTTATATCTGTAACAGAGTTTTCATCCGCCGGGGTTTTTGTCTGGGCCCACACGCTGCCTTAACGTTTGGGGATTGGGAATGCAGTGCTGGTTATTTTCATCACGTGTGCAGTTGAGTGTTTTTGCAGTGTATGCACGAGTGGAGGGAAGTTGCAGATTGTGTGGTACCCAACCGAACAGAGCTTCGACGTTACTGAACTCATATTGAATCCGTACTGATCCACTCTGCCTACCAGTCTATGCTGAAGTCCTGTTGAGCCAGGGAACCGAGCCACATCCTCGCTGCTGCATCCAGTCCTGTATCCGGGAGGAAAGCGTGAGCATACTGAATCTATACTAATCCAGTCTGTTTACCAGTCTATGCTGAAGTCCTGTTGAGCCAGGGAACCGAGCCACATCTTCGCTGCTGCATCCAGTCCTGTATTTAGGAAGGAAGAGTGAGCATATTGAACCCATACTAATCTATTCTGTTTACCAGTCTATGCTGAAGTCTCGCTGGTCCAGCGACTCGAGTCCAATTTCCATTGCTGTCCTCTAGTCTGGACCTGTCGACGCAGGAGGGCCGGTCGGCCTGATCTCTCTCCTTGAGATTGCCTTTTTAATTAAATAAATATATTTGGGATTACTTTTATTATGTTGTCCGTTTTCCTTGGGCGGCGGGGTAGCTCCTCAGGGAGGAGGTACAGTAGAAGAGGAGTGTCGGTTGGCAAGTAGCGCCCCTACACTATCTGGCCTGTGACAATAGCATGCCTCACAACGTAACTGAACAATAGCTTTTACAATAAGCAATGTCTGAAGCATGTTCGCCAAATAGCACTAGGCACTAAAAATGAAATAACTTTGCTTAGCTTCGTGAAGACATCCAGAGATTACTTCAATTGAAATTGCCACTTGTTCGTGGATGCTTTGATTTTGTTGAATATATAGCTTCTTCCAGCGGGGAGCAGATCTCGTGTTAAGTTGTGAGTCGGTCGTATTAGTACACTCTGACAAAGAATCGCGTGTGAAGTATCAATTTCAAGAACTGGCTCATATCATATTCAGTCTGTTGCTTGACAAACAAAACGGCGAATTCGTTAAGTTCATGACTGAAATCTGATGAGATACTCTGTGGGAATCCTGCCAAAACCTGATTTTACGCTTCCTATGGAGATAGATTCACCGTCTGAAAGTTCCTGAGAGAGCAATGGCTCTCGTGAGCAGTTTGAGCCTTGCAAGCCGTTGAGCATACTTACCGAGCAGTAGTGCCACGTGTATATATATATATATGTCCCATGTCTAATAGGAGAGTGGTAGTGATTGTAGCGATTTGACAGCTGACCGCATCAGCTGTTCACAGCCTTGCCTCCATGGCCTGACTGAACTAACGCTGTGCTCGATTTGTTCAAACACGATTTTTTCGATTCCTACAATTGAGACATTATATTACTAATAAGACAACTGTTGTTAGAAATTGTGAGATATCTTCTATTGAGAGATTATTATTTTTATCATCCGGAAAGATGTCTTTGGATAGATTTTATGGAGCTGTGTGTTCAATTTCTTCTGTTGATACACAGAGAATTAAAACTAAATGGGAGGAAGAGTTAGCTACTAAAATTGATGATGAAACATGGGATGACATTTGGTCTTGTGCTAAGAGAATATCGATTTGTGCACGTACAAGAGAAATACAATTTAAAATCATACATAGACTCCATATTTCTCCTAACCGCAGGAATTTTTTTAACCCTCTCTATCTATGTGTTTAAAATGTAAAATTGAAGTAGGTACTTTAACACATTGTTTGTGGTCATGTAACCGACTGCAAAGGGATTGGTTTTTGGTGCTGGGGGAAATGGAAAAGATTTTTAATATGCAGTTGGATTTTGACCCAGTCTCATTGGTATTGGGTATACCTAATAAATGCATAGTTTCGTCTGCTAACAAGAAATTGTATAATATTCTCTCCTTTGCTGCCAGAAAAAATATTTTACTTAATTGGATTGGTGATAAATCTCCATCACTTAAAGGTTGACACAAGATAATTTTTGAGCTGATTCCCCTGGAGCATCTTACCTATGTATTACATCAAAAAACAGGCCTGTTTTATAAAGTCTGGACTCCTTATCTGGATTATATGGATCCTCATCTTCGCCCTATTATACTACAAGGAATATTGTAATTGTGTAACGGTTTAGGCATTTAACTTTTCTGCCCTATTAATTAATTTTATCTCTTTCTGTAATCTGTTATATATGGGATAGTCCTGTTTTATTTAATAATCTGAGCTATGTGTGTGTGTGTGTTTTTGTTTAGTTTTTTGTATTTTTGTTTTTTTCTTTTGGGCGATGTCTTGTTGTTTTTGTATTACAGTGAAAATTCAATAAAAATAATATACATATATTTATTAAATTAGGAGGTATCCATTTTTTTCCTTAGATGCGATTATGACCTTAAAAAACTCCCTGTTAAGTGTTTCATCAACAGATTTTACTGTATTGGAAAATTATGGAACTGTAGATATGTTGTATTCATAAAGGAATCCTTACAAAAACTGGTGGGAGAAAAGAATATGGTCTGTCATGCAAATAGTAGATAATACTGGAGTAATGTCTTTTGAAACTTTTAGTTACAAATTTAATTTATTTGATAGAAAAAAATATGATAACATCTTCAAAGCTATCCCACAATCTATAATTCAGATGTGTTGTAATTTATCTCAAAATAATGTAACACCTTGCCTTCCTTAGCTTTTGGTAAATGGAGTTTCTACTAACAAAAATTTAACCAATATTCTAATCCAGAATATTTTTGTTAATGAAATATATCTATTTTCTTCAAATAAAAATGTAATATTCCAATATTTCTCTAAAGATTAAGTTAAAATTTTAAGAACAAAATATTTTACATTTCTAGTTGCACCAAAAGCGAAGGAAGTCCATTTTAAAATTCTTAATAAAGTATATCCTTCTAGGGAGCTTTTGAGATGTTGATTTGGTCTTGACGTTAACAACTGTTCCTTTTGTGATAATCAAATTGACATTAGAGAACATATTTTTTTATGGTTGTAAATTTCCCTGTGACTTTTGGGAAGATATGCATTACTGGTTTATTTCATAAATTTGAAAATGTATTATTTGGTTTATTTTTGAAAGATCACATGATTTAGCAGTTAACACTATTATTCTTGGGAAGTTTTGCATAAGAACAGATTCCTGAAAATTCATCAAAATTTCTAGGTAATCATTACTTTTTGTCACTGACACGAATGAAGAAAAAGAATGCCTTAAATTTCTGCAATTATTTTTATTATTATTATTTTATTTTTTCTCTCTCTCTCTTCTTCTTCCTCTTCCCCCTATGTTATGATGATTGTCTTTTGTTTGAATAAGAAATTTAGCATTTTGTATCAGGACTGAAAAAAATGATTATGGCCCCAATTAAATTAAGCGTAATTAAATTTAGCTAAATTCAGTTTGAAAATATTACGTTAATTCTGTGCGCATGCGCGCAAATGCACATTTTCACGGGCGTAAAAAGGAGTTCTCTTACGAGTTCTCTCGTACTGCGTCTTAGCTAAGACGCTACGGGAAAAGTCTCTTTTCACGATACACTGAAGCAAAAAATTATCCTTAATTTTGAATTATTGTAAAGCGCATTTGCAGCAGCACACAGCCATAGGCGAGACGGCTTGCTCGCTCATTGGCTGCTCTGCGGCAACTGCATAAGCCTATCGAGCGCAGGCTGATGAAACATCAGACCAATGAGGGCGCTCGCGCCCACTCCATGCCACTTCCCGCCAAAACGGTTGTGGCCTAGCCCTATAAAGGGAGCTCGAAAAGGCTGACTCACCTGATTTTTCATCTCTTCAGCGAAGCTCACGCATTGTTGGATCACGAAAGGAAGCAAGTGTCGTCAGATAGCATCTCAGCGGGACGAGCCATTCCTGAAGCCGCTGGCCAACACCGCCTTCCACTGCCGTTCCTGCTGCGTGTTCCGGCGCCTATATCCTTTTTCCATATCCTCGTGTGTGTGTTCGCCCTGCGACACACACTCGTAAAAGAGCTGCGTCTTTTTAAAGATGCCCTCTTGCGGCTCGTGTAGAGCCCCACTCAGCGACATCAGTCACGTCATCTGTGTCTCCTGCCTGGGTGAGGATCATGCAGCGCTCGCACTCGCTGACGACGGCTGCCCTCACTGCGAGCTGTTGCCAATGGTGACTCTGAGGACTCGCTTGGCATTTTTCTCCGAGCCTGCATTCCCCGCTGCACCGTAAAAAGCGCCGCTCCCAGCGGATTCCGGAACCGTCTCCAGCTCAACCGAGCTCGCCGGTTCGCCCTGCTTCACTGGCCTCCCCTGCATCGCTTCCCGATGGTCAGCGCCTGCTGTCTGCCGCCGCGTCTTCCGAGGAAGTAGATCTCAGGGCCGCGTCGGGGGAAGAGGACACGTGCTCTCTGCTAGCTTCGGGCAGTGAAGGCTGGGCGAGCTCCGGGGATCACGCGCTTTCTGCTCAGAAGCCCAGCAGACGAGCTGACATTGAAAAGGAGCTGATGCGAGTGCTCACGCTGGCCGCGACTAGCCTCGGCCTCGAGTGGTCTGCACCAGCGCCCCCTCTCGTTCCCTGTTGGATGGTAGTTTTCTTCCGGATGAGCGGACGTCCCCGAACTCAAAGCCCGCCCCATTTCTTCCTGAGCTTCACGAAGAGGTGGCAAAGGCTTGGAACGCTCCATACTCAGCGCGAATTCGTTCGTCTGTTTCACCAGCATTCTCCACACTGGATGATGCTACAAAACAGAGGCTACCAGTCACTTCCGCACAGGCGATAGCGACGCACCTTTGCCCGCCCTCTGCTGGACGGCGGACGAAAGCGGTGTTGCCATCTAAAGCCTGCCGCATGACGTCATCTCTGCTTGCGTGGATCTTTTCTGCTGCTGGGCAGGCTGCGTCTGCACTACACACCATGGCCACGCTGCAGATATTCCAGGGTGATCTCCTCCGTAAGCTGGACGAGATGGGACCTGAGGCTATCTGTCGCGTGGATTTGAGGAGTGCTTCGGATCTCTCTCTTCGCGCTACTAAGTCCGCTGCACAGGCCATGGGACGAGTTATGGCTTCCGCTACTGTGGCTGAGAGGCATCTATGGCTGACACTATCAGACATGGCAGAGTCTAAACGCACTGCGTTCCTCGACGCCCCGCTGACTCCCACTGGCCTCTTTGGATCTTCTGTCAACGAGTTCGTTGAGAGATTCGTCGAGGACCAGAAAGCGTCGCAAGCATTCAAGCACTTCCTCCCGAAGTGCTCCGGTTCTGCAGCGAGTCGTGCTAAACCGGCCCCGCAAAGCTCTCAGTCACACCCCCCACCTCCTGCTGCTTCATCGCAACAGCGTCATCAGCAACGCAGCTCGAGACCCCGCTCTCGCTCTACCGGCTGTCGCCCCGCGCCACGGGGACCATGGCAGAGGATTACGGTGAGGCCGGAAGCCCCGAAGTCATCCTAGCATTCCTAGGAAAGCGCCGGTGTACGAGTCCCGCTGCGGCCGAACTCTCACCCAAGCGCGCCGCTGTTTCAGTTCCAGGAATTGTGACTGTCTCAGCGTCTTCTGCAACGCGCAAGCCTGTACAGTTGCCCGCTTGCCTGCACACAAAAGCTGTTATCACGGCTACCCAGATATTTCCCGAAAAGAGTGTAATTTCTGGTGTCCCGGCCACGGCCGATGGTGCTACAAATCCTCAGTGCCACTCCTCAGTGCCCACAAACACTATGTCACATACGGCATGTGGTTTCTGTAAAAACGAAACCCGTGCACGTTCGTTCTGCCCAGGCAGACAGCGAGTCGAAAGCAGTAAATGTGCATGCTTACAGCCCACAATTACTCACAGACAGCACGAGTCCCACGGGACCCGCTCAGCCCTCCCTCACTCGGTTAAGCACCGTGGCGGGTCGAGGACGAGCGATCTGCCCGCTGTGATCAGCGCGCTCCCCGCCTCAAATGTCACAGGCATAACGCCCATGTTACAGCACATCGAAGCGCTGCCGTTGCCCGGCCAACAGAGCGCGCTTCGCATCCAACCCTTAGCCATTCATGCAGACGCATGGTTAGCGCTTCCAGGGGTTTCGGATTGGGTGCTAGACATTATAAAGAGAGGCTACTCGCTACAGTTTTTCCGACGCCCTCCGTGCTTTGTAACGCGCGTCGAAACTACGGTCAAAACAGAAGTAGCGCACCTACTTCGAGCCGAAATATCAAAACTGTTGAGCAAAGGGGCTGTGGAGCCTGTATCTCAAGCTCAAAGCGAAGTGGGGCTGTACAGCAGATACTTTCTGGTGCCCAAGAAAGACGGGGGTTTCAGACCCATAGCGGATCTAAGACAACTGAACAAGGCATTGGCGAAACGCAGTTTCAAAATGCTTACAACCAGGAAACTCCTCGCGCATATTCGCAGAGGAGACTGGTTCATGTTGATAGATCTGAAGGACGCGTATTTTCAAATACAGATAACGTCACGTCACAGGCGATACTTGCATGCGAGTGCTGAACTATTGGCTGATTAGTTCAGCGACTGGCTGATTCTGGCTCAATCACGATCAGAGCTCGTGGAACACAGGGCCATTATACTCGATCACCTCGAGAAACTCGGTCTCAGTGTCAACTGGACGAAGAGTTCGCTGAACCCCAGTTAGACGATACTGTTTTGGGTATAGCTCTGGACTCACGCTCCATGACGGCGCGGCTGTCGCCACAGCGCGCGTTGGGCATTCAGCGCAGCGAGCTCTGTCCACTGCGGCGCGACCTTCTCGCTCAGAGAATTTGAGAAGATGCTAGGTCTCATGGCCTCAGCATCACCAGTTCTTCAGTTGGGCCTGCTCCGCATGCGCCCCTTGCAGTTCTGTCTGAAAGCGCGAGTACCGCGCAGAGCGTGAATATCCGGTAAGTTGCGTCTCAAGGTCAATCAGAGCTGTGTCACAGCCTTGAAACCCTGGACAGCGAATGACTGGTACCAATCAGGTGTAAGCCTGGGGACTTCCTCGAAAGTGAAAGTGGTGTCGACGGACGCCTCCACTTCGGGATGGGGAGTGCTGCTCGAGGGCAGACCGTTCTTTGGCCTGTGGTCAGAACGGGAAAAGCTCCAACATATCAACTGTCTGGAAATGCTGGCAGTGGAGAACGCGCTGACGCACTTTTGTCTCCGAATCAAGGGCCACCACGTCTTAGTCCGTTTGGACAACATGTCTGTGGTGTCCTACATAAATCGCCAGGGCGGTCTCAGGTCCCGAAACCTGTACAGGTTGGCGGAACGCCTCCTGGTTTGGGCTCAGCGCAACTTGTGCTCGCTGAGAGCAGTTCATGTGCCTGGGCTACAGAATCTGGGTCCAGACAGACTGTCCAGAAAGCAACATTCCCACGGGTGAATGGTCTCTACACCCACAGACAGTCCAGCTGCTGTGGGAGAGATTTGGTAGGGCGGAAGTGGACCTCTTCGCGTCCCACGAAAACGCTCACTGCCCCGCGTTCTTTTCCAAGAACGAAAGCGCGCTGTCACAAAGGTGGCCGTGCTGCCCGCTCTATGCTTTTCCCCCCGTCTCCCTCCTTCCGCAGGTGATAGAACGGGTGAGGGAAACAAGATGCTCAGTACTGCTTGTAGCACCACTTTGGAAGAACCAACCATGGTTTCCAGATTTGATGCAGTTAGCAGACACTGCCCCGTGGCCAGTGATGTTGAGGAGGGACCTCCTCTCGCAGGCCAGGGGCTCGATTTGGCACCCTCAACTGGAGTTGTGGTCCCTCCATGTGTGGGCGCTCAACGGTTACCCACTGATCTCTCAGTGGGAGTGCTAAATACTATCACTCAGGCTAGAGTTCCGTCGTCTCTGCGGCTATATGCCTCGAAGTGGTCAGTATTCTGGCAGTAAATGTGCACGCTTACAGCCCACAATTACTCACAGACAGCACGAGTCCCACGGGACCCGCTCAGCCCTCCCTCACTCGGTTAAGCACCGTCGCGGGTTGAGGACGAGCGATCTGCCCGCTGTGATCAGCGCGCTCCCCGCCTCAAATGTCACAGGCATAACGCCCATGTTACAGCACATCGAAGCGCTGCCGTTGCCCGGCCAAGAGAGCGCGCTTCGCATCCAACCCTTAGCCATTCATGCAGACACATGGTCAGCGCTTCCAGGGGTTTCGGATTGGGTGCTAGACATTATAAAGAGAGGCTACTCGCTACAGTTTTTTCGATGCCCTCCGCGCTTTTTAGCGCGCGTCGAAACTACGGTCAAAACAGAAGTAGCGCACCTACTTCGAGCCGAAATATCAAAACTGTTGAGCAAAGGGGCTGTGGAGCCTGTATCTCAAGCTCAAAGCGAAGTGGGGCTGTACAGCAGATACTTTCTGGTGCCCAAGAAAGACGGGGGTTTCAGACCCATACTGGATCTAAGACAACTGAACAAGGCATTGGTGAAACGCAGTTTCAAAATGCTTACAACCAGGAAACTCCTCGCGCATATTCGCAGAGGAGACTGGTTCATGTCGATAGATCTGAAGGACGCGTATTTTCAAATACAGAAGCGTCACGTCACAGGCGATACTTGAGATTCGCCTTCGAGGGCCAGACATACCAGTATACGGTCCTGCCGTTCGGCTTGTCCATGGCTCCTCGTACGTTTACGAGGTGCATGGACGCAGCGCTTGCTCCTCTCAGACTCAGAGGCATGCGAGTGCTGAACTATTTGGACGACTGGCTGATTCTGGCTCAATCACGATCAGAGCTCGTGGAACACAGGGCCATTATACTCGATCACCTCGAGAAACTCGGTCTCAGTGTCAACTGGACGAAGAGTTCGCTGAACCCCAGTTAGACGATACTGTTTTAGGTATAGCTCTGGACTCATGCTCCATGACGGCGCGGCTGTCGCCACAGCGCGCGTTGGGCATTCAGCGTGCAGCGAGCTCTCTCCACTGCGGCGCGACCTTCTCGCTCAGAGAATTTGAGAAGATGCTAGGTCTCATGGCCTCAGCATCACCAGTTCTTCAGTTGGGCCTGCTCCGCATGCGCCCCTTGCAGTTCTGGCTGAAAGCACGAGTACCGCGCAGAGCGTGGATATCCGGTCAGTTGCGTCTCAAGGTCAATCAGAGCTGTGTCACAGCCTTGAAACCCTGGACAGCGAACGACTGGTACCAATCAGGTGTAAGCCTGGGGACTTCCTCGAAAGTGAAAGTGGTGTCGACGGACGCCTCCACTTCGGGATGGGGAGCGCTGCTCAAGGGCAGACCGTTCTTTGGCCTGTGGTCAGAACGGGAAAAGCTCCAACATATCAACTGTCTGGAAATGCTGGCAGTGGAGAACGCGCTGACGCACTTTTGTCTCCGAATCAAGGGCCACCACGTCTTAGTCCGTTCAGACAACATGTCTGTGGTGTCCTACATAAATCGCCAGGGCGGTCTCAGGTCCCAAAACCTGTACAGGTTGGCGGAACGCCTCCTGGTTTGGGCTCAGCGCAACTTATGCTCGCTGAGAGCAGTTCATGTGCCTGGGCTACAGAATCTGGGTCCAGACAGACTGTCCAGAAGCAACATTCCCACGGGTGAATGGTCTCTACACCCACAGACAGTCCAGCTGCTGTGGGAGAGATTTGGTAGGGCGGAAGTGGACCTCTTCGCGTCCCACGAAAACGCTCACTGCCCCGCCTTCTTTTCCAAGAACGAAAGCGCGCTGTCACAAAGGTGGCCGTGCTGCCCGCTCTATGCTTTTCCCCCTGTCTCCCTCCTCCGCAGGTGATAGAACGGGTGAGGGAAACAAGATGCTCAGTACTGCTTGTAACACCACTTTGGAAGAACCAACCATGGTTTCCAGATTTGATGCAGTTAGCAGACACTGCCCCGAGGCCAGTGCTGTTGAGGAGGGACCTCCTCTCGCAGGCCAGGTGCTCGATTTGGCACCCTCAACCGGAGTTGTGGTCCCTCCATGTGTGGGCGCTCAACGGTTACCCGCTGATCTCTCAGTGGGAGTGCTAAATACTATCACTCAGGCTAGAGTTCCGTCGTCTCGACGGCTATATGCCTCGAAGTGGTCAGTATTCTCCAGCCATAGGCGCCGATACCGTGGGTGCTCCGGGGCTCGAGCATCCACGGAAAATACCGAGCACCCACGGAAAATGAGCACCCACGTGTGCCAGTGCCAGACTGCCAGTAGGCTACATTTATTTAAAATTAAACATTGCAGTTGGCGCTATGAAGCGTCTGCCACACTGTGATTGGTTATGTTGTTGTCAGTGACAGTGACATAACCAGTCGCGTGCATGTTCCATATCCTATCCACCAATCACAGCGTTTCTGAAAACGTCCCATCCCCCACTATACAGTGCCGTGCGAGTATGTAATCATTTACTGCTTTCCGTAATCACTAATCATTAATCAGACTAAAATGGACAGATTTGTTATAAAAAAAGCCAAACCTATTAATATTGATATATCGACATCCACCACAAGTGCCCTCTCAGATAATAAGCTATGTGCTTTGATCTTGATGTGTTGTCTATGTTATTCGTTCGCAATGAGACCTTGAGTAACAGCTGGTAGTACAGAGGGAAGAGAACGCAGGTCAGTATATCGCGATATACACTGTACATATTGTATAGACACACTAGGTAAGAAGTGAGCGCCACACATTGTATTTCTGTTTTTGTTAGACAGTTTAGTTAAGGTGCCGGATGCACTGAAGATTTCGGTTTATTTTCTACATTTTGCTTTGGTTAGATTAGGATTAGATTAAGGATTGTTTTCTTATATTTTGTTCTTTCCTTTGGCGCCGCTTTCGTTCTATTCCCATTTTATTGTTTGTTTGTTTACATTTTCACCTTGTACATAGCGCACATTATTATTGTTATTTTACTGGATCTAGTGGCTTTGGCTTTTTGTGAATAAACGTCCAGTATTTTTTCTCTTTCAAAGTTTTGTCTGTCATGTTCTTCCACCTCATTTCATACCCAGCAGTACGTTAATATGTAAATGTTATGGTACATTCCCTAGACTCCTTAAAGTTCGTAACAGGGTTTAAATGGGAACATTTTTCTGCTCAAGTATAGGCCTATATACGGTTTAAAAGAGGAAAAACTAATGGACACAAAAGTAGCCTACTTTTGGACAGAATACGAGTTCTTTGTTAAATACATAAAATAAAAAAATATTTTTTTAGCCTATATGAATAATGGATTCGAAACCTCAAAGAAAAGCCATGCCACTATCAAAAGAAACCTCGAAACATGAATGAGGTAGAAATTCCCAGAAACTCATTATTTTAGTCGCAACAATCGGTTAATGGAAACGCTGTCCTTTCGCAATAGTTTTTTAATCAATATTTACAAAACATTAATTTCCCAAGAAGCTGAACGAATTAGCGGTTACGTGTCAGTTAAACTTTTCATCTCCAATCCTGTTTGTATTTTTGAGAAGTGACGCTGTTGTGTTTGTTTGTATCGGCCGCTGTCCACTAGCCTAAGGTTCTGAAATGCAATATTTTTTTAATAGCCTAGTCTATTTTTTTATTTTTTAAATGGCGTGCGCCCTTGAGCACCCACAGAGAAAAACATAAATCGGCGCCTATGTCTCCAGCTGGTGCACAGCTCGGGGACGTTCACCCCTTAGTTGTGAGGTGACGGAGGTTCTCTCCTTCCTACAGGAGCTGTTGGATAAGGGCAGAGCCCCCTCCACGCTCAAAGTTTACGTGGCGGCTATCGCAGAGTTTTCTGAGACAACGCTCGGTCAGTCAATAGGAAGGAACGATTTGGTCATCCGCTTCCTTAGAGGAGCTAGGAGGCTGAATCCTCCCAGACCTCCGTCAGTCCCTGTATGGGACCTCTCGACGGTTTTGGAGGCCATGAAAGGTTCCCCTTTCGAGCCTATCCGAACGATTAGCCTCAAACATCTGTCATTCAAGACAGTGTTCCTGTTGGCTCTCGCTTCAGTGAAGCGTGTGGGTGACCTGCACGTGCTCTCGGTGAGCCCGACGTGCTTGGAGTTTGGGCCTAATGACTCAAGAGTCATACTCAAACCTAGGCACGGTTATGTGCCGAAATCCCTCAACACACCGTTTCGGACTCAGGTTATTTCCCTGTCTGCCCTGTCGATGTCAGAAGAGGATGGAGACTCAAGTCTTCTTTGCCCCGTTAGGGTTTTAAGAACGTATGTGTCTCGCTCTGCTGTCTTCAGACAGACTGAGCAGCTGTTTGTCTCGTTCAGTGGACGTGCCAGGGGAATGGCTGCTTCGAAACAGAGCCTATCCAGATGGATAGTTGAAGCTATAGCGTTAGCTTACACTTCCAGGGGCCTTCAGTGCCCACTGGGTGTCAGAGCACACTCCACAAGAAGCATTTGCAGCAGCACACAGCCATAGGCGAGACGGCTCGTTCGCTCATTGGCTGCTCTGCGGCAACTGCATAAGCCTATCGAGCGCAGGCTGATGCAACATCAGACCAATGAGGGCGCTCGCGCCCTCCATGCCACTTCCCGCCGAAACGGGTGTGGCCTAGCCCTATAAAGGGAGCTCGAAAAGGCTGACTTACCTGATTTATTTCATCGCCGAAGCGAACCAGAGTGAATCGTACGCACGGCAGAGAATCAATTTATTTTAGCTACATTTAAATAAACAAATGTTGCTGAAAGTTAATCAACTAAATTTAAATATAGCTAAAATAAATTCACAGATTGTTACGTCATTGTGTATGGTGTACCATTGAGGTCTCTGAGAAATGGTGACTACTGAGTTACATTACTGGCACTCTTGTTTGGGAGAGCAAAAATCTATCTCTTGGATCAGAAAAATACAGTTAGAGTTGAAAATATTGCGTTTGCTTTATTTGTCTGAATATTAATGAAAGATACAATAAAAGATTAAAAAACTATTGGATTGAAATAAATTTTAGTAGGTAGAAATTAAATAATTAAATTGATCTGGTTGCACACAATTAATTTTAGTAAATTCTACTCAAAATAGTTCAGCTAAAATAATAAATATAATTCATTTGAAATTACTGAAAAAGATGAATAAACTCAACTTATAAAAAATAAATACAACCAATTTATAAAATATAAGTACATTCAACTTAAAAAATATATCTGGATTTAGATAGATTTCGTGCAACCCCTTGACATAATAAAAATTAAGTAAAGTCAACATGACATTTTTTTCAGTGAGGCCATTTATGGTTGTAAAGTTTACATTGTTCAATAAAGAAAAAAAAAACATAATCTGTCTTTATTTTGGTTAGGTTCCGATTACTCTGCAGCTGATGTATGACTATTATCCGCCAAAATACAGATTCTTCATGCACCAACTTCTTACACAAATAAGATTGGGAAAGCCTATTAGTAAGATTTTATTTATTAATTTACTTAAAATAAATCACAGTAAAATATATTAAAATAACATTATGTGCATATTTAATGTAATTAGCGTTAGCACTCGTTAGCTTGTCATTAGCGTCTTCATTCGAACATATCGCTGTTTTCTTTTCTCCTCTCCCTCGCTCCAGTTTTTCACAAGTTCATCAAACAACCGCAGTAAGAATTTTCATCAAGCACGGTGAGTAATGACTTCTCCTATCATTGTTTCTTGCACCTCTTGCCACATGTACAGTTTATCTATCTCTGTCGCTGATGAGGGATTCACATGTGATAAATGCAGGGAAATAGTAAGGCTGACAGAGAAGATTTCAGAATTAGAGACACGCATCCAAACTTTAATTGAGGACAGTAAAAATGTTAGGGCTCTAGATACGGCTTTGGATGCGTCTAGCTCAGGGATTCCTGTACATTGTTCGGTTCCGGAAACAGAGCCCCAGCAGCAGGGCCACTGGGTGACGGTGAGGCAGCGTAGTCGTGGGTCAAAACACCGCTCTTCTGTTCCGATCAAAACATTAAACAGGTTCTCCCCACTCAGTGATGCACCCACTGAGAAACCTGATGAAAGTGCTCTAGTTATTGGTGATTCTATTGTACGGAACGTGAATATAGAGACACCAGCCACCATAGTCAAATGTTTACCGGGAGCCAGAGCGCCTGACATCTTGGCAAATTTAAAAGTGCTGGCTAATGCTAAACGTAAATACAGTAAGATTGTTATTCATGCCGGCGCTAATGATGTTCGACTTCGCCAGTCGGAGATCACTAAAAATAACATTAAAGAGGTGTGTGAACTTGCAAGCACGATGTCAGACACTGTAATATGCTCTGGTCCCCTCCCTGCTTACCGTGGTGATGAGATGCATAGCAGATTGTCATCACTCAATGGCTGGATGTCTAAGTGGTGCCCACAGAATAACATAGGTTTCATAGACAATTGGACGAGCTTTTGGGGCAGACCTGACCTGTTTAAAAGAGATGGTCTTCATCCCTCCTGGGGTGGCGCCACTCTTCTCTCTAGAAATATGGCAAATAGTCTTAGTGTTTATACTTGACTAACTGGGGCCCAGGTCAGGAAGCAGACAGACTGGCTAAACCGACCGTCTGCTAGCTGCCTCCCATCACAGAGGTCAGTTAATTCTCAGCACATAGAGACTTTTTCACCTAGATATCACACTATAGAGACTGTGTCTGTTCCCTGAACTAGAAAAAACAAAAAACGTCCAAACCAAGTTAAGATTAACAATTTAATTGAGGTTCAACAAATAAAAAACAGAAGCAATATGGATAAACAAATGATAAAGCTTGGCTTATTGAATATCAGATCCCTTTCTACGAAAACACTTTTTGTAAATAATATGATCACTGATCATAATATAGATGTACTCTGTTTGACAGAAACCTGGCTAAAACCTGATGATTACATTATTTTAAATGAGTCCACCCCCCAAGATTACTGTTATAAACATGAGCCACGTCTAAAAGGCAAAGGTGGAGGTGTTGCTTCAATTTATAACAACGTTTTCAGGATTTCTCAGAGGGCAGGCTACAATTATAACTCGTTTGAAGTAATGGTACTTCATATAACATTATCCAAAGAAACAAATGTTAATGATAAATCCCCTGTTATGTTTGTACTGGCTACTGTATACAGGCCACCAGGGCACCATACAGACTTTATTAAAGAGTTTGGTGATTTTACATCTGAGTTAGTTCTGGCTGCAGATAAAGTTTTAATAGTTGGTGATTTTAATATCCATGTTGATAATGAAAACGATGCATTGGGATCAGCATTTATAGACATTCTGAACTCTATTGGTGTTAGACAACACGTTTCAGGACCTACTCATTGTCGAAATCATACTCTAGATTTAATACTGTCACATGGAATTGATGTTGATGGTGTTGAAATTATTCAGCCAAGTGATGATATCTCAGATCATTATTTAGTTCTTTGCAAAATTCATATAGCCAAAATTGTAAATTCTACTTCTTGTTACAAGTATGGAAGAACCATCACTTCTAACACATAAGACTGCTTTTTAAGTTATCTTCCTGATGTATCCAAATTCCTTAGCATATCCAAAACCTCAGAACAACTTGATGATGTAACAGAAACTATGGACTCTCTCTTTTCTAGCACTTTAAATAAAGTTGCTCCTTTACGCTTAAGGAAGGTTAAGGAAAACAGTTTGACACCATGGTATAATGAGCATACTCGCACCCTAAAGAGAGCAGCCCGAAAAATGGAGCGCAGCTGGAGGAAAACAAAACTAGAGGTATTTCGTATTGCTTGGCGGGAAAGTAACATATCCTACAGAAAAGCATTAAAAACTGCTAGATCCGATTACTTTTCTTCTCTTTTAGAAGAAAACAAACATAACCCCAGGTATTTATTCAATACAGTGGCTAAATTAACGAAAAATAAAGCCTCAACAAGTGTTGACATTTCCCAACACCACAGCAGTAATGAGTTTATGAACTACTTTACTTCTAAAATCGATACTATTAGAGATAAAATTGCAACCATTCAGCCGTCAGCTACAGTATCACATCAGACAGTGCACTATAGACCCCCTGAGGAACAGTTCCACTCATTCTCTACCATAGGAGAGGAAGAATTGTATAAACTTGTTAAATCATCTAAACCAACAACATGTATGTTAGACCCTATACCATCTAAGCTCCTGAAAGAGGTGCTTCCAGAAGTCATAGATCCTCTTCTGACTATTATTAATTCCTCATTGTCATTAGGACATGTCCCCAAAACCTTCAAACTGGCTGTTAATAAGCCTCTCATCAAAAAACCACAACTTGACCCCAAAGAACTAGTTAATTATAGACCAATCTCGAATCTCCCTTTTCTGTCCAAGATACTAGAAAAGGTGGTATCCACACAATTATATTCCTTCTTAGAGAAAAATGGTATATGTGAGGATTTCCAGTCAGGATTTAGACAGTATCATAGTACTGAGACTGCTCTTCTTAGAGTTACAAATGATCTGCTCTTATCATCTGATCGTGGGTGTATCTCTCTATTAGTTTTATTGGATCTTAGTGCTGCGTTTGACACAATTGACCACAACATTCTTTTGCATAGACTTGAATACTTTGTTGGCATCAGTGGAAGTGCATTAGCATGGTTTAAATCGTACTTATATGACCGCCATCAGTTCGTAGCAGTGAATGAAGATGTATCCTATCGATCACAAGTGCAGTATGGAGTACCTCAAGGCTCAGTACTAGGGCCGCTACTCTTCACGCTTTATATGTTACCCTTGGGAGATATCATCAGGAAACATGGTGTTAGCTTTCACTGTTATGCTGATGATACTCAGCTCTATATTTCTTCGCAGCCCGGTGAAACACACCAATTTGAAAAACTAATGGATTGCATAGTCGATATAAAAAACTGGATGACGAGTAATTTCTTACTGCTAAATTCTGAAAAAACAGAGGTGTTAATTATAGGACCTAAAAACTCTGCTTGTAATAACCTAGAACACTGTCTAAGACTTGATGGTTGCTCTGTCAATTCTTCGTCATCAGTTAGGAACCTAGGTGTGCTACTTGATCGCAATCTTTCCTTAGAAAGCCACGTTTCTAGCATTTGTAAAACTGCATTTTTCCATCTCAAAAATATATCTAAATTACGGCCTATGCTCTCAATGTCAAATGCAGAAATGTTAATCCATGCATTTATGACCTCAAGGTTAGATTATTGTAATGCTTTATCGGGTGGTTGTTCTGCACGCTTAGTAAACAAACTACAGCTAGTCCAAAATGCAGCAGCAAGAGTTCTTACTAGAACCAGGAAGTATGACCATATTAGCCCGGTCCTGTCAACACTGCACTGGCTCCCTATCAAGCATCGCATAGATTTTAAAATATTGCTTATTACTTATAAAGCCCTGAATGGTTTAGCACCTCACTATTTGAATGAGCTCCTTTTACATTATAATCCTCTACGTCCGCTACGTTCTCAAAACTCAGGCAATTTGATAATACCTAGAATATCAAAATCAACTGCAGGCAGCAGATCCTTTTCCTATTTGGCGCCCAAACTCTGGAATAACCTACCTAACATTGTTCGGGAAGCAGACACACTCTTGCAGTTTAAATCTAGATTAATGACCCATCTCTTTAACCTGGCATACACATAACATACTAATATGCTTTTATTATCCAAATCAGTTAAAGGATTTTTAGGCTGCATTAATTAGGTAAACTGGAACCGGAAACACTTCCCATAACAACCTATGTACTTGCTACATCATTAGAAGAATGGCATCTACGCTAATATTTGTCTGTTTCTCTCTTGTTCCGAGGTCACCGTGGCCACCAGATCCAGTCTGTGTCCAGATCAGAGGGTCACTGCAGTCACCCGGATCCAGTACGTATCCAGACCAGATGCTGGATCAGCACCTAGAAAGGACCTCTACATCCCTGAAAGACAGCGGAGACCAGGACAACTAGAGCCCCAGATACAGATCCCCTGTAAAGACCTTGTCTCAGAGGAGCACCAGGACAAGACCACAGGAAACAGATGATTCTTCTGCACAATCTGACTTTGCTGCAGCCTGGAATTGAACTACTGGTTTCGTCTGGTCAGAGGAGAACTGGCCCCCCAACTGAGCCTGGTTTCTCCCAAGGTTTTTTTCTCCATTCTGTCACCGATGGAGTTTCGGTTCCTTGCCGCTGTCGCCTCTGGCTTGCTTAGTTGGGGACACTTCATCTACAGCGATATCGTTGACTTGATTGCAAATAAATGCACAGACACTATTTAACTGAACAGAGATGACATAACTGAATCCAATGATAAACTGCCTTTAACTATCATTTTTGCATTATTGACACTGTTTTCCTAATGAATGTTGTTCAGTTGCTTTGACGCAATGTATTTTGTTTAAAGCGCTATATAAATAAAGGTGACATTGACATTGACATATTTACTTGAGTTGAAATCATTATTAATTAACAAATATTTAGTAAAATCTTTCAGATTTTTAACTTCAACAGAGAGTGGAAGGCTATTTCAGAGTTTAAGAGTAAAATATGTAAAAGTTCTGCCTCCATTTCTGGACTTCGATATCTTGGGTACTATACATTTTCCATAGTTTTGGGACATTATTTACATTTACATTTAATCATTTAGCAGACGCTTTTATCCAAAGTGACTTACAAATGAGAACAATAGAAGCAGTCAGGTCAACAAGAGAACAACTACAGTATACAAGTGCCATGACAAGTCTAAATTAGTCTAGTATAGAACGCATAGCCAGGTTTTTTTTTTTTTTTTTTTTATAAATGAAAAGACAAGAAAAGGAAAAGTGCTAGTGTTAGTTGGTTAAGTGCAGGCAAAAAAGATGAGTCTTTAGATGTTTCTTGAAAATGAGTAAAGACCCAGCTGTACGAATTGAGATTGGGAGGTCATTCCACCAGCTGGGCACAGTCCAGGAAAAGGTCCGTGAGAGTGATTTTGAACTTCTTTGGGATGGCACCACAAGGCGTTGTTCACTTGCAGAGCGCAAACTTCTGAAGGGCACATAATATTTAACCAGTGAGTTTAGGTAAGTTGGTGCCGTGCCAGTGGTCGTCTTATAGGCAAGCCTCAGTACCTTGAATTTGATGCGAGCGGCTACTGGTAGCCAGTGTAACCTGATGGGGAGAGGAGTAACGTGAGCTTTTTTCGGCTCATTGAAGACAACCCTCGCTGCTGCATTCTGGATCAACTGCAGAGGCTTGACAGTACATGCAGGAAGGCCCGCCCGGAGAGCATTACAATAGTCCAGTCTGGAGAGAACAAGAGCTTGGACAAGCAGTTGGGTTGCTTGCTCTGACAGGAAGGGTCTAATCTAGCAGTGATAAGAAAAGCCATGCTTCTGAATTACAGATCCTAATGATGTCTTGTAGATGGAGAAGAGAAGTGGTCCAAGTACTGAGCCTTGAGGAACCCCAGTAGCAAGGTGGTGTGACTTTGAAACATCACCCCTCCAAGACACACTGAAGGATCTGTCAGATAGGTAGGACTTAACCCACAGGAGTGCAGTTCCAGAGATGCCCATCTTTCTGAGGGTAGACAGGAGAATCTGGTGATTAACAGTGTCAAAAGCAGCAGACAGGTCCAGTAAGATGAGTACCGAGGATTTTGACGCTGCTCTTGCTAGTCGCAGGGCTTCAGAGGCTAACCGAGAGCAGAGCAGTCTCAGTTGAGTAGCCACTTTTGAAGCCAGATTTGTTGCTGTCCAGGAGGTTGTTCTGTACAAGGAACATAGAAAGCTGGTTGAACACAGCTCGCTCAAGTGTCTTTGCAATGAATGGAAGAAGGGTCTGTAGTTTTCAAGAAGTGCTGGATTTAGAGATGGTTTCTTGAGCAGTGGGCTTACCCGAGCCGGCTTGAATGCTGAGGGAAATGTTCCAGAGTGAAAAGAGGAGTTGATAATGTGAGTAAGCGAAGGTATGACTGAAGAAGAGATCGCTTGAAGGAGGTGAGTGGGGATCGGATCAAGTGGACAAGTAGTAGGACGATTGGACAGGAGAAGTTTGGAGACGTCCATCTCTGAGAGTGGGGAGAAGGAGAAAGAGTGTGCGTCGGTCATTGTGAAGTTGTCCTCAGTCTGCGGTGTGGAGAATTGGTCACTGATGGATCTTGTCTTATTTGTGAAGAAAGCTGCAAAGTCGTCCGCTGTAAGAGTCGATGAAGGAGGTGGTGGTGGCGGATTAAGAAGAGATGAGAAAGTCTTGAAGAGTGTCCGAGCATCACAACAGTTGTTAATTTTGTTGTGGTAGTAGGATGTTTTAGCCATGATGACATTTGCAGAGAAGGAAGAGAGGAGAGACTGATACACACTGAGGTCGGTAGAGTTTCTTGATTTCTGCCATTTCCTCTCTGCAGCCCTGAGTTTAGAGCGATGTTCACGGAGAACCTCGGACAGCCAAGGGGCAGATGGAGCGGTGCGTGCTGGTCTAGACAACAGTGGGCAAAAGTTGTCCAAGCAAGATGTTAAAGTGGAGCAAAGAGTGTCCGAGCACTGTTCGTGTCCAGAGCAGAAAACTGAGAGAGTGCAGGAAGTGAGGATGAAACCACAGAAGATAGGTGAGATGGAGAGAGTGAGCGAAGGTTCCGTCCAAAGGTGACCTGCGTTGGAGTGTGAGGCACTTCAGGAGTAAGTGCTAGGTTAGCGGTAATGAGGAAGTGGTCTGAGGTGTGCAGTGGAGCAACTGAAGAGTTGTCCACAGAGCAACAGCGCGTGTAGATGAGGTCCAGTTGGTTGCCTGATTTGTGAGTCGCTGTAGTAGACACTAGCTTGAGATCAAATGGATGTTGAAGTCACCAAGCAGTACCAGAGGAGTACCATCTTCAGGAAAGTTTGATAGCAGCACATCCAACTCCTCCAAGAAGTTTCCCAATTGACCTGGGGGACGATAAATGACCACAAAGTGGATTTTAACAGGGTGGGTTACAGTAATGGCATGTGATTCAAATGAACCAGTACCTGTAGGTGATGGCTGAAGATCAAATTTCCATTCTTTTGATATAAGGAGACCCGTACCTCCACCCCTTCCAGTGGTACGAGGAGTGTGGGAACAAGTGAAATTAGCGGAGAGGGCTGCAGGGGTGGCAGTATCTTCAGGTTTGATCCAAGTCTCTGTCAGTGCCATGAGGTTGAGACCAGAATGAGTAGCAATAGAAGAAATTAAGTCTGCTTTGTTAACTGCAGACTGGCAGTTCCAGATTCCAACTGGAATAGAGAGCGTAGTAGTAGAGGTCAGAGGGACAGGCCGTACGCGACGTACATAGCGTGTTAGTAGTGATAGTAGAGATCTGAAAGCACATAGTGACTACAAGTGTAAGAAATATTTGAGAACAAGTTATACAAAAAGTAAAGAAAGGGGGGGGAAGCAATACTCAAGTGCCCTGTCGGTGTCCTTGCTCGGTGGAGTCGCGCAGGTAGAGTCGATTGTCTTTACACTCGTCGGTCTTCACACGAAGAGGATTCACACGAGGGCTGCTGCGAACGCTGCCGCGGTGAAACCTACTGCTTTTGTATTTGCCTGATTACCTGTGATTGAAGTCAGCTGGCCACGCCTCACTATTTAGCAGATCGAAACTGGGCAGTCCCAAGCGCCACTTTCAGCACGTATTTACCAGGGTAAGACACACACAATTTAAACCAAAAACTTTCCTAACAATGACGATCACACAGTAGTCTAATGAGAAAACGACACAAAACACTCACAAGCTGCTGCCTCTCTCTGTTGCTCGACTGTTTCTTCTGACAAGTGCTTGCAAACCAGCTAATTAAGTACTTTCACTGGCTTCTTCTTCTTCTTCTTTTAGTTGTTTGGCTGTTCACTCCATAGGAGCATTACCGCCACCTACTGAATATTTTATCCACCTGGGTGATGAATCTGTATTGTTTTCAAAAAAATTGAAAGGAGGTGGATACCCCACCCACCCCAAAGGATCAGAGCCCAGGCTTCAGCTGACGCTGCGTGTTCAGCTCCTCCAACTTCCACACTGGGCTCCTCAGCCTTTAAGGCAGGCAGAGGCACCATACATCTCACCCTCAGACCCTATATTTCTATATCCTGTAGCATAGACCTGTAACCTCCAAAAAGGTTAAAACAGCCCTATATATCTGATTGTCACTTAAACCCTTCCCCAGAAGATCCACAACGCTCACTGGCCTATTTTTAATACTATTAAAAAGACTGTCACGCTGACCATCATATTTACCACAATTAAAAAGCACATGCTCAACTGTTTCTAAAATATTACATTCGTTACACATCCCACTTTCATGCTTCCCCATTACTGCTAATGTTGAGTTTAATCCTGTATGTCCCATTCTTAATCTAGATATCATTACTTCTTCTTTTCTATATCTTCCAAAAAACTGTACTTTTTTCCCTACTGATTTCTCAATACTATAAAACCACCTACCTGTTCTGCTATTTTCCCATCTTTGTTGCCATTCTTGTATTAATTTCCTATTAATCTCAGATTTTATTTCACTTCTACCCAAAGGGACTTTAACTTCCACCATGTTTTTCTTTAATGCCTCTTTTGCTAATTTATCAGCTATTTAATTCCCTATTATCCCGATATGTGCTGGCAGCCAACAAAAATATACAGTTATACCTTCCATTTTCAATCTGTACAATAAAGTATAAATTTCCACTAACAAATCTTCTCTATCACTTTTTGTAGACTTTATACTTTTAAGAGCTGATGAAGAATCTGAGCAAATTAAAATCCTGTTTGGCCTAACCTGTTCAACCCATTGTAGTCCTACTATAATTGCAGTTAGCTCAGTAGAGTACACAGACAGTTAGTTACTTAGCCTCAAGCTTATTTCTGTCTTAAAATTTGGAATATACACTCCTATGCCCACTTTTTGCTCAATTGGATCCTTAGATTCATCTGTGTAAATCTGCACAAAAGAATTAAAGTTTTCTCTCATAAAAACATTAACTCTATAACTATTACTGCATATTTCTTCTGCTTTTCCCCGAGCCTCCAATAATCTCATTTCAACAACAGGTTCAGTAATATTCCACACTGCCACACCACTTATTGGCATGTTAGGACAAATTGCTTCATCCTCTATACCATAATCCTTGACCCACTGTCCATATTTCCAGCCAAAGCTATTTCCTCCATTCTTTTTGTATTCCCAACAGTCATTTAATATTACGCGTGTACAATGATTCTTCTTACCACCTTTTAAGTTAGCCCAATACATCATTGCAAGCTTTTCTCTTCTCAGGTCTAATGGCATTTCCCCCATTTCAACCCTGACAGCATCTAGAGGAGTTGATCTTATAGCTCCACAGCAGATTCTAAGTGCTCTAGATTGTATGTTCTCCAGTTTATTTAACTGAGATTCAGCTGCATCACCATACACTGCACATCCGTAATCTATGCTAGAATGTACTAGGGCTTGATATATACATAACATTGCACTTTTCCTTGCTCTCCATTCATATTTAGTTATTGAGGTCATACAATGTATTACTCTTTTGCATTTATTTTCAATTTTCTTAATATGTTGTTTCCAAGTCATCTTCTCATCAAAGATTAAACCAAGATGCTTAAACTCTATCACTCTTTCTAACAGTTGATCATATAATTTCAATGTAATCTGTTCAATTTTCTTTTTCCTTGAGAAAACCATATATTGAGTTTTTGATACTGAAAACTTAATTCCCCAGTCTACTGACCATCTTTCAACTTCATTTATAGTTTCTTGTACTCCTTTAATTACATTTCCTATATTCCTACCTCTTTTCCATATAGCACCATCATCCGCATACAACGCCTTCCCAATGCTTGGTTTAACTTTTTCAAATATATCATTGATCATTAAATTAAATAAAATTGGGCTAATCACGCTTCCTTGTGGGGTACCATTCAGGATACCATATGATGCTGATGTTTCTTCACCTATTCTTACCTGAAATGTACGTTCAAATAAAAAATCTAATATCCAGTTATACATTCTCCCTCCTACACCAATTCTATCTAACTTAATTAACAGTCCTTCCCTACATAGAGTGTCATACGCTTTTTCAATATCAAAGAAAACTGCAACAAGAAACTTCTTCATTATTAGTGCCTTCCTAACCTCATTTTCAAACAATAAAAGAGCATCCTTTTTTTCCTAAAACCACACTGAACTGGTGTTAATATTTTTTTTCTTTTCCAGAAAATAATTTAATCTTCTTACTAACATTTTCTCCATTACTTTGCATAATGTAGATGTAAGAGCGATTGGCCTGTAGCTATTAGATTTTGTTGCATCCTTACCTGGTTTTACTACTGGTATTACTATTCCAATCTTTGGGTAAATAACCTTCATTCCATATATGATTATATAAATCCTACATTGTTTTAATTGCTACCTCTGGTAAATTTTTTAACATAATATAAGTAATCATGTCTTTCCCTGGAGTTGTATTCTTTGAGTTGTTAATAGCTATTTTTAACTCAAAAGCATTAAAATCCTCATCCATACTATTTTCAGCTCCTTGTTTTTTCACACGAACATTCTCATATATTCTGCTTAATTCCTGTCTTCTATTTAAAAATTTGTCACTTAAATTTTCAATACTATGGACTTTATAAAAAGTTTTAGCTAGGACTTCTGTCTTCTCTTTATTTGTTATGGCCACTTTCCCTTCCTCTTCAATTACAGGAATCTTCTTACAACTATTAACACCATTCATTTTCCTAATCATTCTCCAAACCACATTCATTCCAGTTTCTCTCCCATTTGTATTACAGAATTCCTGCCAAGCCTTTCTCTTTGCGCTTTTAATTACCTTCCTTGCAGTAGCCCTTTTTTCTGATATTTTATTACGGTATCTTGAGTTATTACTCTTTTTAAAATCCGGAATGCCTTATTCCTCTCTCTCACTGCCACTGAGCACTCTTCAGACCACCATGGCACATTTTTCTTTTTCTTTCCATTACCTGTTATTAATGGTATAGTCTGATTTGCTGCAGAAATTATTCCTCCTACTACCTTATATTTCTCTTCAATATTTCCTTCCATCTTAATATTTATGAAATTTTCTTCACACAACATATAAAATCCTCCCAATTTGCCTGCCTAAATCCCCATCTTGCAAATTGAGCCATATTTTCCTTTTGAACTGTACTCTGGATCTCACATATTACAGGCCAATAATCGCTGCCCAAGTTATCATCAAGTACACTCCAAGTACACTTACCAGCTAAAGCTGCTGACATTATTGTTAGATCCAAACATGACATACCACCTTTTACTATATCCATTCTTGTTGGTTTCCCATCATTCAAGCATACAAGTGAGTTTTCTTCCATAAATTCTTCTATGATTACCCCATTGTTATCTGTATTTTTACTACCCCAAAGACCATTATGTGCATTAAAATCCCCACATATGATAAATTTGCCCTGAATATTACCCATAATTTATTTAATATAGTATTACTTATTTCTTTACATGGATTGTAGAAATTTGTAATTCTGATTCCTTCATGTTTTCCCAATACTTCTATGGCTTTTACTTGTGAATACTCTTTTATATGCTATGCTCTCTTTAATAAATGTTGCACATCCTCCACCTCTTCCATCTTCTCTGTCTTTCCTTTCAACTACATATCCATCAATCTTAAAATCCAAGGAGCTATTTAACCATTTCTCCTGAATACACATGATGTCTGGCAATTTTCCCATTTCTACGATATATTTTTTAAAACCTTGCCCATACTTTCACTGGCTTTGGCCATGCCTCACTATTTAGCAGATCGAAACTGGGCAGTCCCGCGATAGGCAAACGCAAAACCAAGCGCCACTTTCAGCACGTATTTACCAGGGTAAGACACAAAGTCAAAGTCAAAGTCACCTTTATTTATATAGCGCTTTAAACAAAATACATTGCGTCAAAGCAACTGAACAACATTCATTAGGAAAACAGTGTCAATAATGCAAAATGATAGTTAAAGGCAGTTCATCATCGGATTCAGTTATGTCATCTCTGTTCAGTTAAATAGTGTCTGTGCATTTATTTGCAATCAAGTCAACGATATCGCTGTAGATGAAGTGTCCCCACTTCATCTTCATTCACACACACGATTTAAACCAAAAACTTCCCTAGCAATGACGAACACACAGTAGTCTAATGAGAAAACGACACAAAATACTCACAAGCTGCTGTCTTTCTCTGTTGCTGTTTCTGTATTTAGCTCATCTTGATATTATTTGGTTAAATCACAATTAAATTATATTCTAGATCCATTAGTAAACAAAATAATTTATTCTCAGTATTTAGGGAACAGGCACAGTCACTTTGAAATGGACTATATATGCCACAGAATTGCTGAAATGGGAGGAACATCATAACTGTAATTTACACAATTTGTCTGAGGTCAGTAGGATTTTTTTGCATCTTTGAAAAGAGTCTATTAAACACACCACAGATCAATTTATTGTAAAAAAAACAAAATAAAAAAAACAACGTAAAACAATAACATTGTGCAATAATATTACAATTCAAGAGAACTGTTTTTTATTTTAATATGTTAAAATGTAATTTTATTGCTGTGATCAAAGCTGAATTTTCAGCATCATTACTCCAGTCTTCAGTGTCACATGATCCTTCAGAAACCATTCTGATTTGCTGATTTGCTGCTCAAGAAACATTGTAGTGTACAGTACTGTTCAAAAGTTTGCAATGAGATTAGGATGCACTGAATTTATGAGAAGTGAGAGTAAAGATTTTTGCTTCAAATTAACACTGTTCATTCTTAAACTTTATATCAGCATATTAGAAGGATGTTTGAATAATCATGTAAAACTGAAAACTGAAGTGTCACGATCTCGGTGGGGTCTTAGGCTTTTATTGCCCTGGCTTTTTGTTTTGATGGCTCGCCAGGTGTTTCACACTCTCCGCTGTATTCTCTGCCTCTCTTGTTACCCCTGATTACCTTGTTCTCCCGCACCTGCACCCTGTTCTGCACTTATTATCTTCCCTTTATCATGCCCTTGTGTTTGCTGTCTTGTGTCAGTCCGTAAGCATAGTTTGAAGCGCTAATCTTCACTTTGCCTTCCAAGTTTTTTGACCCTGCTATATTCATTTGGTTTTTCCCTGTCTTGTCGGTCTGCTGTCCCTGTTTTTGCCCTCTCTGTCTGCCTGGCACCTCTTGGACTCTGGGGAGTTTTGTCTGCGCTGTATCTCTCTCTTGCTGAGGCCAGTATCTACTAAACAGCCAATTCGACTCACCTCTCTCCCGGCTTTGACGTTGGCTTTCGGTGGGCTCGTCACTTTCCCTCGCTGCAGTCTGGCGGATTCCGGTGAAGTTTTCCCGCTGGTCTTCCTGACGAGTGCTTGCGGTCTCGTTATCCTTCTGATTAGTCCTCAGCATAAATAAACTCTTTATTCATTCATCCGCTGTTGGATTCTGGTCTTGTTCATCACAGTACGGACTGACCAGAGAATGGATCCAGCGGGTGAGGAGTTTGTTCGGTCGGCTATTGCTCATCAAGGAGCTCTCCTCACCCACCAAGCCAGCCAGCTCTCGTCCACCGCTCAGGAGGTGGAGACCCTCACTGCCCAAATGACCGAGTGTTCACTTTCGCGAACTTCAAGCGGTTCTTTCAGACTGTGTCGACGGCTTCTCAGCCTCTAACTCAGCACGCCAACAATCCACCCTTGTATGATGGAGATCCGAATTCATGTCGGGCATTTCTCCCTCAATGTTTGCTGGTGTTCGCGCTGCAACCATGTCGTTATGCTACTGAGCGCCTGAAGGTTGCTTATGTCATCACACTGCTGACAGGTAAAGCTCGTAAGTGGGGGACGGCCATTTGGGATGCGAGAGCCCACTTCTGCTTGAATTTTGAGGAGTTTCGCGGGGAAATGACTAAGCTGTTTGATCGCTCGGCAAGGGGGATGAGGCTGCATCTAAACTCGCGCAGCTTCGTCAAGGTGGACGTTCGGTGACTGAATACACCATCCAGTTCAAGACACTAGCTGCCTCTTGTGGTTGGAATGAGGAGGCGCTGCGGGCAATGTTCCGAGAAGGCTTAACTTCGACATACAGCATGAAAATGCCACACATGATTTACCGCGAGACCTGGAGGGCTTTATGGATCTGGCCACTCGAGTTGAGAGCCGCGTCCATTTGCGTAAGCGACGCTTGGCTTCCCACCGATCTTTGAGGGTAGAAGAAGGCCAGTCTTTCAAGGCTCAATGTCTGCCTCAATCGTCTTTGATGGAACCTGAGCCCATGCTGTTGGGGCGACTTCGATTATCTGCTCATGAGTCAAGTCACCTTTATTTATATAGCGCTTTAAACAAAATACATTGCGTCAAAGCAACTGAACAACATTCATTAGGAAAACGGTGTGTCAATAATGCAAAATGATAGTTAAAGGCAGTTCATCATTGAATTCAGTGATGTCATCTCTGTTCAGTTAAATAGTGTCTGTGCCTTTATTTGCAATCAAGTCAACGATATCGCTGTAGATGAAGTGACCCCAACTAAGCAAGCCAGAGGCGACAGCGGCAAGGAACCGAAACTCCATCGGTGACAGAATTGAGAAAAAAACCTTGGGAGAAACCAGGCTCAGTTGGGGGGCCAGTTCTCCTCTGACCAGACGAAACCAGTAGTTCAATTCCAGGCTGCAGCAAAGTCAGATTGTGCAGAAGAATCATCTGTTTCCTGTGGTCTTGTCCTGATGGTCTTCTGAGACAAGGTCTTTACAGGGGATCTATATCTGGGGCTCTAGTTGTCCTGGTCTCCGCTGTCTTTCAGGGATGTAGACGTTCTTTCTAGGTGCTGATCCACCATCTGGTCTGGATACGTACTGGATCTGGGTGACTGCAGTGACCCTCTGATCTGCACCAACCTATGAGAAACATAGGTTTGTGCAGGGTGTCTGCCTCTATTGTGGGAGGCCAGGCCACTTTGCTCAAGCAAGTCCTAGTGGACGTTTCTCCTCTCATCTCCCCCCAGTCGCATACCCAGTTACCCGCCACCATCATGTACCAAGGCTCTGTCCATTCCTGCAAGGCTCTTATTGATTCTGGCGCCAAGGCCAGCTTCCTGGGAGTCTCAGGTGTTGTGCAAGGGTGGTGTCCATAAAGTTACCTTCTGCTCCGGAGTCAAGAAGGGCGTGACAGGTGTGCGTGTTGTTGGCCCATCTCAGTTTCACCGGAAGGAGAGTGGATGATGTTGAGGACTTCCCGGCGGAGATCCCACCCGATAGTAGCCTCAAGTTTACTACCGGGATGGCTCTTTTACCGGGCAGGAAAGTAGAAGATGTCCAGAGCCACCGCAGTACATACAAAGTCCTCGGGAACTCCGCCTTGCTCTTTTCTCCCGGGTCAGTCGAGCTCTACCCACCTGCATGGGTTCGTGATTGAAGACGGGGCTGGCTGTATCCCCTCTGCTCGGGTTGCCACTCTCAGGGTTGCTGGGCAGACATGTGGGACAGGCATGCGCCCCCAGTCGATCGATGATAGCATCCACGTGGAGCGCCAAGTCGAAGAGCCCATTGAGGCTGGGTGGCAACTCGAGTAGATAGATCTCCTTATGAACACAGTCGGCCATCCCATGCAGGACATATCCCACTGTGCCTCCTCGTTCCACTTGCACGTGGCCCCAATGTATGGAACTTGATGGAGTAATCTGCCACGGAGTGATTCCCCTGTTTGAGGTCCGCAGGTACTCTGGTTGCCTCCTAGCGGGCCACGGCCTGGTCGAAGACCCTCTTCATCTACTCTTCGTGGGAGTGAAATGAGGCACAGCATGGGTCTCGGTTCTCCCACACCGCCGTTCCCCACAAGGCTGCACTCCCGGAGAGCAGAGTCAGCACAAATTCCACCTTGGACTCCTCTGTCTCGAAGGTGCGAGGCTGCAGGGAGAAATGCATGGAACACTTGGTCAGGAATGTTCTACAGTAGTTGGGCTCACCGAAGTAATTCTCGGGAGGCAAGTAGGTGTGGTTCCGGTCGGTAGTTCACTTCTGGGACAGCCCGGGGAACAGACGGTGCGGGTGGCGCAGCGGGAGTGGTCAGCTGTTGGATCTGGTGGGTGAGCTCAGACACCTGTGTCACCAGCGCTTGGACAACGCGTCCGGTGTTGACGATGCTCTCCTGCTGCTGATCCATGCGGGTGACGCTGTGGTGGATGAATTCAGACAGTGATGTGGAACTGGTCAGAGCGTTCTATAATGGCAAATAAGGGTGAGGAAGCAAGTGCAAGTAAATGAATAAGAATTTATTGACAGAGTCCAGGTACACGAGAATAGTGGCAGGAACAACAGGTGTGTGAGGCGATGTCTGACGGTGATCCAGGAAGTAGCGATGTCTGACGGTGATCCAAGATCCAAGTGGCGGTGAGAAGATGCAGCAGAAGAGCGTGACACAGGAACTGAGATGAGCGATCTGTGGTGGTGAGGAGTGGAATCCGTGGTGGTGAAGAGTGGATGGGGTTCCAGAGGTGAGATGATCCAGCGAAGAGATGAAACAGAGAATAACAGGAACGAGAAACCAGGCATACGAACGGGAGACTTCAAACAACGCTCTGACAAAAACAAGATGGAAGAAAGGGCAATAAGTAGGGATCGGGTAATGAGTAGCAGCTGGTGTAGATGAACAATTAACGGAGACGCCCACATGAAACGATCAGTGCTGATGAGAGACACACACAACACTCCACCCACATAGTGCAAAACCGAGACCACGGTTTGCTAACTGTGACATATGCGTGCTCATAATGGAAGAGACGCGATGTGACACGCTCGTTTGTGTGTGTGTGTGTGTGTGTGTGAACTCACTGGGGGCATTGACACTGTATTAACATTGTATAAACTTGTTAAATCATCTAAACCAACAACATGTATGTTAGACCCTATACCATCTAAGCTCCTAAAAGAGGTGCTTTCAGAAGTCATAGATCCTCTTCTGACTATTATTAACTCCTCATTGTCATTAGGATATGTCCCCAAAACCTTCAAACTGGCTGTTATTAAGCCTCTCATTAAAAACCACAACTTGACCCCAAAGAACTAGTTAATTATAGACCAATCTCAAATCTCCCTTTTCTGTCCAAGATACTAGTAAAGGTGGTATCCTCACAATTATATTCCTTCTTAGAGAAAAATGGTATATGTGAGGATTTCCAGTCAGGATTTAGACCGTATCATAATACCGAGGCTGCTCTCCTTAGAGTTACAAATGACCTGCTCTTATCATCTGATTGTAGTTGTATCTCTCTATTAGTTCTATTGGATCTTAGTGCTGCTTTTGACACAATTGACCATAACATTCTTTTGCACAGACTTGAACACTTTGTTGGCATTAATGGAAGTGCATTAGCATGGTTTAAATCGTACTTATATGACCGCCATCAGTTCGTGGCAGTGAATGAAGATGTATCATATCGATCACAAGTGCAGTATGGAGTACCTCAAGGCTCAGTACTTGGGCTGCTACTCTTCAAGCTTTATATGCTACCCTTGGGAGATATCATCAGGAAACATGGTGTTAGCTTTCACTGTTATGCTGATAATACTCAGCTCTATATTTCTTCGCAGCCTGGTGAAACACACCAATTTGAAAAACTAATGGAATGCATTATCGAATAGTCGATATAAAAAATCTGGTAGATGAGTAATTTCTTACTGCTAAATTCTGAAAAAACAGAGGTGTTAATTATAGGACCAAAAAACTCCGCATGTAATAACCTAGAACACTGTCTAAGACTTGATGGCTGCTCTGTCAATTCTTCGTCATCAGTTAGGAACCTAGGTGTGCTATTTGATCACAATCTTTCCTTAGAAAGCCATGTTTCTAGAATTTGTAAAACTGTAAAATTTGTAAAATTTTCCATCTCAAAAATATGTCTAAATTACGGCCTATTGTGACGATCGCGACCCAGTAAGACACAGGGAGAGAGAGAGATCCAATTGAAGATATGTTTATTGGGGTAATCCAAATCATGGTCAAAAACAAGCCAGGGTCAAAACCAGAATGTAGTCCAAAAACAAACAAACAAAGAACAGGAAAGGAAATGGAACGGGAACTCGGAATACGAGGAAACTCGGAGGATGAGAAGACAGGATCACGAAAGGAAAGGACTCCATCCAGACAACAGGAAAGGACTGGTAAATATAGGGAGGCTAATGACAATTAAGTGAAGGCACCTGGTGCAATTAGCAGGAGTGCAATTACTAGTCAAGTCTAGGGACAAGTCTAGTGGGAATTGTAGTGCCTACGGTGAAGTGCCTAAGGGGAAGTGAGCCCACTAGTGGACACCCAGGGAAACAGAGACTAGATAGCATGACATTACCCCCTCCTCCACGGAGCAGCTGCCAGATGCTCCACCCGAACCCAAGAAGAGACAAAAGACACAAAGAGACCAGGAGGGAGGTGGAGCGGCTGAGGACCAGGGGGAGGGCCAGGTAAAATGGGGAAACAGAAACAAGAGGACCAGCTAAAATGGGGAAACAGAGACACGAGGACCAGGTAAAATGGGGAAACAGAGACAAGAAGTGCAAACACAAAAACAAGGAGCCCAGAAGGGAAGTGGACCGGCGGAGGATCAGCGGGAGGGACGGAGGGCCAGGTCCTTAGAGGGGAACAGAAAGAAAGACAAAGACAAGAAACCCAGGAGGGAGGTGGACCGGCGGAGGATCAGGTGGAGGGACGGAGGGCCAGGTCCATAGGTGGAAAACAGACAGAAGAACAAAAACAAAACAACCACAAAACACAAGTCCAGGAAGGACCTAACGTGAAGCCCACCAGGGCGGAGCAGAAGACCACCACATCCGTGTGGTCGAGACAGAAGCCCACCAGGGCGGCGCAGAAGACCACCACCTCCGTGCGGTCGAGACAGAAGCCCCCCAGGGCAGAGTAGAAGACCACTACATCCCTGTGGTCGAAACAGAAGCCCCCCAGGGCGGAGCAGAAGACCACCACATCCATGTGGTCGAAGCAGAAGCCCACCAGGGCGGAGCAGAAGACCACCACATCCGTGTGGTCGAGACAGAAGCCCCCCAGGGCGGCGCAGAAGACCACCACCTCCGTGTGGTCGAGACAGAAGCCCACCAGGGTGGAGCAGATGACCACCACATCCGTGTGGTCGAGACAGAAGTCCCCCAGGGCGGCGCAGAAGACCACCACATCCGTGCGGTTGAGACAGAAGCCCCCCAGGGCGGAGCAGAAGACCACCACATCCGTGTGATCGAAACAGAAGCCCCCCAGGGCGGAGCAGAAGACCACCACATCCGTGTGGTCGGATTATCAGGAGAGCAAGTCTGGTTAGGCAAGTCTGAAACAGAGAACATGAACAAGTTAAGAGGCTCTGGTAGTTCAGTAGAGGCGTGGAAAGGCTCTGTTAGTCCAGCAGAGACGTGGGGAGGCTCTGGTAGTTCCACAAAGACATGGAGAGACTCTGGTAAACCCATGGTGTATAGACTGGATTCCAGAAGATCAATGCTGACTTGACTCTGCTCATGAAGATCATTGGTGGCCTGACTCTGCTCATTAAGATCATTGGTGACTTGCATTGGTTCATGAAGATCAATGGTGACTTGCCTTTGCCCATGAAGATAGTCGGTGACTTGACCTTGCCCATGAAGAACACTGGTGACTTGACCTTGCTTATGAAGAACACTGGTGACTTGACCTTGTCCATGAAGATCATTGGTGACTTGCCTTTGTCCATGAATTTCACTGGTGACTTGGCTTGACTCCGGAGTGTCAACGGTGACTAGCCCTGACTCTGGAAGGTCAACGGTGACTAGTCCTGACTCTGGAAGGTCAACGGTGACTAGCCCTGACTCTGGAAGCTCAACGGTGACTAGCCCTGACTCTGGAAGGTCAACGGTGACTAACCCTGACTCTGGAGGGTCCACGAGCACCTGACTCGACTCTGGAGAGTCCACGAGCACCTGACTCGACTCTGGAGGGTCCACGGGAACCTGACTCGGCTCTGGAGGGTCAAAGGGAACCTGACTCGACTCTGCAATTGGTCTCCACAATTGGTCTCTGCAATCTGACTTTGCTGCAACCTGGAATTGAACTACTGTTTTCGTCTGGTCAGAGGAGAACTGGCCCCCCAACTGAGCCTGGTTTTTTCTCCATTCTGTCACTGATGGAGTTTAAGTTCCTTGCTGCTGTTGCCTCTGGCTTGCTTAGTTGGGGTCACTTCATCTACAACGATATCGTTGACTTGATTGCAAATAAATGCACAGACACTATTTAAACTGAACAGAGATGACATCACTGAATTCAATGATGAACTGCCTTTAACTGTCATTTTGCATTATTTACACACTTTTTTCCTAATGAATGTTGTTCAGTTGCTTTGACACAAAGTATTTTGTTTAAAGCGCTATATAAATAAAGGTGACATGACGTTAATTTTTTTTTAATAAATATTGAAAAAATTATTGAGCTCATTTTTTTTAGCGTGCGATTAATTGATTTATCAACTATCGCGACAGGCCTAATCAGGTGTTGAAAGAACGACTCAAACCCAAAGACTTGTCAGATAAGAGGTGAGGTGAACTAATCATAAACTGAAGATCCAGGTAAACAATTAATTAATGTTTTCTGTTTCTTATAGTATTATTGTTTGTAGTGTGATCATCGTTTGCGCAAGTACTAGATATGGAAGTAACATGTAACATTTTAATTATATTTTGATAAAAATGAACGAAATGACTAGAAAAAATATTTGTTAATTTTGCTGAATGAGACTCAAAGGTCCGAGTCGGTAAAATGATCTGAACTTCTCATCACTTCACTGAATTTGAGCTGCCCCAAATCCTGGCAGACCGCCAGGTCATTGTTTGATGGGGACTGATCAACAGTATGTTTTTATTAAACCAACTCTTTAATCTCAAGATTTACTCTTGTATAAAACAAAAATAAAAGATCTGTGGGGTGAGAAGTTGTGCTTGAATATTTGCGACCAAGCCAAGAGAACCTGCCTGTAGAAAGCAGATAATATAGCGGGTAGTTTATCAATTTTACAGTTACATGAGAAGAAAATCAAGTCCAAACTGAGAGAAACATAATTGGCAATAAAATTCCACAAAGACTATGCGTTCTCTCTAAAATGTTTAAGCCAACTGATCTTGCTTGAGTCGAATAGACTGCGTTTGTACGAAGGAGGGGCTTTGTAGAAAACGAGGCGTTTGAAAGAGGTGGAGCATAGAGGACCTACAATAATGTAGAGTATTTGAAAAATTAGTTTTTTGAACATTAAAGCATGTCAACATATTCTGTTACACCAAATAATAATCTTTAAAATAGCATCATATGACCCCTTTAAGATTTGCGGAAGGACAGAAGTAAAACAACGTCATTGTGAAAAGGGCGGAGCTGAATGATGATCACTACGTAATGACGTCAAAGGCGGAGCTTGATATTTGAATGTGGCGGGCAGGGTCTTTGTTTAGAAAAACAGCGATTCACGGATTTTTATGACAGAAACGGTCAACGAAGTCGGTCGTTGCATAAAATAGCGGTTTATTGGGAGTGCGATTAAGTTTTTGAGTTTTTGCAAAAAGGAATTTTTACTGAGTTTTACTCCTCGAGCAGGATAACAGCAGATTACAGCGTGGAAGGTAATGACATACGTTTTAAAAATCCTGTTTTGTTGTATCAACTCCTTGATTTTTTTGTTTGTGTGTGTATTGTTTAGTGGTGTGTGTTTGTAGAATGTGTATATAAAGTTGAATTGATATTTGTATTAAGGGCAGTCCAGGCCTTAGGGCCTTGTCACACACACACACACACACACACACACACACACACACACACACACACACACACACACACACACACACACATATATATATATATATATATATATATATATATATATATATATCTTTTGCTTTTCATCTTAAAGACTAGTCTTGGATGTTCAATCTGTTGCATACAAACTTATTTAGGATAAAATACTTATTCTCATTTGTATGTTGCTTGACATGTATCAATGGGTGGATGTCTGCATGCATGCATGCATGCGGTACATTCTAAAATGCTTAACGTGAAAAACGCTTACCGTGGCTTAACGTTCCTAAACACCGACCAGGGAAACAAAAATTTCGGTCAAACCTTAATTGTAATAAAACCTAACTGCTGTCAAAAGAACGAGACCTTACTCGACAGATAAAGTGAATAGGTTAATATCACGTTAAGCGTTTTCTCCCCCATATAATAAGTCCATTATAAAAAACGGCTTAACGTAGGTTAACGTTAGTTACCTTAACGACCAGTGAAAACCAAACTTCTTTCAAATTTTACTTATAGTAAACACCATTTTGCAACCACATTAAGCTGTTTCCTTATAACGGACTCCTGTGGGGTAAAATGTGATATTAACTTAACGTGATATTATTCAGTGTATAATAAAAGCAAGTGTTCATTATAAGTACAATTTGACAGAAGTTTGGTTTTCCCCAGTCGTTGTTAATGTACGTTAAACCACGTTAAGCTGTTTCCTTCTAATGAACTTCTATGGGGGAGAAAACTCTTAATTTTATTCACTTTATCTGGTTCGTTCTTTTGACAGTAGTTAGTGTTTATTACAATTAAGGTTTGACCGAAATATAGGTTTCCCTGGTCGGTGTTTAGGAACGTTAAGTGTTTTAGAATAATCCATGCATGCATTGTGACAGTCATATGCACCACAGATGTGGTTTGTTGTTGTTGACTTTGACTTCTACTAGGGCTGGGCGATATATAAAAAAATCTCGATATCTCGTCAATTTTTACGATGTTAGATATATATCTCGATATGTTTGCATTTAAATAATTATTTTGCCCATTAAAAAAACAAACACAGTTTAAAATTGAACAGGTAATTTAAGCAGTTGAAAAAAATCTAGACCAAGTGATCACTTTTTATTAAAGAACACGTAACTGAAGTAGTGCAAAACAAGTACAGAAAGTACATTCTGTCAAATTTTTAGTGGATGCAATTCACAATTTAAACTATGCAACTGGGGAAATAACTAAACTGGGATAAGTATTTTATTATTTTTTACAAGTTATTTAGTTAAGGACACATGTCTGTCAACTGTCTGCGGTTTTAAAGGGTTATTTCACCCAAATATTAAAATTATGTCATTAAAGACTCACCCTCATGTCGTTCCAAACCCGCAAGACCTCCGTTCATATTCGGAACACAGTATGGCTGTCACTTTTTATTCGATATTCGAATATGCATCGGACATGACGTGAAATAGCTACTGCAAGCAATTTTTAGTGTTGCAAATTCATTTATCCATTGCTGAAATTTCTGCGTCTTCATGGAGCGATCAGGTCATGGTTGCTTAGCAAAGGCAGATGCCTCAAGAGCGCAAGTGCCAGAAGGCTTTGGGAAAAAATCAGAAAGCAGCTCGTCTAGCGTCTTCCACTCGTTTTTAGGCGCGATATGTGAACGGCCCCTTAGGTGGAAAGTTGTTGCCTAGGCGCAGGTGAGATTCTGTGTTTGTTATTTTCTCTCAATACCGTAGATAAGCATATGTACACGGTGAGATAATCGTACATGTTTGTATCACGGTATATCGTCATACCGGTATATCGTTACAACCCTTTTTTATATACAGCAGTCAACAGACGACCTTATAAAAAATAATAAATCATTTTATTAGTTTATGGATTTGCTTGAGCTAGAAAGAGTTACTGAACATAAATAAAATGTGCAAAAGGATTTTGAAAAAATACCCTTAGAAAGAGCTACTGCATTACTTCATCAGCTTGCGTCTGACCTGCAGCGATATCATTCTGGCTTAGTGGGGTGTCAGCCAGCAAGTCATCTGATTCTGACTGTGGTCTTTTAGTATTCAGAGTCTGAAGCCAGGAGAGCATATTAATTGGTGTTCACTGTATTTGTATTTTTACTGAGCCGAGTGTGCGCGTTTCACAGACCCTCTCCGGCCACGTTGAGTTGTTGACACTGACAGCCGCAAAAGCGACGCATGCGCTTTTCACTCGTAAAACTCAAGGGTGTATGGCTAATGTAGTCTCTGCTCTCAGTGGGACGAATTAGGAAGCGTGCATTGTGAAGGGTGCTCTGAAAAGCGGCAGCGCAGGCAAAGGATTAAAACCTCTATTAAAACAGATGTCCAAATGAGTGTACCGGTACGCTAAAAGCACGTTCTGGGCACGCGGAGAGGTGGCGGTACGCTCAAGAGCTATATTTGGAAGTGGCGGTACTGAGTACCGGTGCGTACCGGCCCACTTAAAGCACTGAGTCACATGATCCTTCAGAAATCATTCTAATTCTAATATACCGATTTGCTGTTCCAAAAAACATTTATTATAATGTTGAAAACAGCTGAATATAATTTTTTCAGGTTTCTTTGATTAATAGAAAGTTCAGAAGATAAGCATTTATCTGAAATAGAAATCTTTTCTAAAATTATAAATGTCTTTGTCAATTTAAAGCATCCTTGCTAAATGGAAGTATTAATTTCCACAATAACCCCCTACCCCACCCCAATAAAAAATATAAAAAAAATATTGACTCCAAGCTTTTGAATGGTATTGCGTATAATTTTACAAAAGCTTTTTATTTCAGATAAATTCTGATCTCAGGATCTTTATATTCATCAAAGAAAGTACTCCACTGTTTTAAATAACGATAATTATAATAATAAATGTTTCTTGAGTAGCAAGTCAGCATATTAGAATGATTTCTGAAGATCATGTGACACTGAAGACTGGAGAATTCAGCTTTGATCACAAGAATAAATTAAGTTTTAAAATGTATTCAAATAGAAAGCAGTTATTTTAAATCGTAAAAATATTGCACAATATTACTGCTTTTGCAGTATTTTGGATCAAATAAATACAGGCTTGGTGAGCAGAAGAGACTTCTTTAGAAAACATTACAAATCTTAACATTACCATCCAAAAACTTTTGACTGGTAATCTTTCTTAATCTTTTCTTACCTTACTGGGTTATGATAATCAAAACAGTCCTGAGCTAGATTAAGCTTTGATCTCTGCAACTCAAACTATCACTTTAATCAAATATTTAACAATTGTTTAATACCGTAAATTAAACGGTACCGTAAGAAGTGCTGTGTCACTTTTTCTCTTGAATTGCATCGAGAAGGGCTGAATTACTTTCTGGCGCTATAGTGCCACACTGGTCAAACCGCATTATTGCAGGCTCTAAATTAGGGTAAAATTAAATCAAACGACTACTCGACAAAAATATTTGTCGACAATTTTTTATTGTCGATAATGTCGACTAACCGTTTCAGCCCTAACTGTGTGTTGCGTTCAGTTACTACAGTCAAAACGATGAAACTCTCTTCAAGAGTGCACAGTAACTGGGGCTTAAAACTGTAAAAAAAACTGTAAAAAAAAAAAAAAAGGCTCATTAAACTAATGCACATATTTAATTAGAGCTGAAACATCGAATCGATCTAATCGATTAAAATCGATTATTAAAATAGTTGTCAACTAATTTAGTCATCGATTCGTTGCTAAATAACTTTTATTTGCCGTAAGCGGCTCATTTCGCGCATATTTCAAATCTGCGGTGACCAAAGTGTGGCAGTAATGAGCCACCGGAGGTTTTACTCAGCAAGTACAGCAGGAGAAGTAGCGAATAGCCAATAGCTGGCCTCGTTTTATGTCACGTGCTTCCCGAACAGCGTCTCTGCAGCATTCAGCATGATGTGGGAGAACTTTACTTTGAGCCTTTAAAAAAGAAGAGTAACCTGTAAACTCTGCACTACTGAACTGTTTAAGGGGACGTTCACATATCGCGTCTTTTGCGCGCTCAAGTTCGTTATTTCCAACACCGCACCGCATCGAGTTAAAAACATTTCAACTTTTCAGAATGCGGCAAGCGCACCGCGGGTCATGTGACAAGAACTAACCAATCAGCTTCATCCTTTCCCGTAACAACGTTAAAAGCTCAGTCAAGATGAAAGGAACAGCTGATCATAGTTGTATATGGATTTCCATTTTGAAATAAATTTAGTAGCAGAGCTACTGCAAGCGATTTTTTGAGCTGCAAATCCATTTATCCTTTGCTGAAATTTCCGCGTCTTCAAGGAGAGAGCACGTCATGGTTGCTTAGCAAAGGCAGACACCTCAGGAGCGCTTCTGCACGAGCGCTTTGGAAAGGAGAAAGCGGTGTGCCTAGCGTTTTCCACGCGTTTTTAGGCGCGATTTGTGAACGGCCCCTAAGACTTTCATTTGTGCAGATTCTCCAGTACAATGTTGTTTGCAAATGTTTAGTCGTAAAAGCTGAGAACATTGCTTTTTAACAGTTAACATTTAAAGCTTTACAAACATGTTCTGTGATCAGTTTGTCGTTTACCAGTTCAAAATTCAATCATGCAGCCTAATTATGACTGAATGAGAGAGGTAAATTGTAACGATATAAACCTTCATATTCATCCGGAAAAAGGAGGCGGGAACCGGCGGACAATCCAAAACATTTTAATAACAAAATAAACACAAAAACAGCGCACCAGCCCCTCACGGACGACTGGTGCGCGCAAATAAAACCCAAAACACAACTAAAAGCCCAGGCCTGGTCCTCTCTCGTCCTTCACTGCCGTCGCTCCAGTTTTATATCCTTCCATCTCCTCCATGGGCCTCGAGACCAGTGGGTCGAACAGGTGTAGTTCATCTCCAATCACTCCCCCGGCCTCGCTCCTATGTCCCTCGGCCCCGCCCCACTCGTCACATACCCCCATCGCCCCTCGCAGGCCGGGGGGTACTCCCGAGACTGCGCTCTACATCGCCCCCCCCCCCCTCCGGGGGGGCCGCTCACGGGGACCTGCGGGAACCTGGGGGTAGGACAGACGAGGCGAGAGAAAAGGAGATAGAAGGAGGAGCGACAGAGACGAGAGAGGAAAAAAAAAAATAAAAATTCCGGTTCCCAGACACACCGCTGCTCGGCCCTCCACCAGCTGGGCGATCTCCTCCGCGGTGCCTGGCGGTGGCACTGGACGGCCCTCGGCGGACGGCACGACACTCCTCCGTCGCCCGGTGGACGGCGACGGCTCCTCCGGTTTTGGGCAGCCGGCAGGAGTCCCCCTTTCCCTGCTCCTCCCCGTTCCGGCGGATGGCAGCAGGCTCCGGCCACCTGGCGAACGGCGCCGACTCCTCCGCTCCCTCACGGACGGCAGCCGTCTCTCCACATCGTGGGCGGCCGGTAGCGAGCTCGCCCGTCCCCGGCAACTCGCTCCAGTCCACCGCCTCTAGCGTCCATGGCGGCACACTCCTCGCCAGCTCGATGGCACCGCGGATTCACCACAGCGGCGAGGGATCTTCAGCAGCGCGTCCCTCCTTCTCCCGGGTTTCGGCACCACTGTAACGATATAAACCTTCATATTCATCCGGAAAAAGGAGGCGGGAACCGGCGGACAATCCAAAACATTTTGATAACAAAATAAACACAAACAGCGCACCAGCCCCTCACGGACGACTGGTGCGCGCAAATAAAACCCAAAACACAACTAAAAGCCCAGGCCTGGTCCTCTCTCGTCCTTCACTGCCGTCGCTCCAGTTTTATATCCTTCCATCTTCTCCATGGGCCTCGAGACCGGTGGGTCAAACAGGTATAGTTCATCTCCAATCACTCCCCCGGCCTCGCTCCCATGTCCCTCGGCCCCGCCCCACTCGTCACATAAATGTTTAAAGATATTTGAAATGCACTTTTTTTCCTAAGTATTCACCGCTCTTTTTCACACAGCAGGTTTTTTGTGTGTGTCAATTTTTTTTTTCTGGACAACCTTCTGATGGATTTTACTTTAAATTGTGAGTTCCATTCAGGTTTCATGCCATTAGCACTTTATTCGAAGGATTGTTTACAATTTCACAGCATAAGCTATAAAGCTGTTTCCCAGTAAATAATAAAATACAATGCACTGCAATTTTATTCTGTTTTATCCTTATTCTTCGTGAAAATATGTTCTGAAAGATTCCTTAATAAGCTTTGTTTGGGATGTTAAACTACTTTAGGAGCTCTAAGGACTGCCATGGTGAAAACATTATTTGAAATCTACTTGTGAAATTTGCTAGATTATGGGTCAGTGTTCTGATTGCAGAAGAGTTCGACAAAGGATTACTAACACAATAAAACAACTCCAGGTATATTTTTGATGAGGATATGACAGTGCAAAATGGTTAAAATCTCTTAAAAAATCTATGCTGAAGGCTAAAGACCATTTATTAATAATTTACTTGGGGAAAAAATGGAAAAAACGAAAATATAAGTACATAAACCGATTAATCGTAAAAATAATCGACATATTAATCGATTATCAAAATAATCGTTAGTTGCAGCCCTAGATTTAATACACTTTTCCCTTCGTACTAGTGATGTCCGGTTCGGGAATGAATCATTTGATTTAATCAGTTCTTCTTTTCACACTGCAATTCCAGCAAATACATGGGTAAAGTGTTCCGGCAATTGTTCCCGGGTCGTTGGATTTTGCACTTTCACACTGCTAGTGATTACCCGGAATATGTGCGTGCTTTCACACACAACCCGTAAAGATCCCGTAACGACATGTGACATCAGGGTGTAATGTACGAGTTGAAAATGTTAGGCACGTTATACTTTCACTGAAGCTGGCGAACGATCTCGGCGTCAGCACGGAAAGTGAGGAACTAACTGGAACGAACGTGCGTCATCACTACGACACTGCATTAGATCTGGCTTTTGTTCACACAGCGCTCGTCCCGGGATTTAACCCGGCAATGTTACTAGGTCCCCGACCCAGGTTCAATGCCGGAGTCAATCCCTTTCAAACATGTTTGCTTTCACACAGAAGGCGACCCGCCAATGTTCCGGCAATTTGCCCGGTTCGACGTGCAGTGTGAAAGGGGGGCTTTAGTGAAACTTGCAGTGCTCATGTTTGTTCAACAAAGTTAAACCCTTTTGGAACAAATTTATTTGTGGCAGTCAATTTTGATATTATGGTGGCCCACCACAAATAAATCAATATATGAGAAACCCTGGACTGAATTTGTATTGATTTAAGCATATTGATTTGGCAGCATTGTTCTGTTCTATTAAAAGATTATTGTTCTCAAAAAGAGAGAACTTTTTTTGAGTAAGGAAAGTTATGAGGAGCATCATCCGTTTTGTATAAAGTTATAAATATTTCCCACAATGTGGTATGAATTAATGTTTTTTGACAACTGTTACATGCCACCTTTGTGCAACAGGAGATCCCTGGTGTCTTTAACAGACTACTGCTTAAACACCTTTTTTAAATTTCTTTTTTTTTAAGATAATGCCAATGCTTATGTATCCAGTCTGGGCTCGTCTTCCTTTGTACAGACTGGATTTTTCAGACAATATGTGAGTTCGGGTTATAATTGGTGACTTTATCTGCTCTTCCAGTATGACCAAGGAGGATGAGAAGGTAATTCCTGTGAGGGTTGGGCTGAGATGCAGGCCTTTGGTTTCCAAAGAGATTAATGAAGGATGTCAGTGCTGTCTCACTTTTGTACCCGGTGAACCTCAGGTCTGTGTCATTAGACCTTGCCTATTTCATTAACATTTATGCATCAATAAAATCATGTTGTTAATTGTTCATTAAATCTTCTTTTCCTTTCAGGTGATTGTTGGCAATGACAAGGCTTTCACCTATGATTATGTCTTTGACCCCACAACAGAGCAGGAGGAAGTATTCAACAATGCTGTGTCTCCATTATTGTCAGGTCTTTTTAGAGGTTTGTAAAGCAGTCCCGCTACAATTGTTGATATTTTTCCCCCGGATTTTTGCAGCCCAAAGTGGCTATATTTGGTCACACCAGCATTGTGTCAATAGCCGTGTTTCCACTGTCGGACCAAAAGCTGTCATTCTAGTGCGTGCTAGGCCCAGTCAGTTTTCCACTGTCACTTCAAGTGTTTGATCGTGCCTCATCGGTGCATCCTTGTTCGGGGCCAATGGCCCAGGTTTTTTGGCCCGACGAAAAACTCGGCCCAAAGCGGGCCAGCTGAGGCTAGAGGCAGAGCTTTCCGCGTCCGGAGAGCCTCAGCGCCACGGATCATTTCATATAACAGCTATAACACCAGCATTAAACACTTTTTCTTTTTTTTTTTTTTATAAGTTGAGCTCAAAACTCACTTTCATTCAGCAGCAAATGTTTGAAATAACTTGATCCGATGTGGATTATAATCACCATACAATGCAAAAATATTTATAAGCGATGCAAAAGACTATGCATGATAGGCATTGATGTTACTGGTAAACATGGTAAATGCGAACACTTGAAGAAATCAGACCTCAGCTGCTTATTCTTTATCACAATCATGTATTTAGTAACATTTTTTATCTGTCATAAGTCTCGTCTCAAGTTTAGCTTGTCATAAAAAAAATAATGTTTTTTGTTCGGGAGCTTTTATAAAAATATAGAAATTATCATACTTTCTAAATGTGATATGTACAGGTGCTTCTCAATGAATTTGAAAATTCATTTATTTCAGTAATTCAACTCGAATTGTGAAATTTGTGTATTAAATAAATGCAATGCACACAGACTGAAGTAGTTCAAGTCTTTTGGTTCGTCTCATTGTGATTAAATTTTAAATTAAATTTTAATTTTAAATTTCATTGTGAAAAAAAAAAACTCACATTAAAAAAAACCCACCAAATCATGATTTCAAAAGATTAGAATAATAATAATAATAAAAAAAAAACTTAGTTATTTGTTGGCTTTCTGGAAAATTTTCATTTACTGTACATGTCCTCAATACTTGGTAGGGGCTCCTTTTGCTTTAATTACTGCCTGCGGTGTGGCATGAAGGTCATCCGTTTGTGGCATTGCTGATGTGGTATGGAAGCCCAGGTTTCTTTGACCGTGGCCTTCAGCTAATTTGCATTTTGGTCTCGTTTCTCTTCTTTTCCTCTTGACAATACCCCATAGATTCTCTATGGGGTTCAGTTCTGGTGAGTTTGCTGGCCAGTCAAGCACACCAATACCATGGTCATTTAACCAACTTTTGGTGCTTTTGGCAGTGTGGGCAGGTGCCAAATCCTGCTGGAAAATGAAATCAGCATCTCCAAAAAGCTGGTCAGCAGAAGGAAGCATGAAGTGCTCCAAGATTTAATGGTAAATGGGTGCAGTGGCTTTGGTTTTCAAAAAACCCAACCCAACACCAGCAGATGATATTGCACACTAAATCATCACAGACTGTGTAAACTTAACACTGGACTTCAAGCAACTTGGGCTATGAGCTTCTCCACACTTCCTCCAGACACTAGGACCCTGGTTTCCAAATTAAATTCAATACTTGTTTTCATCTGAAAAGAGTACTTTGGACGACTGGGCAACAGTGCAGTTCTTCTCCTTAGCCCCAGGTAAGACGCCTCAGGAGTGGCTTAACGAGGAATACGACAACTGTATCCAAATTCCTTGAAACGCCTGTATGTGGTGGCTCTTGATTCCTTGTGAAGTTCACTCAAATTCTTGAATCAATTTCACTTGACAATCCTCAGAAGTCTCCGATTCTCTTGGTTGGTTGTGCATCTTTTTTTTTTTTCTCAACACTTTTTTTTCTTCCACTCAACTGTCTGTTAACATGCTCGGATACAGCACTCTGTGAACAGCCAGCTTCTTTGGCAATGAATGTTTGTGGCTCCTTGTGGAGGGTGTCAATGATAGTCTTCTGGACAACTGTCGGATCAGCAGTCTTCCCCATGATTGTGTAGCCTAGTGAACCAAACTGAGAGATCATTTTGAAGGCTCAGGAAACCTTTGCAGGTGTTTTGAATCGATTTAGTTGACTGGCATGTCACCATATTCTAATTTGTTGAGCTAGTGATTTGGTGGGTTTTTGTTAAATGTGAGCCAAATCATCACAATTAAAAAAAAAAAAGTCTTAAACTACTTCAGTCTGTGTGCATTGAATTTCTTTAATACACACGTTTCACAATTTGAGTTGAATTACTGGAATTATCTTTTTCATGACATTCTAATTTGAGAAGCACCTGTATATAGACTACTGTGACTACAAATAAACAGAAACAGACTCGACTGAATAAGCAGGCTATGTTCATAACGCTTTATTTCTGTGTGACTAATTTTTTAATTCTGATAAAGTAATTCATTATGATCCGTTTATCACTTATTATTGTAAAACATTGATGCTTTTGGATATATGTGGGTAGTTGACGTGACGTGGCTTTTTCACCGTCACAGGAGATAAAAAATAATTTATTTAACATTTTCATCATTTAGAATACTGTAAATGGTTAAACATTTTCTTGTTTTACATTAATTTGTTGTTTTAATACCAGAGTTATTTTTAATTTTCTTTTACAACTTTGAGCCAAATGTCAAAATCGTCCTATGGTGTGACGGTAGACAACATTATTTCATAAATATTAACTGTTATAAAAAAATAAAATAGTGTTGAAAAATCTTAATGAACACTCCTGGCATAATTGTGCAAGTGTCTATTTCACTAAGTGGCCATCACTTTTCCTATACATACATTTATAAAAGTGTAGGAATTTCATAAAGTTTGTCACAGAAAAAAATTTCCTTTGGTGTTATGCAAAAACCTGATATTAAGTTGGGCAATATCATGGACAATTACATTTAGTTGAAAGCCCCCTTTCAAGGTCATGTGACTGAAGAAACCCTATGAAGGCCATGAGCAATGCACATGGAAAATATTTTTCTCAGAATTGTTCAAATATTTAACTGTTTTCAGACCACTGAAGGTTTTTCGTCCTTTGGTGTGACACCCCTAAATTCCAGTTTTTAATTCAAATTTGTATTTTTAACAGCATGACTATGTAATATTATGCAAATGTATCATGCTAATTGCTAATGACAATTCAGCTAGTATTAGCATTATTAACTGCCACAGAAGCTCAAATGTCCTTTGGTGTGACACGAAATGTCCTTTGGTGTGACACTTTGGCCTGTCACACAATAGGACAACACCTCCTTAAGAAGTTTTTTAACATACTTTTCATTCTTTTTGGACCAGTTTTGATTGATTTTAAATTCAATAATGAGTTAGATTTTAATGTTTATTGCCATTTTCTGGAGACTACATAAAATGTTCTGAAGTGTTACTAAAATAACTATAATGTATGATGTAACGACTATAAACAAATATAAAGGGGGTGGTGTTGGCGCAGTGGATAAGACACATGCCTTTGGCGTGAGAGACCAGGGTTCGAATCCTAGTTGCCCCAGAGGCGTGCGACCTCTGACATATATAGCAATTGTAAGTCGCTTTTAAGCGTCAGCTAAATGAATAAATGTAAATGTAAATGAAGTACATAAATACAGTGCTACTACTGTATGCTACTTGCTACTTAACTTTTTTTTTTTTTTAGAACAGAAAGAACTGAGGGAGAGATGAGTGCAAAAGAGAGGACCAGACAGTATAGGGAGCAAATAGACCAGACAGTAAAAAGGATCCACATAGAAAGGAGGCGATCCTAAGAGAACAACGGAGAAAGTAAATCAAACTGAAATGTTGCCATATACAGTTCATCTAAAAATAATTCAGGGATCTTGCAGAGTGTAGGGCTGGGCGATATATCTAACGATTTGATCATGCGCATCTAGTTAATCTGGTTCCGTGATTAGCGCTAAATCGCCATCACCTGCTTTCGAATGGAGAGGCATTTAATAGACAGAGCCGTAGATCACTGACATGCTACGCAATATCGCTTTCATTATCGAAGGCGATTCATCTGGTATAATGAACGCGATATTGTGTAGCTTGTCAGTGATCTACTGCTTATTATTCAGTATCAGAATAGACCTGTGTGAGGTTCAGGTTCAACAATAGTTACATAAGCTTGTTATTACAGAATAATAATCTATATTGTGTTTTATAAGAAATTGACAAGTGGTTACATTTGTAGGGAAAACACAGTAGGTCATTAGTTCATAAAGTAAACCTTACATTAATTTCTCTGATCTATTCATCTATATTCTATCATTATTTCTAACAGATATCATGAAACAAAGGTTCTCAGGGAATTGGATACATTCAACATTAAAGTGAAGTGAAGTGAAGTGACATTCGGCCAAGTATGGTGACCCATACTCAGAATTTGTGCTCTGCATTTAACCCATCCGAAGTGCACACACACAGAGCAGTGAACACACACACACACTGAACACACACCCGGAGCAGTGGGCAGCCATTTATGCTGCGGCGCCCGGGGAGCAGTTGGGGGTTCGGTGCCTTGCTCAAGTGAAGTGAAGTGAAGTGAAGTGACATTCAGCCAAGTATGGTGATCAAGGGCACCTAAGTCGTGGTATTGAGGGTGGTGAGAGAACTGTACATGCACTCCCCCCACCCACAATTCCTGCCGGCCCGAGACTCGAACCCACAACCCTTCGATTGGGAGTCCGGTTCTCTAACCACCAGGCCACGACTTCCCTTTTTTTTTTTTCTTTTTTTTTTTTTTTTTTTTTTCTTTTCTTTTCTTTTCTTTTTAAAGTGAAGCACTAGGAAGGAAGAGACAAACTTATTAATAAAACAAAAATAATATGTTTTAGATGGAATGGTGTTCATGAATGTTATGCAATGTTTTTAGGGATTTTATTTTCATGGCTATACCATGACTTAGGTGCCCTTGCTTCCCGGGCACTCCGGGTGGGTGTTCACGGTGTGTGTGGTCACTGCTCTGTGTGTGGGCACTTTGAATGGGATAAATGCAGAGCACGAATTCTGAGTATGGGTCACCATACTTGGCTGTATGTCACTTTCACTTCACTTCACTTCAATGACTATCTTTGTCCTTTGGTGTGACGTTTTGTCCTATGGTGTGACAAGCATTAAACAACAGATAAATATACTTATTTTACATTTATTCATTTAGCAGATGCTTTTATCCAAAGCGACTTACAGATGAGGAGAGTGGAAGCAATCAAAAACAACAAAAAGAGCAATGATATATAAGTGCTATAACAAGTCTCAGATAGGTTAACACAGTACACCTTGCATGGGATTTTAAATAATATAATATAAAGAAAACAGATAGAATAAAAAAAAAAGAATAGAGCAAGCTAGTGTTAGAGGTCTTTACACATACACACACACATACAATTTCATAATTAATGAAAAGAAAATAGAATATAAAAAGATTAGAAAGGTAGTTAGATTTTTTTAAGAATAGAATTAGAATAGTGAGTGTTAAAGTTGGAGGGTCAAATAAAGATGGAAGAGATGTTTTAAGCAGATTCTTGAAGATGGCTAAGGACTCAGCTGTCCGGATTGAGTTGTGGAGGTCATTCCACCAGGAGGGAACATTTAATTTAAAAGTCCGTAAAAGTGACTTTGTGCTTCTTTGGGATGGCACAATCAAGCGACGTTCACTTGCAGAACGCAAGCTTCTAGAGGGCACATAAGTCTGAAGTAACAAATTTAGGTAAATGGGTGCAGAGCCAGTGGTAGTTTTGTAGGCAAACATCAATGCCTTGAATTTTATACGAGCGGCTATTGGAAGCCAGTGCAAATTAATAAACAGAGGTGTGACATGTATTCTTTTTGGCTCGTTAAGAATTAATCTTGCTGCCGTGTTCTGAATTAATTGTAAAGGTTTGATAGAATTGACTGGAAGACCTGCCAAGAGGGCATTGCAATAGTCCAGCCTGAACAGAACAAGAGCTTGAACAAGAAGTTGTGCAGCATGTTCCGAAAGAAAGAGCTTGATCTTCTTGATGTTGAATAAAGCAAATCTGCAGGATCGGACAGTTTTAGCAATGCGGTCTGAGAAAGTCAGCTGATCATCAATCATAACTCCACGGCTTCTAGCTGTTTTTGAAGGAGTTATGATTGATGTGCCTAACTTGATGGTGAAATTGTGATGAAACGATGGGTTTGCTGGAATCACAAGCAGTTCTGTCTTGGCAAGGTTGAGTTGAAGGTGATGGTCCATCATCCAGGAAGAAATGTCTGTTAGACAAGCTGAGATGCGAATAGCTACCATCGGATCATCAGGATGGAATGAGAGGTAGAGTTGAGTGTCATCAGCATAGCAGTGGTATGAAAAGCCAAGTTTCTGAATGACAGAACCTAATGATGCCATGTAGACAGAGAAGAGAAGTGGTCCAAGAACTGAGCCCTGAGGCACCCCAGTAGTTAGATGATGTGACTTGGACACCTCACCTCTCTAAGGTACTTTGAAGGACCTATCTGATAGGTAAGACTCAAACCATTGAAGTGTGGTTCCTGAGATGCTTTTTGCCAGTAGGGTTGATAGGAGGATCTGGTGGTTAACCATGTCAAAAGCAGCAGACAGATCAAGCAGGATAAGTACTGAAGATTTGGATTCCGCTCTTGCCAGTCTTAGAGCTTCAACAACTGAGAGCAAAGCAGTCTCAGTTGAATGTCCACTTCTGAAGCCAGATTGGTTGCTGTCAAGGAGGTTGTTGTGTGTGAGAAATGTAGAGACTTGGTTGAACACAGCTCGTTCAAGTGTTTTTGCTATGAAAGGAAGAAGGGAAACTGGTCTGTAGTTCTCTAAAAGAGATGGATTGAGGTTGGGTTTCTTAAGTAGTGGAGTTATACGTGCGTGTCAAAATGATGAGGGAAAAACACCAGTGTGGAGAGATGTTGATGATGTAAGTGAGTGCAGGTACAACTGCAGGAGAAATGGCTTGAATCTTTTCGATTATGTAAAAGTCATTCAAATGTTCTGAACTCTAATCTCAAACAAACCCGGGTGTGCAAGCACTGAAAGTGCTTGAGTAAAAATCAGCACATTTTGGTCTTTTTTTTTTTTTTTTTTTTTAAATCATTGTTAACTTCACTTATTTATTAATTTAACTTTAACCATTTATTGTTAAATGGATAGTTTGAGAAATTTCACAAATGACTTTTTTTTTTTTTTTTTTTGTTAACCTCATTGTTTGCATTTGCAGGTTATAATGCCACAGTTTTGGCCTATGGACAGACAGGGTCAGGGAAGACCTTCTCTATGGGTGGTACATACACATCAGAACAAGAGAACGAGTCCACAGTTGGGGTTATCCCACGAGTGATACGAAGAATCTTTCAAGAAAAGTCTAAATGTGCAGACTGTGAACTTTTGTTGGCTGTATCTTACCTTGAGGTATAAATGTTTCTGTGTCGTCTTGTTATCCTTTATCGATTTAAGTCGATATTCCATTTTGTGTAACTCTAGGGTGTTGTTATTCTTTTTAAACTTAGATTTACAATGAAGAGATCCTGGACTTGCTGTGCACATCAAAGGAAAAACCCATCATCAGTATCAGAGAGGATCCTAAAGATGGCATCAAAGTGAGTTTTAGAACTTCTAATAAGGAATGGGTGATCAAATAATTATCACGATAAAATTTTCTTTAATTACAACAAACGTTCCATATGATGTTTATGCACTTATGTTATGTACATTTACATTTTTTCATTTAGCTGACTCTTTTATCCAAAGCGACTTACAATTTGCTATATATGTCAGAGGACGCACGCCTCTGGAGCAACTAGGGGTTAAGAGTGTCTTGCTCAGGGACACATTGGTGTCTCACAGTGGATTCGACCTTGGGTCTCTCACACCAAAGGCATGTGTCTTATCCACTGCGCCAACACCACCCTTATATTTGAATCGTGCTGCACGTGTGTTGCAGACTGTCACACTGGTGCCAATACCAGTTTACCTAAATGGTAAGCATTGCCATTTCTGTTGCATATTTGAAACTTTAAAGGGGTCATTTGATGCGATTTCAGGGTGCTTTCACACCTGCCTCATTTAGTTAAGTTGAATCGTACCAGAGTTCGTTTCCCCCTTTGGTGCGGTCCGTTTGGCCAGGTGTGAAAGCAGCAATCGCACTCGGGTGCGCACCAAAGGCGGACCAAACAAGTGTACCGAGACCTGCTTGAAGAGGTGGTCTCGGTACGCTTTTAAACAAACTCCGGAGCGGTTTGTTTGTGGTGAAACGTGATCCGACCTCGAACAGACCCAACTGCAAAAAGTACTGATCATTTTTGGACTAAACCAGCTGCTGTAGTCAGCTGCTCTGTTCATTATGGGGTGAGGAATTATTTGTCGACAGTTTGCACTTTAGCATGGCAGCTCGTGGACAAACTTGGAGTAGTGAGGAGGTGCGGAGCCATATAGAAATTTGGTCTGATGACCATGAGCATTTCAGAGTTAAGAAGAATTAATGCACGCCTCCGCTTGAAGTTACGAGTAATGCACGCTCGCCGTTTGCAGTGCATTAGAATGTTGTTTTCAAGCTGCATCCGCGCTTTATCATAGAAATGTATTGATTGCATATTGTGGTTTATACAAACAATGTAATAGATTATGGCCAGGGACAAAACCAGCCGGTGGAGTCTTTGCTATGAAAATTAACTTAATCCCCAAAAAACCTTTCCACTGCATTTCATTGCTGTCATTAAAGGACCTGCCGAGATCATTTCAGTAATCGTCTTGTTAACTCAGGTGAGAATTAGAGCCCGACCGATATGGATTTTTTGGGGCCGATGCCGATATTAACTTGAAAAGAGCCGATTTATAAGCCGATATTTTGATTTTAAAAATAAACTGGATATTAGACCCATTTCCTATAAACTGCACTTACACAATATTCAATAGCAAAATATCTGCCTGTTCTATGTATGTGGGCTGTATAAACCATTTTCCAGAAGGGATTATGTTAAAAAAAGCCTTAGATTACAGTCTCAATGAATAAACAATTGCACATCAAAAGTATATATTTTTTAATGATCAAAAAACAGTCTGGTTTTAAACATTTAACACTTTTACTTTCTTCCAGTTGAAGCTGGTTTTAACAGTCTGTGTGTGTACTGTAAATAAATTATAATACTAAAGTTAAAGTATTTGCAGAAGTAGTCCCACACTTTGCTGCTACAGCATTCACCTTTTTCAGCCATCTGTAGGCAGAAAGAGAGACAGAGAAAGAATAAGCATGTGTATTAATAATATCACCATGTATCATTACTCATGTCATCATTAGAATTATAATAATAATAAACTGGGATCTCCTACATAGGCAAGAATTAGAAATATATATTTTTTTATTTTTCAAGCAATAGGTATGACCTATTACCTACTTATATTTAACAATATTATTACAACATTTTCCTGTTATGTCTGTAAAGTTGCTTTGAAACAATATGTAAAAAAGAAAAAAAGCGCTTGTTCAGCTCACATTTATTTACATGTCCCCTCTGGTTTAATCATTTCTGACGCAGCTACTGTAACTACACTATTTGCTCTCACAGACACATTCACAACGGACCCGTACATCTTCTCTTTGTGCAGTCTGAATCAAAACATCGTCTTGCCTACTATTACCGGAAGATTACGGAATCAATTAGAAGTTGAATGGTTAACGTTAGTGTCATGAACACACCGCTGTCAATTTTAAGAAGAACCACCTTCAAACAAGTTAATAGCAAGCATTTAAGGGGCTTGCTAAAAAAGGAAGCTATATTAGCGTTAGAGTAACGTAACAGTTGTTGTTTTTTCGAGGCACGCTGTACATAACTTCTAGTCATTAACTACACGCGCCCCCCTGCCACAGTTACGCGGTCATTATGTGCAGATATATTTAGATATATTATCTGCAGATATATTTAGAATAAGTTAAACGTTAACGTTATAGTTTGACCTCTTATTAACGTTCGCGCTCTTCCACTGATAAACATGGTATTAGCTTTGTTGCTAATCTAATATAGCAATGCATTAGCAGCTGTAAGTGATGTTACAGAATATTTAGAAGTGATAATGATAGGACCGTTAGCTAGAACTACCACACTGTTTTTATATACAGTGTATGAACTAAATCTACAATCATTTCACATGACGAACGACAGACTCACCGTCAAAAGAGTGCACCTCCTGTGGCTTGGCTGATAGCTTTCTTCTGTAGTGGATTTATGGCGCTGTTGTCAACTGGGGAGTTGCAGAGCTCCCTCTGGTGGGCAAACTATGCAACACTCATAACATGAGTGAAGCATGAGACTCTGTTTCTCATGTCCGATGCCGATTTAAATGCAATTAGCTCACATCGGCCGATAATATCGGCCGGCCAATATATCGGTCGGGCTCTAGTGAGAATGTTGACGAGCACAAGGCTGGAGATCATTATGTCAGGCTGATTGGGTTAGAATGGCAGACTTGACATGTTAAAAGGAGGGTGATGCTTGAAATCATTGTTCTTCCATTGTTAACCATGGTGACCTGCAAAGAAACTCGTGCAGCCATCATTGCGTTGCATAAAAATGGCTTCACAGGCAAGGATATTGTGGCTACTAAGATTGCACCTAAATCAACAATTTATAGGATCATCAAGAACTTCAAGGAAAGAGGATCAATTCTTGTAAAGAAAGCTTCAGGGTGTCCAAGAAAGTCCAGCAAGTGCCAGGATCGTCTCCTAAAGAGGATTCAGCTGCGGGATCGGAGTGCCACCAGTGCAGAGCTTGCTCAGGAATGGCAGCAGGCAGGTGTGAGAGCGCATCTGCACGCACAGTGAGGCCAAGACTTTTGGAAGATGGCCTGGTGTCAAGAAGGGCAGCAAAGAAGCCACTTCTCTCCAAAAAAACATCAGGGACAGATTGATCTTCTGCAGAAAGTATAGTGAATGGACTGCTGAGGACTGGGGCAAAGTCATATTCTCCGATGAAGCCCCTTTCCGATTGTTTGGGGCATCTGGAAAAAGGCTTGTCCGGAGAAGAAAAGGTGAGCGCTACCATCAGTCCTGTGTCATGCCAACAGTAAAGCATCCTGACACCATTCATGTGTGGGGTTGCTTCTCATCCAAGGGAGTGGGCTCACTCACAATTCTGCCCAAAAACACAGCCATGAATAAAGAATGGTACCAAAACACCCTCCAACAGCAACTAAAAGCAGTTTAGCAGCAAACTTTTTGAAAACTAATACTTATGTAATTCTCAAAACTTTTGGCCACGACTGTATATGTATAAAAAAAGAACAGTGAACTTAAGTTTACAATTGGGTAATTGATAAAAATAAATTAAGAGCCACAAACCTGTATATTAAACTCTTTTATTTACATTGCAGAAAATGTGCATTCACAAATATAGCCTATGTTGATCCAAATATGGAAAGCACTTTCGAATGTAATAATATGAGGTTCTCTCCAGAGATGTTTTGACACATTTCTTAAATTAAGGATGATTGCTGCGTAGTATTTGGTGTTTCCATTTGCTTGAACTTATTAACATGAGTTGCAAAAGTTTTGTGTGTTTGTGTGTGTGTGTGTGTGTGTGTGTGTTCAGCATATGGTGGGCCGCATTTGAATTCGTGACGGGCCACGGGTTGAGAACCACTGCTTTAAACTGAATGAATGACAGGTTCGTTGGTAACATCACTCAAGGCACATAAGAGGGTGGAGAAGATTTGTAATTAGATTAACGCTAATCTTACGTTCAATATCTGCGGAAATAAATATGGAAAAAAATAGATTCATGGCCTTTGAGAATTGATTTTGAATCGACCAGATTTTAAAAAACGATTCATCGAAAAATCTATTTTTTTACCCAGCCCTAATGTTAACATTCGCTTTGCAACATAAATCACATCAGGGTAGGATATATGATATATGTGAGGATATATGCGTCCCTGCCAGGACTCAACTAACATTGACAAATGATGAGCCATGGTTTACAGCAAAACTCAAGACATCTTCGTCAGGCCAAAGAGGATGCCTACAGAAATTGAGACATGTTCTTGTACAGTCACGACAGGAAGGAGATTAGAGCGGCTAAAAGGAGCTATGCTAAAAAGGTGGAAGATCAGTTCACTTTCAGTGACCCGACTTCAGTGATGAAAAGTTCTGAAAGCCATCACCAACTACAGGACACCATCCCACAGCACTGAGGCGAGTCAATAACTTGCTGGAGATCTGAATGTTTTATTGTAGATTCGAAATGCCTCACACCCATTCTGACCATGTCTTTACATAACAGTTAACACCTCCAGCAATCCCCCTAGTGAAGATGATGTGCGCCAGGTCTAGAGAAAGAACCAAAGAAGAAAGGCACCAGGCCCAGTCGTGTGTGGTAACCAGTAGGGTTGTGCCGATAGACGATAATATAGTGTATCGACGATAGTCAGAGATATCGACGATAGCAGATGTCTCTGTCGATAGTCAACACGATATTAGGCTCATTCTCCTATTAATGTATTCAATTATAATAACTTTTATTTATTTTTATTAGGCAGCCTATTATAACTCTGCTCTCAAATTGCCCAGCTATTTCACTTCAGCTCCGCGTTACACACACACACACAACACACACAAAAGAGGATGAGCCTGTAGCCGATGAATGAGTCTCCATCCACAAACAGACATGGCCTACATCGTCTGCAGATATAAGGTATTTCATTGCACTTTAACAAGTAATCTGAACAGCCTATAAATGTGCAATGTTTTAAACGAGTTATGTTAGAAGAATGCATCTCTTTCTTGTTTCTGTGGCGGTACGTCAGACTCATGGGGCGCACGGTCCGGAGCACTGTATGATTAAAGCCTCTGTTTATACTATCCTTGGCCGCGAGTCTGCTATGGGCCGCTAGGTAGGACGTCCGATCATCATCGGAGAGTGTACGCGGAGGCTCTGAGCGGACGGCTACGTGCCTCCCATTTTGGTCCGTGCGGTCAGTAGGCTTCAAAAGCACAATTGCATGTGCAGGCAGTGTGAAGAAGCCCATTGCTATTCGAATCGGTGCAATCCATCAGTAAAAGAATATAAAGACAGCCAGATGTGCAATAATTCTGGGCAATTATTTGTTCACATGTTTGTTGCAGAGCGGACCATAAGCATACGTTTTCGGAAGTATAAATGGAAGAAGTCCACGTCCGTGCTATCCGTCGGGGTTCCCACGCGTCCTGGAAAACCTGGAAATCCTGGAATATTAATGACCAATTTTCCAGTCCTGGAAAACACATAGAAAATGAGAGAAAACATAGATTGTCCTGGAAAAAATCTTGTTGTCCTGGAAAATTATTATTTTTACATTTTCTTGATCATTAAAGAATTGGCCGACAACTGGTTGAAACAATTAACGTAACAGAAAGCGCTCTGTTCAGGGATGCTGAGTTTTGACACGTGAGCTCACGCTGTTTAAGCTCCCTGTGACGTATGACGCTGTCTCGTGTTGGCGGTCTTCAGGTGCTAGAAATTAAGTGCTCGAATGTTTGCAGCAAATGTTCACTGGTATGGAGGTAATATTTAATTACATGTTAATATTATTGTAAAGTTATTATTTTGATACGCATGTGCAAGGGGTCTGCATGGCGAGTTACAGCATGAGTGACGGCATTTGCCTGAGAAAAGGTTATTGATTTGTTAAGTCTATTTTATTTAGAATCGTAGGAACGTCTTGCATCCCCATGACAAATCAGACCCAAATTTCCCAAACCTGTTTTATGAACGATATAGGAAGGGAAAATGAAATGCTGACGCGATGCACATCGATAATTGCATGTTCATAGTGCAGCACAGACTTGTGAACATGAGGCGGAGGCCGGTAGTATATAATAGTACTTATATAAACGTATATATAAAGGCACGTTTGCTATTGTACTATTGTCTGTTTGCTCTGTTTCACCAACCTAGTAGTTTCAAACAGACGTTTCTCTTAGCAACAAACAGTACAGTGACGTTTCTTTGCTGACTGAATCTTTGAGAAACGATTCATGACCCATTCATGAAGACCGTCATTTTCTTCATTACTAAATAACCGTTTTGAATGAATTGTTTGATAGAGTGACTCCAATGATTCACTCATTAAGACTGTTACTTGCTGTTTCACCTTACTGACAAAATCAAATGCCTATCGAAAAAGTGTCGCAGACAAAAGTGAGGAGTTAACCGCTCTAAAACAAAGGTTGGAAAAGTTGCAAGAGAGTTTGAGCCAACTCAAACAGTAAAAAAAATTCACAAGGTTACTGTGGAGCTTAATACAGTAAATATTTTGGACAGACATTTATTTGTTGTTTAGTCTGTTTGGGACAGATGCTTTTTGCAAACTATTTTTTTTATAATGCCTTTTATTTCTTTGGAGACTGCAGTTGGGGGAAGAGGGAAGGGGAAGCTTAACAAGAAGGGCCTAGGCAGTCGTTATAATGTGTTCATTAAAATAAAGTGTAGAGTTTACCTTCAGAAGCTGTGTGTGTGTGTGTGTGAGAGTGAGTGAGTGAGTGAATGAGTGACCAAATGGTCCCCACAAGGATAGTATAACCTGAGATCATCTACATTGTGGGGACCAGCCAGCAGTTCCCATGGGGGAAATGGATTAATAAACATACTAAATGTTTTTTTTTGAAAATGTCAAAGGTTTTCTGTGATAGTGTAGGGGGATAGAATATACAGTTTGTACAGTATAAAAACCATTGTGTCTAAGGAGATTCTCTAGCAGGATAGTGAACCAGACGTGTGTGTGTGTGTGTATTTGGTGCATTTCTGATTTTATAGTTGGGTTATAGCCATAAATTGTATGCTTTTTTTAAGAGAGGAGAGAGGAATATATTACTTTAGGCTGTGAATATGTGATCCTTCTATTTTATTCCCATCATCATGAAATTTGAAATGTCCTGGAAAAGTCCTGGAAAATGATCTCTGAAAAAGAGTGGGAACCCTGTCCGTGTGTGCGTCTGGATCCCTCATGCGGAAAATATAACACCAGCTTAATGCATCGGTTCAATTAAACTTTTGAAAGCTTTAAATTTAAGTCGTTCGTTTATGTCCAATATTAGTGTTAAACTGTTGGACTTTAACTGAAATCTACTATTGATCTTCACCTTTGACATTTATACCGCGTTTCCACCGAAATTACCCAGAACATTTGTACCAGGAACTTTTTTTCCCCAGGAACTTTTTTCTCCCCAGACCTGTTGCTTTCTGCGTTTCCACCGCGGTGTAAGGGAAGATTAGGCAAATAGACTGGTGACGTACAGTACAGACCAAAAGTTTGGACACACCTTCTCATTCAAAGAGTTTTTTTTATTTTCATATCTATGAAAATTGTAGAGTCACACTGAAGGCATCAAGGCCTATTTGACCAAGAAGGAGGGTAATGGCCTCCACAGTCACCGGACCTGAACCCAATCGAGATGGTTTAGGGGTGAGCTGGACCGCAAACAGAAGGCAAAAGGGCCAACAAGTGCTAAGCATCTCTCGGGGAACTCCTTCAAGACTGTTGAAAGACCATTTCAGGTGACTACCTCTTGAAGCTCATCAAGAGAATGCCAAGAGTGTGAAAAGCAGTAATCAAAGCAAAAGGTGGCTACTTTGAAGAACCTAGAATGAAATATTTTCAGTTGTTTCACACTTTTTTGTTATGTATATAATTCCATATATAATTCCACAAGTGTTAATTCATAGTTTTGATGCCTTCAGTGTGAATCTACAATTTTCATAGTCATAAAAATAAAGAAAACTCTTTGAATGAGAAAGTGTGTCCAAACTTTTGGTCTGTACTGTAGGTCTGCGCGTGTTTCTCAATACTATAGTACACGATTTTGGACGTGCATTCTCGGTAGTTCATACTTTGTGCATTCGACTCGGGAGTGTGATGTACGCGATGACGAAAATCCGGTAATTCTGCAAACAGCAGTGTACTTGATAACATCAGTCAGCTGACCATGGCTACTGGAATTTTCCTCACTGTACATTTACAATAAAACAAATTATGATATCAAATACCACTGCCTCCTTTCGTTTTCAGAAGGTCTAGCCGAGGTGAGGCTGCTCTCGGCGGATACATGAGGACTGAGATAAATCTCAGAGTCTCCGAGATAAATTAGATAAATCCGAGATTTTAAATAGTTTTTATAAATATACCACAGATTTGAGTTTTAAACAACTACATTCTCGTCTGAAATACTTTTAAAATGACATTATATGACACAATTACAGTAATAATTTGAAAATGATCCGAATTAATGGTGGTCGAAATCACAATGCTGCGTGAAATCAACCAATCAGGATGTTTAGTGCAAGTCCAGCCCCCGAAAGTTCCAGAACTTTGAAAAAGTACTACCTCGCCAGCAGGGATTTTCTGAGGGGCATTTTTTTACCCAGAACTTTTAGTTCCTTGTTCCTGTGGTGGAAACACAACGAGTACCAGGCCAAAGTCCCTAGTTCCTGGGTAAAGTTCCTGCGGTGGAAACGCGGCTATAGACCGATAACTTCCATGCGCAGATGGGGCAAATTTTTCACAGGACGTGCGATTATGACTGTTGCGTCCGACTATATATGAACTAGCTCTTTTAAATACAGTATTTTTATATTTAAAGTTAGTTTATCAGTATCTCTGAAAGTATTTTTTCGATTATGGGTGATTCCATAGGGTCTCTCTCGCACACCTGTGCGGTTTAAAACCAAATCATTATGTTATGACAAGAACAGAGAGTCTCTCTCTTGCCACTCTCTCTTCCACCCATGTACGATAATATTGTGTATCGTCGATCTCACGGGCTGACGATATGACGATTTGAAAAATGACTATATCAACCAACACCATTAACCAGCCTGTTTGAAAACCTGTGCTGACTAGCTGGTTCCCTTTTCACATCTTTTCACAGATCTTCAATGGATCACTGGAGCTGTCCACTGGCCAAAAGGCTATCGGCTCTGACTATCATAAATTTCATATGCCTTCTATGACTGCTGATGTATTTATGGTTTTTGTTTTCATTGTCTAGATTGTTGGGCTGACAGAAAAGGAAGTGTTCACTGCTCATGAGATGGTGGGTTGTCTTGAGTTGGGAAACTCTGCACGAACAGTTGGTTCAACAGCCATGAATGCAGCCTCATCTCGCTCCCATGCCATCTTTACCATATCACTGGAGCAGCGACGCAAAGGAGACAAGTATGTAAATGCAACCCAATCCTCTACGCACACCTTGGTAATCTATCGGCCAGTAAAATTTTTTGTTTACTCGCCAGACTGATATACTATTACACACACACACACACACACACATGATTCCAATCAGCTTATCTTAGTAAAATGGCACAGTTTCTTAAATCTTAGCTTATTAGTCAGGCAAGCATTATATTATGGTATTAAGCACTATTTAATGATAGAACTTTAATGATCTAGAACTAAAACTTGTAACCATTAGGGATGCACCGAAATGAAAATTTTTGGCCGAAACCAGAAACCAAGGCCGAAAACCGAAAATTGAAAGAAATTATGCCAGTTACTAGTACCATTGCATTTATTGCTATGACTGTGTACTAACTTTACTAAAATCAAGTCATTGCGATTGCATAAATTAATTTTAACGTTTCAAAGAATAAATCAATTACAAATTATGCAAATATTTATTTAGCACATTGCAACAATGCATAGTATAATATAAAATTCCTAAACTAAAATGTTTAACTTGACCCCACTCATGTGTACATTAAAAAATTATGCACAGGCCTACTGGCCTGCACAAAGGTTTTAAAATTAAATGTTCTCTCATAAAAACAAAGTGCATTTAGGTCAAGTGCATTTTAAATTTATCTCTGTAAGACTACTACAAGAAAGTGCATT